>NC_139670.1:17367877-17732877 GCF_951799395.1 Argentina silus | reverse complement strand
TTGATTTAGCTCACCTGACATATAGTCTAATGGAATGGTTCCAAACCCTGTCTACCAGATACATCTGCTGCACCTAAAGTAATTGAAAAGAAGCCAGTAATATTGAGGTCCAGCAGGATAGCTTATGGTTATACCTTATGGTTCCAGTGTCACAAAAATGTTATTCATCATTATTGTCTCGATTGGTTTGGATGTTGAAGCATGCAAAGCCATATGCAAGCCATGTGCAGTACAGTATTTCAATTAGCTTCTTGCTAATACGATTGAATTGGATTAAAAAAAAGGATGGCTTTCCTTTAATGACGACTAATTGTGTTCACGAGAGAAGACACAGATCTCTTTTCTAAAGCAAATGACTTCTTATTATGCTGAAAAACCACCACAAGACGTGATGCAAACATCAGCAAGTAGTCAAGTGTTCTGTGTTGATACCAGCCTAAGACACACAGAACCAGCTGGGAAAAGGTGCTATCTGTTTATGGAGCAGGCAGCAAGTTAGCCACCTGCTGTATACTGGGGTCCTCTGTCTTAAGAGTAGCATCGATCCCTGCCTTTTTTACATTGTTCAGAATGGGAGCTAGTGCTGCGTACCTGTGAATGCTAGCATGTACAATAAATACCATACTGTACAATAAACTTCATTAAAAATTCCAAAATATCTGTCAAGTTGTAACACTGGCAGTGAAAGATTGAGGAGAGGTGAGGTGAGTGACTGGAGCTCTTCTCTGTTTTTGTCGAGGTGACTGCTGAAACACGCGCTTCACATCAAGTCAGACTTTATTGAAATAGCACCTTTCATACACGGATGCAAAACAGCCCTCTGTATCAGGACAGCCTAACCTTGCACAATCCCTCTTCTCTTCACTGAGGGTATGTGTGTGTGTGGGTGGCAGCAGCGGCATGCCGGGATGCCGTCACACAAGTGCGCAATGACCTTGTCGAGTTTCCTGATAGTGAGATATGACTCCCACTTTCAGCTTTGTGAGGGCACTGAACAGAAGCTGCCGGTTGGTGGCTGTGCGTCATTGTCCTTCCCCACTGTGAAGAAAGATATATAGATAGATAGAGAGATAGATAGAGAGAGAGATAGAGAGATAGACAGACAGACAGACAGGCCGGCAGGCAGGCAGGCAGGCAGGCAGGCAGGCAGGCAGACAGACAGGCAGGCAGGCAGGCAGGCAGACAGACAGACAGACAGACAGACACAGATAGCGTTAGGATTATTATGGACTTCTGGACTGGTGTTGTGTTCAGCTCTGCTGGACAAGGATGGGCCAGGTTGATTTGAGAGGCTGTCTGTGAGAATGCACAAAGAACGAAGCACAGCCTACTCCTCCTCCTCCTGCTGCTCTGCGAGACAGCCTGAACTCCTGCTCATTAAACATTCATGGCTGTCAGATACAGTAGGGCCCTCATAAATGCAAAATGCCCTCTCAAGACAGATGCAAAAAAAAAAGATCAAAAAGCTATGTCTTGCGTGGGGGGTGGGGTGTGTGTTTGTGTGTATGTGTGGGGGGCCTTAATAAGCTTGGAAGAACAAAGCCGTCTGCTGTATGTTTTCTGTTTTGATATATTCCCTCCCTAAACAGGGTTCAGAGATGATAAGATACTCTCTGGTGTGTTTGATGATTCATGGTGCAAACTATTAGGCTGTGCTATCTCCCTGACTAGTCTCGTATCGTTCTCACTGCAGACTCATCTAATTCTCTGCCAATACATATTCATGAGAACGCGATAAGACGTAGCGTTTCCTGTCTAATCTTAGGAGTCCATAAACGATTTTTGGAATTGCTTTTTTTTAATACTGACACTGAAGCCTGCATGGTCAGTGAAAGGCTTACAAATGTCTATGTTTTCTGGCTGGGACAATAGCAGGAAGACTGGGTTACTGCTGATACTCCTACAGTATGCTGTACAGTACCAGTAACAGGAACTGGGTTAGAACTACAGCAGGAGAGCCTGATGGAAGTAGAAATCGGAGGATGGGCTCATTGTAATGCATGGAATGGAATAAGGAATGGTATGGATGTATAACTTCACCAGCCTCTCCTGAGTGACAGTATATTCCTACAATGTAATGGCTCCTCTTGTGTAGGGTTCATCCCCTTGTACATTAGCAGTGCATTAAGGGATAGTTTGCTATTTTACACCTTATAGTGATGGTGCCTTACCTTGGGAGTAGTCTATGAAGAGGGAGAAACTGTAATTCATGGTTCAGAATTGATTAAATAGCCATTACTAACTTCAGCTAACTGTAGCCATCGCTAACAAAAAAAAACCAATGGGAGCGATTGGGGAACAAACGAAAACATGTCATAAACACAAATGTAGAAATCAATTTCACTCCCATTGATTTTGTTAGCGGTGGCTAAAGTTAGCTGAAGTGAGTAGTGGCTATTACATGGCCTATAGACTACTTTCAAGGTAAGGAATCATCTGACTATAAGTTGTACAAAAGCGAACCATCCCTTTAACTCACTAACTGCCAAATAATTCAGGAACACTCACCACCCAGAGAGCCAAGTGTTTTTTTGTGGTATCTACCTAGCAACAATACTTGGATTGGCTACAAAATGAAGCATCATAATTTATGCATTTTTGGTGAATAAAGTCACCCTTGGCACTCTAGAGTGTTGACAATTTGGGTGACTTTATACACCCTGGGCACAAAATGAGTTAAGAACACATGCAGTAAAACTCTTTGCTTACAAAGCATCATCATGTTTTAATTGTTGGTGAAATTCACCCTTGGCATTCTAGAATGTTGACAATTTAAGAGACTTTATTCACCCTGGGCACTAAATGAGTGAAGGCAGTGAGGCCTGGTCCGGAATCAGTAATAGTGACGTGGTACTCATGGTCCTCTGTCCCTGTCTCCAGGACGGCTTCACCCCCCTGGCGGTGGCACTCCAGCAGGGTCATGACCAGGTGGTGTCCCTGCTCTTGGAGAACGACACCAAAGGAAAGGTGCGTCTGCCTGCTCTCCACATCGCCGCCCGCAAGGACGACACCAAGGCCGCCGCCCTGCTGCTCCAGAACGACCACAACGCTGACGTGGAGTCCAAGGTACCGCGTCACTTCCTGTTATGACACTTCCTGTTTTCCTGCACCATCTTACAAGGCAGCCCTAGTGTTTGTTCGCTTTGTGAACTTGATGGTGCGGATGCTGCTAGTTTTAGCCTATGTTTTCACTCAGTAGCGGTGTGGGTTCCATTTTGTAGTATTTGGAGAGTACAGTATGCTGCAAAAAAAACTGTGAGAACCATAATAATAATAATAATAATAATATTTAATAATAATATTTATAGCTACTGTAGCTGATTATGGCATATCAAGTAGCAAACAGATGCCTTTACTGTATATTCACCACACATTACTGTAATGTAACACATGACCATTAAGAGCTCTAGGGCTTTTTAAGCGCTCTAAAGCGACAAAGATGCACCATCCAGTTGAGTCCCTGTGTCCATGAAATGTGGTGTCGCTTGTTGTCATGACTCCTGTCTCCTTCCCACACCACCCATTGTACAGTAGCCATCCTACAGCTTGGTGCTCCCATCGTGACGTTGTTGTTGTTGTTGTTGTTGTTGTTGTTGTGTGCACTAACCGCCCATTCTCTCTTCCCTCGACTGGTGGTGTGCCTCACTGCCCTAGATGATGGTGAATAGACCGACCGAGGTATACTTGTACTGTGACTCTTCTACACACCACCACCGCTACACATGCCCGCCACGCCCTAGCACTGCTAACGCTAACGCTAACGCTGCTGCTGCTCTTCCTGTTTTGACCTCATCTCTCTCCTCTGTTGGTGTCTTTGTTGCCTCGCTTGGTTGTGTGTTTTTGAGGCTTGGCGCTTCATTGGAGAAGGAAATAGCATGAAGCAGTAGACGCGCTGATGTGGACTGAGGACTGAGGATCTCTGCAATGGAGGGCCTGAGTTTTTCCCAACCACCTGACCTGACTGAGTTTTTTCCTGGTCGGGTCACATGGTCAGGGACCTACTCGTGAACCACTAAGTTGGTTGGCTGACAAACATGACTAGAATTGGAGATAGGGACAATGATTATGAATGAGTGAATATTTCAAGCGAGAAGCGGCGTTTTGCAGACCGTTACCAGACGCATTTTTCTTGAAAATAATTGGAGTTGATAGTAGAGTCAATTGGTCATTTGGACTGTTCCTGTCATTGCCACTGATGGAGTACTCAAATGAGGAGGTAAGGTTTCATATTGGAACCAGGCCACCCAGCTGCCAGAGACCCAGTCTGCTCTGCCAGTCTCTCTCAGCCTGCCCCTACTAAAGCCATCATTAACTCATCCAGCTACAATAGGCTTGTGCATGACACACTCTCATCCAGCCAGGCGTCAGCAGAATGGGCTAGCCATGGCTGCACAATCTGCAGTCCCCCGCCAAATGTGTCAACTGCAGAATCTGCAGCTCTCCGGCCAAACATGTTGTCTTTTTTCTGTTCCTCTACAGTCAGCATGGCTGCCAGGCTGGACCCAAAACTTGCAAAAATAATGCACCTAGCTGACTAACAGTGCTGCATGATACCAGCAAATATGAGATTAACTCACTAACTGCCAAAGATTTCCAGAACACTCACCACCTAGAGTGCCAAGTGTTTTATGTGGTATTTACCTAGCAACCATACTTTGATTGGCTACAAAATGAAGCATAATAATTGATGCATTTATGGTGAATAAAGTCACCCTTGGCACTCTAGAATGTTGACAATTTGGGTGACTTTATACACCCTGGGCACTAAATGACTTAACAAGACGTAAAACTCTTCGCTTACAATGTTAGTTAGTAAATGTTATAATGGAAATATTAATAGATATTGGGATATGATCAGCGTACAGACATTTACACTAACTAACTGCATTATACAAAATATCAGTTAAGTATTCATATGCTATACAATTGTCTGTCTTTTATATATTATATGTTTATATGTGAATCTGATATTTAAATCGATCTCTCAGACAATGCTTTATGTTGATCTGATTAGAATATTATTATCAGGTTTTTTACTCTCAAAACTATAAACTGGTCAGCATACTAAACTGTAAATTGAAATGTCAGGAAAACAAGACACCAAGATAACCAATCACCAATCTAATCATGAAGCTATACACAGAGCACCATGATCAGCAGCTGATCACTCACTCTTCACTGGCTGAATGTGATTGTGTGCAGCATCACCAATCCATGACTTCACTTCTGTTTGATTAACTAACACAATACAATTCTAACTGTTTGGTCTATAATATTGTGGGTTTGTAATGTCCTTATAGTTCATGAATAATTTCAAATATTCATTAATGTGAAGTACTTTAAATAATTCATCCATATTAGTTTAAGGTTGATTTGAATGGGGTCTTGGAATTTGTATTATGACATATGAGAGTCCCCTGACTGGGAAACTCTGCCCTAAAGTTTTGAGTGACATTATTTGCATGTTTGAACAGTCCAGAAGCAGATCAATATCTACGACAGCTGTATGTCTGTCTGTCTGTCTGTCTGTTTGTCTGTCTCTCTCTCTGTGTGTCTGTCTGTATGTCTCTCTCTCTCTCACTCTCTCTCTCTGTCTGTCTGTCTGTCTGTCTGTCTGTCTGTCTGTCTGTCTGTCTGTTATTTTCACTTTGCTCAGAGCCTGGTGGACAGAAAAGCTTGTCTAATCAGAAGGAGCTCAGATCCTTTGAAAACATAACCCGGGGGATATCCTCTCTAATTACCTAGACAGGGATGGGAGGATTGCACTGGGAGTGGAGGAGGAAGACTGCACTCTATGCAGCAGATCTGTATTGGCTCTGTGACAAGGGAAAATAGCAACCCTGTTTGAATACTCCGAAAGATGCATCACTTCCTTGAGGGAATCACGGATCTGACATGACTTGGTGAAACATGGATTGGTGAAAACAATGCGGTGGACATCTAGTTTTGACCAATCCAATCATGTTAGATCGGTGTGAACGCCAAGGGAAGGCCAGGAGGGAAAGATGTTTTTCTTTTTTCTTTTTTAAGTGTTTGAACAGGCCGCAAATCCCTATAAGTCCTGCTGAGGCTGCGTTTAAAGTATGTGCAATTTCCGTTGATCTGCCCTCTCCTCACTGGGCGGTTTACGAGTGGGAGGTTTTGCTTGTGCTGGAATTTGCCTGAACCACATAAAAGTCCCATCCGCAGGCTTCTTTGCTCCCGGTCCGATGAGGACATGGGATAGGGTCGGGTGGGTTGAGAAGGGCTGCTCTCAATGGCTGTTTGCTTGGACCCGAGTGCTGATGTCACCTCTCTGCTCTGTGTGTGTCCCCCTTTCAGAGTGGCTTCACCCCACTCCACATCGCCGCTCACTACGGCAACATCAACGTGGCGACACTCCTACTGAACCGCGGGGCGGCGGTGGACTTCAAAGCCAGGGTAAGAACTAGGGTTTCACTGGTCTGGCCCCCCCTTCTGCAGTATCTTCACTAGTATCCACACACTCGCTGTATGACTGGTGATGATGGTGGAGACAGGTCAAGACTACCGGGCTATGGTCCAATATCCACACTAAAATACCACATACTGTACAATGAAGGAATATATTGGCCAATGGTACAATAGAGTGGGTTTTGGAATACAGCCCCAGGGCTTGTCCTAAAGCCTGGCTGTGTCTGTGGGATCAGGTTCAGTTGAACCCGAGCCTCTGCTGTATCAGGGCTGTGTGGTGTGGAGGGAATCTCTCACTGTGAGACTGGGGGGGGGGGGGGGGCGGGGTGTGATAACGGGACTCTCTAACCCGTAAGCCCTCAGAAACGCATTGCTGAGCAGCCTCATTCTACAGCTGCTGGTGTCAGTCTACTGGAGTAGAAACACACACACACACACACGCTCAAACACACACGGATAGATGCACACACGCACACAAACACACTCACAGATACACACTCAGAGATACTGCACACACACACACACACATGCGTGCGCGAGGCACACACACACACACACACACACACACACACACACACACACACACAGGCATGAAGGCATCTCAGTCTGCCTCTCCCCTTAATTTCATGGAAGGTTACTCTACGCCAATGTAACACAATGTAAGTTTGACCCCAAACCCTTTCCACTAATGTGAACAATGCACATGAGAAGCCTGTGTCTAATTATCTACTGTATGGGGGAGCCTTTCAAAGATGAAGTGTCTCCTTCTCCCCTTGAATACAAAGGCCCATTCATGGATGTTACATTGAATACATGTTATTTTCCAACTTTGCTTTAGAGGAAACTGATAACTCAAAAGTAAAAGCTTTCGCACTGACACAACAGAATACTCCCTAGTACCGCACAAACGTACTTCCAATGTTTATTGTCCTACGAACACTCGCTGTCAAAAGAATAAGGTAACAGCCTATTATTTAGACTCTTAATAATAATAATAACAATAATAATAATGTATTACATTTAGAACGTGCTTTTCATTATATAAGAATAATCAAAAGTGTATAATAAAAAAATTAAATGGAAAAACTGTTAAAAAGAAAATAGAAAAAAGCCTATATAGCGATACTATGGACCAGCAATAGTCTAGGAGGAAGGGTATGCCAGCCCATAAAGATGCATCTTAAGGCCTGTTTTAAATGCCCCAACACTCTGAACAGCCTTTAAGACAATGTATGACATTATACCCATTGATTCTGACCACAAGCTTACATAGGAGGTAAACAATGTGTATTAATGACTCCACACCATTGCATTTACAGTTCATAGTGGATTAGTATGGTCAGCTGTCACTAGAGGGTAGTGTTCCCTTATGTCAGTCCTAAAATATTGTCCCTGTTTGATGTGTCCCTCTCTTCTCCCTTCCTGGAAGCAAGCACAGATCTCACGGGACTGGATTGGTCAAAGCAAGCTTCCACCCAGCAAGTCAGATTAGTGATGAATTCAAGGAAAGGAAGGGAAGGATAGAATGTAAGAGTATCCCAACAGGGCCCTTTAATACAGACAGAATCAACACTAATAATCAGGCAGACCACTACTGTGACTATTGAAGATTGTAGTGTATGTGTGTGCGTGTTGTGGGTATTTCAAAGCGATTCTGTATTCTAATCTATATGTTGCTGTGTGTTTCCTAGAATGACATCACTCCGATGCACGTGGCGTCTAAAAGAGGGAACGGGAACATGGTGAAGCTACTGTTGGAGCGAGGATCCAAAATCGATGCCAGAACCAAGGTCAGAGCACCGCTGCAGTCATTACCACAGCAACAAGGCTGTACTCCCGCCTGCCGTACTCTTCCATGGGCAGAGGGTTCATATTTGTCATTGTTGCCAAGTGTGGAGACTATTATTCAAAGGCACAATGCATATTATATGGCAGACGGTCATATATGGGATTTTATGAATACCAAGTATGTCTAATGCTCCATACATCCACTTGCCCGGCTAGTTTCTCTCATTCTGCTATTCGCCTAATCTCTTTTAACCGGAATTGTTTATGTTTTAATGATGAGTATTGAACTGAATGACTTCTGAAGGCACATGTGAAAGCGTCCCACACTATAAGAGGATCAGCTGTACCTACACCCACTGAGCACTTTATTAGGAACACTATACTAATACTGGGTAGGGCCTCCCTTTACTCTCAGAACAGCCTCAGTTCTTCGTGGCATTGATTCCACAAGATGTAATGTCTAACACATCTCATCTAACAAGGCCACTGAAGGCCACTGAAGAACACTGATGAACTCATTGTCATGTTCATGAAACCAGTTTGAGACGACTTTTGCTTTGTGACATGGTGCATTATCATGCTGGAAGTAGCCATTAGAAGATGGGTAAATTGTGGCCATGAAGGGATGCACATGGTCAGCAACAATACTCAAATAGGTTGTGGCATTCAAGTGATGATTGATTGGTATTAACGGGCCCAAAGTGTGCCAACAAAACATTCCACACACCATTACACCACCTCCACCATGAGAAGGTGTACAGGTGTTCCTAACAAAGTGCTCATTGAGTGTATATCATAACAGAGAAACAATTCTTGACTGGAACTCTGTGTAGTGAGTTTCTGTCTCATTCACAGACAGATATTTTTTTGTTTTGACAAGTAGAATTAGCATAACCATAATAATTCACTATAGGTGGCTAATAGGCTAAATTGATTAGGATTGTATTTTTACAAACCTGGCACATGTTGACCGTGTAATGGACCTAGTCAGTGTCTGTCTGTCTGTCACCCTCAGGATGGACTGACGCCTCTCCACTGCGGAGCTAGGAGCGGCCATGAGCAGGTTGTGGAGATGCTGCTGGACCGCGGAGCCCCTATCCTGTCTAAAACAAAGGTAACTTATGGAGATATACAGTACGTGTTACTGTATGTATATGCAGAGTTTGGGCCGAGTCGTAACTTCAAATCTATGTTGACGACTTTAACGCATTGAGGTCAATGAGAGATTAGCGCAGAAAATGTAGTTACACGTACATATCTAATGTTAGGATTCAGCCCTCAATGAGTGACGACCAGATGTTGACCCAGTCACAAAAGTAGCCTGGTCCCAGATCTGCATGGCTATATATACTAGTAAGTATGTCATGCCAAACATACTACAGGACAAGAAAAGGGTAGTCATGGGGAGACAGCTAAAGCACATGCTGTACAGATCTAGGATGACAAATCTATCCTATCAAATAAAAAACATACTTTTTATGGTGATTGGCCAAAGTTTTGTTTCTGTGTGTGTGTGTGTGTGTGTGTGCGTGTGCGTGTGCGTGTGTGTGTGTGTGTGTGTGTGTGTATGTGTGTGTGTGTCTCCAGAACGGTCTGTCCCCTCTCCACATGGCCACGCAGGGTGACCACCTCAACTGTGTTCAGCTCCTGCTGCACCACGAGGTTCCCGTGGACGACGTCACCAACGACTACCTGACCGCCCTGCACGTCGCCGCCCACTGCGGCCACTACAAGGTCGCCAAGGTGATCGTGGACAAGAAGGCCAACCCCAACGCCAAAGCACTGGTAAGGAGGGTCGATACAGGGAAAAATATAGGGTACGGATAAGGGTTAGGGTATATAGGCAGTGGGTATACTGTACAGGCAGTTTCCTGGACACAGATGAATCATACTCCTGGATTGAGCATACTAAGCACTTTAAACAGACTTTCACAGTCTGCACATGGTATTGAGTCCATGACTACTTTAGGCTTAATCTGGGTCCGGGTAACTATCCCACAAAGAGAGCTGCTAGAATTACTGTAGCCTATTTTTCTTTCCCTTTTTTTCTCTCTCTCTCTTTGTAACATTCGCTTGTCGCCTGAATATGTGGGAAACGCACGTTCATTTCATGGTGGGGTAGAAACAACATCAAATGTTGCAGTTGCGCTTTGTTTCTGTCCAGTGCCTCCGTCTGTGCTCAGAGACCATAGGGTTGATAAAAAAGAAACAAAAAAACACTTTTGGCAAAGGACAGTCAGAACACTGTCATCGTCTTAAGTAATTGGAACAGAAAAGGCGTGGCCACCGAGTTTATAGAGAGAAAAAAAAGGGGGAAGAAATCGAGAGGAAACTGAAGCAATAATACTGGGCCAAAACCTCAAAGCAGCAAGAGGCATCTTTTTCAACTGAAAATAAAGCTTTGTTAAACTTCCACACATGTTTGTCTGGTTAGCAAAGGGGGAAAAAAAGAAAAAAGAAGAAATCCAGGAGGTTTTCCAGAGTCTGGTTACACGTTTCTCTCTCAACACTGCCAAAACACATTTAAAGAGAGTCATTTTGGCCTTTTTCTGTTTTTAGAACGGTTTCACACCGCTCCACATCGCCTGCAAGAAGAACCGGATTAAAGTGATGGAGCTGCTGCTGAAACATGGAGCGTCCATACAAGCCGTGACTGAGGTAGGAGAGAGAGGAACCAACTGTGTTTGTGTGCTTCTCAGACTACTATGTTGTTGCTGCTGTTGTTGTTGTTGTTGTTGTGGGGATGAGTTTAATCATTTTCTGTGTTCTCTCTTCTCTCTGTGTTACTGGATATGCACAGACACTGAGTTATTTCACAAATCTCTGCCATCACTGGATATATTTGCAAGATTATTTGCAAGTTTTGAAGTAGATTTTCTTTCTTTGTGTGGTAACCATCTCTGTATGTTTTTTTTTTTTTTTTTTTTTTTTTTTACTGGGCATGATGAATGGTGCTGACAGGGACTTTTATAGAGGAGTGGGCGGAGTGGCTGTAGTATCAGTTTTTACAAGAGGAAGGCAAGAAGAAAATGTTGTCTTTCACTGTCAGCTCTGCTCTCGGTGAACTGAACTTCCCAGAACTTCAAAGGTGTATACAGTATCTCTTGGCTCTGTCTTGCAGTCGGGTCTCACACCGATTCATGTGGCGGCTTTCATGGGACACGAAAACATTGTGACTCAGCTGACGAATCACGGAGCCTCGCCAAACACAATGAACGTGGTGAGTTTCCGGAACATGCCTGTGTTTCTCTCTCTCAAGTATTTTTCTCCTCTCTCTCTCTCTCTCTCTCTCTCTCTCTGTCTACCTGTCTCCCTCCTTCCCTCTATTTCTCTCTCTCTCTCTCTCCCACCCTCTCCCTCCCCCCTTCTCTCCTGTATCAAAGGGTCTCCAAGGCTCTAGGGAGAACATGCAAGCAGATAATCATACAGCCATTGGATAGTGTCAGAGCGAGGCAGACTAGGCAGTGGAAAGAATCCCGGCATTGACTTCACCCCCGAGACCAGCTCTCTCCAATCTCAAACCTGTCACTGACCACCACCTCACATTTCAAACACTGACATTTACCACCCTATCCTGTTTCAGAAGTCCATGTAGGGTAATAATAGACCTACTTGTACTCTCGTCTGTTATAAAAATCGGTCTGATCTCAGGTTGGCTTCACAATAGTAATTACAGTTGGAGTTGGAGACTCCTCCCTTTAGTGCAGTACAGTAACACTGTAATCATCATACCTTCCCTCCTAAAACAGTTAAAGTCACTCAGACAAATGTGTATGAGCCCTGCAGTCTGCAGACAGAACAAAAGACCAGCAGTACAGACAGTTATGGAGAGAGAGAGAGAGAGAGAGGGGGGGGGGGGGGGGGGGCTGCCAGGACAAAGCCTCTCAGTCTGGATGTGTGTGTGTGTGTATGTGTACTCTGGTAACTACCCGGTCAAGCCAGACTCTCTCAGTCTGTGTGTGTGTGTGTGTGAGCAAGCATACACTTAGAGCTACCCAGGGCTCCTCCAGAACCAATGTGAGAGTGAGCAGGAGTGTCTGCGTGGTGCCTGTGTTTATGTGTTTTGTGAAACGGGTACCTTCTAGAACCTGTGTGTGTGTGTGTGTGTGTGTGTGTGTGTGTGTGTGTGTGTGTGTGTGTGTGTGTGTGTGTGTGTGTGTGTGTGTGTGTGTGGGAGCACACACTGGTGCTTATCCAGTCCCTTTTAATTTTCATAACCTGTGTGCGTGCGTGTGTGTGTGCGTGTGCGTGTGTGTGTGTGTGTGTGTGTGTGTGTGCGCATGTGGGTGTGTGCGTGTGTGTGTGTGTGTGCGTGTGTGTGTGTGTATTCCAGAGGGGAGAGACAGCTCTCCACATGGCAGCACGTGCCGGCCAATCAGACGTGGTCAAGTACTTGGTACAGAATGGGGCCAAAGTGGAGGCCAAGGGCAAGGTAAGACACATGTGCCAGAGAAACTATTAACATGTCAGGAAACTATTGGGAACTATTTCTATGCACTGTATTGGGCACATTGATAAAAATGCTTTCAAATTTTGAGATCGGGTCAGGTATGTTTTGAATCTGTTGCCATTTACCATTTTTTCAGTCGTTCCTGCATTGAAATATGCTAAAAGTCAGGGTCATTATAGAGAGGGGTTAGGAAACTATACAAGAGATGCCTGATAAAATAAAACTTAGACGGATGTTTTAAGTACAGGTACAATCTCGCTAATGATGCAAGGTTTGTGTCATTCTGTAAAGATACAAATGTATGTATAAAAGGTATCTATGTCATATCAATGATATGTGTCATATGTCCAATGCAATGGAGGATGTTCAAACAAATAAATACAAAGCTAAGCTAAGTTGTCATGGATGTGTCATGCAACTGTGTGTGTGCGTGTGTGTCCCCTCTCCCAGGATGACCAGACCCCCATGCACATCTCCAGCCGTCTGGGAAAACCGGACATAGTCCAGCTGCTACTGCAAAACGGGGCATGTCCGGACTCTACCACCACATCCGGTTACACCCCCCTCCACCTGGCCGCCCGGGAGGGCCACAAAGACGTGGCATCGGTCCTGCTGGACCAGGGGGCGTCACTGGACGTCACCACCAAGGTGAGGGGAATTGAGCTTCGCCGTTCAACCGTTCATAGTCTTCGCCCGCTGAGCGGTTAGTTCTCTGCGGCTGACTCTGTGCTCCTCGTGGAATTGTGGCATGTTGTCAAGGGAGATGTTTTGTGTCATAACAGATGGACAAAATGAAGTAGAATTCTACTCTACTCTAATCAACTCCGCTCTACTCTAATCTACTCGACTAGACTTTACTTCTATTTAGTATCCTCTACTCTACTTTACTCCTATTCTGTTCTACACAACTCTACTCTACTTTACTCTGCTTCAGTTTACTCCTATTCTACTCTATTCTACCCTCCTATTCTGTTTCTATTCTATTCTACTATGCACCTGGACTGGTCCATGGTAGCTGTGTGTATCAGTCATGGATGGCACATTGCAGGGGTGGGTAGACAGACAGAGAGACAGAGAGACAGACACAAAGACAGACACAAAGACAAACAGACAGACAGACAGACAGACAGACAGAGTCGACAGGCAGGCAGGTAGACAGACAGACAGACAGACAGACAGACAGGCAGGCAGGCAGGCAGGCAGGCAGGCAGGCAGACAGGCAGACAGACAGACAGGGACTGAGGGTGTGGTTGTAGGAGAGACTGAGACACATACACAGTCTGAGAGATCATTCCTGGCTGAGAAATGTGTTTATTTCTACCTCAGCAATGTCCTTTTTGAAGCTCTCCAGCTTCTTGTGGTCTAGAATCCTGTAGTCTATTAAGCCAGCTAATGTTAGAATAGCATAATGAGCAGTGCACAAACTCACACTCATTGGCTCACTCGCACCCGTACACACATGTATGCACACACACACACACACACACACACACACACACACACACACACACACTCGTGGTGACTCAGCTACTCATGACTCTGTAATGATGACATCACACTGCAGCGAGAACAAAAATGTGAAACACGCAAATAGCTAAGTCGCAAATGCTTCTTAATATTATATAATATTATATATATAATTCTTTGAGAATCCATAGGGCAGACCGATACGTGAAATGTCTCACACCTGGCTCCAAAACATTGACAATCATAGTCAATCATCCACAAACAACCTTTTTAACCAGAGAAAGTGCTGCACCCTGGGAGTCCTGTGGGAAGCGTGTGATCATACACCACAGCGTACATCCCCTGATGAGCCAGCGGCCTGCGGAGACGGAGTGCTACGTAGTGACTCGTGATGGAGCAAATCCCCAACAGTATACACCAGGGGGAGGCTGCTGGAGGTGGAAATCGGAGGACAGGTTCATTGTAATGCGTGGAATGGAATGAGGTGTGTGTTTGATTCCGTTCCTCATTCAATTCCATGCATTACAATGAATCTCCGCCTGCTGCACCGATCCAAACGCTCTACAAGAGTGCCTAGGGGGTAGGGGGTAGGGAAGTGCCTTGGGGCTAAGGGCTAGGGGAGTGCCTAGGGGGTAGGGGCTAAGGGAGTGCCTAGAGAGTAGGGGCTAGGGGTTTATTTGGAACTCATCCTTAGACTCCTTAGAATCCTTAGTCAGTTCCACTGTGACAGTTAACTGGACTTGGCTAATGGATGGTAACTATGGGGTGTTAGGGTTAGGGTTATAGCTTAAAAAAGCTATGAGAGGGACTCCCTCTGACTCACTCTGTGTCATCCATTACTGCTAATACTCTGTTGTTTTAAGAAAGAGGGAGTCATGCTCTATTCACCCTCTGTGGTCACAGAGGGAATGGTATCAACCGTTGAGAGATTTCACCCACGTATTGCTTCATGAGAGATACTACATCTCTTGTGTAATAACTTACTTCTAGTTTTACCACAGAGTTACAATTGCCGTCAGTTTTGCAAGGATTTAGCAGTTAACCCTTTGAGTGACCCTCTGTATGAAATACAGTCGATGCAACCTACGGTTAAACCAGGCCTGTGTCACATATGTCAAATAATAGTATATTATTATATTGTTATTTCAAATAATGGCGATATAATAACAGTGCTGTATATTACCCTGCTAGGCTTGTGTCCCAGTAATCTCACCGAGGACTTGTCTTGTCATTTTGACTTTTACAGAAGGGATTCACTCCTCTTCACGTGGCTGCTAAGTATGGCAAGATTGAAGTGGCCAATCTCCTCCTTCAGAAGAACGCCCCTGCCGATGCTGCAGGAAAGGTAGGACTGGGAGATGGTGTCATGATGAGGTTGTAGGACCGTTCCAACTCTCTGGTGCTAGTTGTGTGAACCATAGGTCTCCTGTGGGCATCCAGACTGTGTTAGCTGAGGCGCTAGCTCTGGTGAGGTACCGCAAGTCCTTCACAAGGCTTCTTATCACGCAGGCATGGTTGAAAACCACTTAATTTACAGTACACCAGTGTGTTTATGTCATCTTTATGAATTATGAACATTGACCTATCTACCTTAGTTGCTTTCTCACGGTCTTCATACACAGTTGGTCAAACTCCATTTTGGATCTGGAATTTTGACAGGCGCCATGTTGGCTCCAAAAACCTCTATAACAAGCACATTCTGTTCTCGAAAGAGAATTGGAATGTTAGTGTCATGGAAGATTTGTTCAAGTTCATTTATTTCCTCCACATAGCATATGTCAATTGACCTCTGAATTGTATGATGAATACAAAAAAGATGAAACAATAAGTAAGAAATAAACAAATCGTCTTCAAAAATACAGACAGTACAATACAGAGATTTGAGGTTGGTGCCAACTCTATAGTTGGCAAAACATGTATGTCTATGTATTCTTACAAAGTATTCTTTATCTTTTCATGATTTTTTTACAAGATATAATGTCATTTCTGGCCTGAGCTGTTTCTGCTCTAGTTTCTAAACTGCCTCCCTTTCCAAGAATGTGAGTCAATGCACAAAGGGAATAGATGTGTCTCTCTCCCGTTGAAGGTTTCAATTTACACTGTTACTGTTGGATGGGGTTTTAAGCTGCCCTAAGCGTCCTATCCTATCTGCAGAAATGTACAAGCCACAGTATGAGCTTACAGTGAAATAGGCCACAAAAATAGATTGCAAATGACCCCAAAATACAGCGCCCTCCATAAGTATTGGAAAGAGGAAGCATTTTGTCTTTCATTTCTTTCAGCACTATACTCCCAACAGTTTGGATTTGAAATGAACAAGCATTCTAAAGGAAGAATGAAGAAGCCTTGTTTTTCGATTGCTGACAAAAAATGTTGATGAGTCTCTGATGCTGTCAGGCTTCAATAACACAAAGTATGGCACCCTGTAACTTGCTTTTTATTTCTACAGCTCTAAGATTACACTGTTTTACATGCTTCTCCCATGGCTTAAATCACCTCCACCTTCCACTCTCCCTCCCCCATCCCTCACCCCTCCAGTACATGTGTGCCTGGCTCCAGATCTGTATGTGCTCTAGCCAACTTTTATGGCGATGGTGATATTGCCAATGATAGTCAGGGGAATTGACTAAAAAGCATGTGCAGATCTGGAACCAGGCTAGTATCTGGGACCAGGCTAGTATCTGGAACCAGGCTAGTATCTGGGACCAGGCTAGTGCATGGGACCAGGCTAATGTCTGGGACCAGGCTAGCATCTGGAACCAGGCTAGTGCATGGGACCAGGCTAATGTCTGGGACCAGGCTAGCATCTGGAACCAGGCTAGTATCTGGGACCAGGCTAATGTGTCCGGTGCGGTCTACTTCAGGCAATCACTAATGTAACCTCTGCATGTTGTCTCCAGAGCGGTCTAACTCCACTGCATGTAGCTGCTCACTACGATAATCAGAAAGTGGCACTGCTTCTTCTGGACCAGGGCGCTTCACCCCACGCGGCTGCCAAGGTAGGTCCAACCCCTGCAACCAGTCTCCCTACCCACACCAACACACACCCATGGAAATATACTCTGTCTTTGGGTAGGGGGTATGTTATACTTAGATCTGTATTTAGCCAGGTCAAGTCACGAAGAACAAATATTCTTTTAGAATAAGGACATGGTTGAAGAGGTTGAAGAGTATATATGTATACTGTTTATTGATCCTGAAAATATAGAAACTTCATATATGTGAGTTGTTAAAGAATTATAGACTTGAAATGGGCATGGCGTCACTGACCACACTCCCAACAAGTTTAGCTTCCTTATTGAAATATACATTCCAGAGCTTTATGATATATCCCGATGGTAAGACTGATTTGCTGTTGTTGTTGTTGTTGTTGTTGTTGTTGTCGTTGTCGTTGTTGTTGTTCTTTAGACATGCTCTCCTCTAGGGGGCCACTGGGGATGAGTCGGTAATAGTTGTTGTGCATGGTAGACTGATTACTCCACAACGTCCCTGGCGTCTCTCTTCTCTGTTCGTCAGGGTTTTGTTCGGAGTAATTGTCCTGGGATAGCTATTTTCTCCTTTGACCAAGCAGACAGTTGAGTGTAATGTGGTAATTATCTGGTCAGTGACGCAGTAGCGGGACACTGAGGGTGTGTGATTGGGACAAACAGGGACAAACAGAGCTTATAACAGATTGTATTATTTCCACCCTCTCAGAACCATTTCCCCGAAGTAGTGTGTGTGTGTGTGTGTGTGTGTGTGTGCACGTGCGTGCGTGCGTGCGTGTGTGTGTGTGTGTGCGCGTGCTTGTGTGTGTTGACTGGGTGACTGGGTAAATGTGGGGGACTGGGTAAACATCCTCAGATAAATATCCACCATCTCACTGAGCTGAAACAGCAATATCGAAACAAACACACCCCCCACACACTCTGGATAACACATGTTCTACTCCTATTTTGATCAGGTCGATAGAAATGTAAAAATGATGATACAGAGCGAAAGGCTCAGTTTGATTGAAGTGTTTTTAACCAAAGTCATGGAAAAGCGGGGTGGTGCTCCCTGACTATTGGTAAGGTTATCTGTGGTTAAATACATATAAATAAATATGCTGAGAGCTTTATGGCTTTGTGGGTTTGTGGTGCCAGAGATGAGAGGAGGCCATGTGCAGGAAGTTTGAGGCTGCCTGCCTCTCTGCTGTGCTCAGCGGGACTTCACCGGGTTCCCTAAGCAAACACAGTGACCTAGTTACTGCTTTTGTTCCCCATGACAAGCAATTACCAAGCTCTAATGTGGACGGGTCCGCTCCCGGACGCGTGATTGGCTCATACGGATGGACTCTGTGACACCGCATTGGGCCAGGCCAATTTTTTTATCTACGGTGACATCACCACTGGCTGGGTCCATCCACTTCCATTGACATTTAGGAAACTTGTTATTTTTTTCCCCCCATCTTCCAAAAAAAAAAAAAAATGCTCCTCCCCCCTTATTTCTTTAGGCCTGTCTTCTGGGGCGCACTCATGGTTTTCATAAGTGCAGCGCTTTCAGTGTTGTTACTGTTTTGGAAATGTCGTAAATCTGTGGAATATGGCGGTGGTTGGTTTGGCAGGGCTAGGTTTGAGTCACCACACAGTTGTGGGAACATGGGGAATGTATTTTACAGATGTGCGTCCTCTCCACTCGCTCCTCTCAGACAGAGACGTTAAACTGTGAATGATGAGGTATAACAGCGACGATGCAGTTAATAGGGGTAGAAAAGACGACGCAGTTAAAAGGGGTGGTTCGTTTTGTCTCTCTTTGTTCTCTGTGTCCTGTGGTCTGTTTCTCAGCCGTGTCATGTTGATGTACACTAGACTAGTGTACAATACTATACACACGAGTGGACATACTAGCCTAGTGTAGAATGACAGTGTGTAGTACTGTGAGCAGTACTGTATGATTTCATGCCCCTGCCCATAGTCACCTCTTTAAGTAGGCCTACTAAAGCTCTTTGCAGAAGTATCACTACTACTATGTACTGTAATGTGTATAGGTCTTACAAATGTGGCTGCAAGCTACTGTGCAAGCCCAAGTAACTACAAGCCAAGCATGGAATATAACATGTTCGCTGGAAAAGCAGCAGTATTTTTGGCAGGGCCAGGCTGAAATACAGTACATTATGTCAAAACCTGGAAAGTATTTGAGGTGTGCTTGATTGACAGTAGTTTGCACTTCAGGGACTGTTCTGTTGATTCTACTTGTAACAGGCAAACTAAATCAAGCACAGATCAAGTGTTTGAAGGTATTTTATTTTTAAGTTTGATCAAACTTAAGTTTGGTATTTTTACATTTGCTGATCAAACACCAGGAGGCTGGTGGAGGCAGAAATCTGAGGACGGGCTCATTATGATGCATGGAATGGAATGAGGAATAGTGTCAAACACACATTTATTTTTGTTTTTCTTGGTGGCGGTGGTGGTGGGGGGGGGGCGGGGGGTAGATCAGCTTTAAAAAATATCATTTTAGTTCTGTTTGTTACTATTGCTTACATCATTTCTAGTCCCCTTTTCCCCCTCTTGCCCCAACCCTCCCATAAAAAGAAAATCCTCAGATTTTTACCTCCACCAACCTCCGCTGCTGTAGAAACTAAGTCACCCCTATCTCTCTCTCTCTCTCTCTCTCTCTCTGCTGTCAGAATGGCTACACTCCGCTCCACATTGCGGCCAAGAAGAACCAGATGGAGATCGCCACTACGTTGCTGGAGTACGGCGCCGACACCAACGCTGTGACGCGCCAGGGTATCACCCCGCTGCATCTGGCCGGCCAAGAGGGAAACGTGGACCTGGTCACCCTGCTCCTGGCCCGCGACGCCACCATCAGCCTGGGCAACAAGGTGGGCACAGGGGTCCTACTGCAGTTGGGATGTTTGGAGTAGATTTAAAAAATGTACATTTGTGTTATGTAAATATAGTAATAGTAATATATATTTATATGTATAATATAGTCAATATATATTGTCCAGTTATATAGTACCCTACACTTGATTTAGCTTT
The DNA here is from genome assembly GCF_951799395.1 of Argentina silus. NCBI lineage: Eukaryota > Metazoa > Chordata > Actinopteri > Argentiniformes > Argentinidae > Argentina > Argentina silus. Next base: position 17,712,732 of record NC_139670.1, on the reverse strand, counting down.
CCCTGAGTATTTCAAAGTATGCAAATATACAAAATATAACAATACAGGCATAAAAAAAATTCTAATTTTCTTGGTCATTTGTCTATTTTGATATGTATTGTTTTTGCCTAAGTCCCACTCACAGAATATATAGAGTATACGATATGGCAGTGTTCCAATTCGTTGAGTGTTTTGCAAATTCACACTCCACATTCTGTATATCTTAGATTAGAGATCTTTGTATGGATCATTTCTGTATTACTATACTTCTCTGTAAGAATGTTTCCTGAGGGCTGAGGAAATGGCTGACTTACAATATGTTGTCATGTTTTATTCTGTCAGAGTGGCCTGACTCCCCTCCACCTAGCAGCCCAGGAGGACAAAGTCAACGTAGCAGAGGTGCTGGTCAACCAAGGGGCCACTGTCGACCCAGAGACTAAGGTACACACACACACACACACACATACACACACACATACGCACACACACGGCCACACAGGTACAATGTGTTGACAGTCCTTGACAGCTGTGCAGGCCACTGATGTAGAAAGAGACCAGCCACAGCCCAAGGTCACCCACCATGCTACAGAACACACACACACACACACACACACACACACACACACACACACACACACACACACACACAGTGTTTGACCATGAGTGGACCTGGCACACAGCGCAGATCAATACTGCCCAGAACAACAATACATCCAGCGTACTTCTCCCAAAAACAAATTCATACATATACTAGAGGCCACCCATCCTACGGACGCTCCAAAATCATTGGATCTGATGGCTTTAACTAGATGCTATGAGGCATTTTCCTCCTGCCCCGTCCATCCCGTCTCTGGTCACCCAATGACTCGTGGCACTCTCCTATTGCTTAGAGCATTACATCACATACATCTGACTGATATATGGTTCCTCGCTACTGTTACTAGAATCAAATATTTCTTTGACTGTTGCATTTTTATACGGTCTGTGTGTTGTAATCAAAGTCATATCGACACATATTAAGACAATTCTGTGAAACAACAATACTAGGCAGGGATCTAGAATAGAATAGAGTGTGTGATGTCTGTCGTTGGTTTTAACAGATGGGTTACACTCCACTGCACGTGGCTTGTCACTATGGAAACGTGAAGATGGTCAATTTCCTCTTGAAGAACCAGGCTAAAGTCGATGCCAAAACCAAGGTAAGGCTCGGTTTTTTGTTTTGTTTTTACAGAGAGGATTAGTGTGTGTGTGTGTGTGTGTGTGTCTGTGTGTGTGTGTGTGTGTGTCTGTGTGTGTCTGTGTGTATGTGTGTGTTTGTGTGTGTGTGTGTGTGTGTGTGTGTGTGTGTGTGTCTGTGTGTGTGTGTGTGTGTGTGTGTGTCTGTGTAGAAGCCATGTATGCTCCATTGACTGCTCCTGTCCTCTCCCCCCTCCTCCTGTCCCCCCTCCTCCAGAACGGCTACACCCCCCTGCACCAGGCCGCCCAGCAGGGACACACACACATCATCAACCTGCTGCTGCAGTACGGAGCCTCACCCAACGAGCTGACAGTGGTGAGATAGGAACACACACACACACACACACACACACACACACACACACACACACACACACACACACACACACACACACACACACACACCTATACACACAGCCCCCACAGCTGGGTCTTCACACAAACACTATCTCATATTTCACAATGCAAAATGATTTGCATACACACACTTCAACACCCTGTTACTCTCTCCTATTCTACACACTGTTCTACACACTGTCTCCATTACGTAGTATCTCTTTCAAGACCTAAAGCTACACCGACCCATCCTGTAAGACACCCATCTGACCAGACTACTATTAACTTTGATAACCATGTGCTGACACACTGGGAATGTTATTTTTTTTATTGAAGTTGGCTGCTCAAGTAATACATGTAATTGTGTCATTTCCTAGAACGGGAACACGGCCCTGTCCATAGCCAGGAGGCTGGGCTACATCTCTGTGGTGGACACCCTGAAGGTGGTGACAGAGGAGACTCTGACCACTCTGGTAAGAAAGAGACACCAACATTCAGGTTCTAAAACGTCATTGTTTTGGTAGAGCTGATGTTCGAATATGAAAATGATTTTTAGGAATATATTTTTTTTTATAGAAACAGTACAACCTGTTTTTCATACATGTCATGTCAGTTATGTCAGTTATTTCATCAAAGTTGTTTTGTGCGTTTGTTTGTTTTTATTCCTTGACAGACTGTGATAGAGAAACATAAGATGAATGTTCCAGAAACAATGAATGAAGTCCTGGACATGTCTGATGACGAGGGTGAGAGTTCCATTCTTGCAGCTATGTCCCCTTCTTGTGACTTTTTACTTATGATCACTTAATTTGTATAGATTAAATTATGTTTATTGGTTTATTTTTCATGATTGATATGTATTTTTTACTGTTTGATTTATTTGATAATCATCTTTTAATAAATGTAATTTCTAACACTTTATTTATTCAAATTGCACAGTTCGTACAGCCAATGTACCTGAAATGCTCTGTGAAGACTATATATCTGATGTTGAAGAAGGTATTATTTTCCCCATTTTATTTGCTTTGTAGCCGTTGGCAGTTGTCTGAGCTCCCTTTTCCTCACTCTCGTCTCGAACTAACCCAATTTCTGCTCTAAATGTCTCGCGCTTTCTTTGTCGTCATGGGATCCTGTATTTCATGCTTTGGTATCCGTGGAATATGCCTTTATTTCAGTTGTCAGGCAAGCTCCTGAATATGGGGCACTTGAATAACAATGTGAAAAATATCTCTTTTTACTCGTTTGCACAGATTAGATCTTTTGGATATCATTGAGACACGTGTCTTTAAGGTTCTTGTCATTTTGAACACGTAGCCCCACAGTAAACATTGTTTCAGCTGTTGAAAGGTTTATTTGGCCATAAAGCAGCACAGGCTTTATAAAGCTTGTTCTGTTGACAAAGTTGTGTTTCCTTTCATTTAGTCACCCAGACATTTGAATGTTTCTGTCGATTTTGACCTTTTCCGCAAAACCTTCATTTAATTAGCCTACCGACAGAGACAGGAACTGAGTTGATTCACCCAACCAGTGCCAAATAATCCTAATGGACTATTTTAGTATTTTTTAACCCCCCCACCCCACCCCCCCCAATTGATTGTAGTAAAGTTGACGTATAGCTGAACTGTAGTTTCCCTTATTCTGAGTTATAACAACATTTATTTAGTCCTGCCATATTATTTTTGAACAGAAATGGAACTTCAAAGTGTGTACATCAACTACTGTAAGTGTCACATTTGATTTTACACTTTTTAACTCCAATAATGTCATTGCTCATGAAAACAACAATACCAAACTTACAGTAAACCAAAATTGTGTGTTAAAATGTTGGATATGTTTGCTTTCTAATACCGTATAATGCCCTGCCCTTGGGTATGTTGTTTTGCGGCTGAGATTGAAGTGGACAGCTTTCAGCTTGCTCTAAATGTGTCACTGATGTAACTCTATAGACCGGTGTGTACTTACCATTAACTGACCCTGCCCCAAGGCCCTGAGGTTGTTCTGCCAAACTGGAATACCTAATAACTCTAATTCATATGATTGCAACAAACATACAATCATACTCTAAATATAGCTCAACTATTTAGCTAACAATTTGAAGCTAACAAATTTAGCTAACAAATATAAAGATGGTCGTTCATATGTTTTGCGGCAAACATCATGGACAAGGTAAGGTGTTGTCTACGGGTTTTACATAGCCTTGAAAACAGCCAGGTACGGTACAATATGAAAAGTATGATTTAAATCCTCATATCCCAAGAATGTCAACAACTGCTGCTGGATCCAGTGGACAGTAGTTATTAGTGGTCACACTTACAACAAATCATAACTTATTGGCTTATAACCCCTTTATAAGGCCTACTTTACAGATCAATTGTAAACAATGTCATACTATATAAAGGGCGTTATGACATTGCTTATAAATGATATGTCATGGTTCTATGTAGATACTAAAGGTCAAGGATTTAGGGGGGATTCATTAAGCATTTAAAGTGGGACAGCAGTGGTACTGATGCTGAAGCAAACTGCTCTTTTTAGTTTTGGAGAGGAGTGAAATCCTCTTGTTCTTCTTCCTCCTCCCTCTCCTCTTCCTCCTCCTGCTCCTTCTCCTCCTCCACCTCTTCCTCCTCCTCTTTCTCCTCCTGCTCCTCCTCCACCTCCTCCTCTTCCTCCTCCTCCTCCTTCTCCTCCTCCACCTCTTCCTCCACCTCTTCCACCTCCTCCTCTTTCTCCTCCTCCTCCTCCAACTCCACCACCTTTCCTGTCCCGTCAGCAGAGAGAACTGCCATATTGTGCCAAAGCTGTCATGTATTTAGTTCCCTGTAAAATATTGAGTTTATTTATTTAGTCTATTTATTTAGTTTAGGCTAAATCAGAGAGTTAGTCAAACTTCCACTTAACGGCTCACTTCAAATGGAGCCTAAAGTAAATAACAAGGCATTTTCCATTCTCCCACTGTTGACGAAAAGCCACTTTTCACTTGGGGGTTCGTCTTTTTCCTGTGAATGTTGTCCTTCGTACGTGTCTTGTTTGTTCATGTGTATGGGGAGAGGATCTCTTTTGTGGACCAGTGTTGCCCCGCGAGAGGTCGGATTACAGTGCACACCTAAGAACCCAACTCCATTAGCATAGCAATAAGTCCTCTGTGCCTTTGTGTGGCTGGCTGTCTCCCCAGCTGGGTTACTAGGGTTTGCCTGCTACAGCCCCTGGCCCCTGCACCAACGATGGGGCGTCTTAAATCCAATCAGAGAGAGCGGGTGCTTTGTAGAGCTGCCTAAAGTATTACCACGCTCCCTGCCGTGACCTCAGCTAGCGAGCACAGAGGTAGCGAGCACAGAGCGAGCGCCGCTGGTCCCAGGGTTGGTGTGTGTGCGGTGCTGTAGGCTGGCTGGAGCCCTCTGTAGAGTTCGGACTGCAGTCAGCAGCGGGGAGCAGAGCAGCGGCAGCATAGTGTGTGTGTGGGTGTGGGTGTGTATGTGTGTGTGTGTTCAGCACAGCGTTCAGCGCTGAGTGTTCAGTCAGTGACAGCAGCAGCAACAGGAGGAGCTGAGGGACAGACAGGTGCAGGGGACAGATAGAGAGACACACACACACTTACAGAGAGACAGACAGACACACAGACACACAGACAGACAGACAGACAGACAGACAGACACACATACAGAGAGACAGGCACACAGTGTGTATCTGAGAGGGAAGCCGGACTAACAACCTCCACACTCCAGGACCGGTGCACTCACATGACCCGCTGAATATCTCTCTGGATTAACTGGCTGTAGGACTACTACCTCATCAACTGATCCCAGACCTGTTGGAAGAAGGAAGTCATTTAACGAGCAGCAGGAGAGGAGAGAGGAGGGTATGCTGGGGCTGGGCACATCCATGGCTGCCCAACCATGTAAGAGAGTCACATAGGAGTTACTATTCCTGTCCCTGTGTTGCCCTAGGAGGTGTCTTTTACTCCAAGTGTTGTTGCTTCACGAAGCGATAATCTTAGACCCAGGGGTAGGGACAGGGCAGGCGGGAGAAAGCTGATCTGTGTGTGTGTGTGTGTGTGTGTGTGTGTGTGTGTGTGTGTGTGTGTGTAACTGTGAGCTGTGAGGTGCAAGCGTGCGGGAGAGAGCCCAGAAAGTTAGTTAGTTCGACTGCAGGAGGTTTTGTTGCTGGACTGGATGTTGCGTAGTAAGTTCAGTACCGGAGGGAGTGGGGAGTGTGCTTGAATGGACATTCTTTAGGGAGGAATGTAGCCAGATGGGGTCTGTAAACGTTTTTTTTGTGTGTGTGTCGTGTGTGTGTGTGTGTGTTTGTGTGTGTGTGAGCTGTGGTGGTGTGGTATGGGTTTGGGGAAAGGGGGGAGGGTTGCCGTGGCGAGGAGCAGCAGGGGATGAAGGGGGACCGGGGGGGACTAGTGCGGGTGGGGGGGAGGCGGGGAAGGGGGGGGGGATCTGTGGCTACAGGCTTTGCTTTTGTCACTGTTGGAATGCATGCTTTCCCCCTCTCGCTGGTTTGTGTGTGTGTGTGTGTGTGTGTGTGTGTGTGCGTGTGTGTGCACTTGCTCTAGTTTCTATCCTTTTTAACCCCTCCCCCCCCCCCCCCCCCCCACGGCAACTCTCAAATGTCGACCATTCAACCTACAGTCACCGTCTCTACTCTGACTAGAAAGTGTGCTTTTTAACTTAGAACACATTTGTTTTCATTGCTTAAGCTGTTGCTTTCTGCTTCAGAACAACGACCCAAAAAAGCAAACACTTTGGAACCAACACAACGTGGGTTTTGTTCTGGCGGAAGGTGTGTGTGTCATGCCCTTTTAGTCCGGCGGAGTAGATTTGGAACAAGCCTCTAGGGCTCCATTGATTGTCTCTAACAAGCCCTGGCCTGAACCCATATGCACAGAGAGGGTATATACTGTGGTGTTAGAGGACAACAGGGACACAAGAGACCTGCAGGAACTGACCCAGTGCTTCTATGGCAGGTGAGGATGCGATGACGGGCGATACGGACAAGTACCTGGGACCACAGGACCTGAGGGAGCTGGGGGACGACTCTCTCCCCCAGGAGGGCTACATGGGCTTCAGCATCGGGGCCCGCTCTGCCAGGTAATGTCACCTGTTACCATATGAACAGTTACTGAAGTCTTTTCTACTGTACTGTACCTTAATAGAAATGTTTGGAAGATATTGTACGTTCCCTTACACAATACATGACCATGTCATTGGGCATCTCTTTTCGACAATATGACTGTTTTCATGCTTGCTGATTTCTCAGACAGTACTATATACCGTATCAACGTATAGAGGATGAATGTCATATATGACTGAAGATGACACAAAGCAGCAGTTAATGAAATACAATCACTGTAGTTTGTAATTTGTACTGTCATAGTACTGTATGCTAGCAGTAGTTTCTGAAGGACATGAATGGACTGGACTGATTTCAGTCAGCACAAATAGAACAGCAATGTATAGAACAGCTGTTTATGTTCTTCTGTGTGTCGGCTGGATAGTTTTGACCAGTATTTACAATATGTGTGGAACTCATGTTGCTGGTAACCAGTGTGTAGTTTAAAAGCAGGGTCACACACTGGCTAATGTTTAACCTCTTGGCCGGCAGCCCCAGGGGATTTTCCCCTCAACATAAAGAAACTCTGACAATGTTCAATAATTTGAAATGGGGGGTATATTGAATATTCAAGTCGATGCATATGTACAGTATGCTAGACAACAGGAAATTGGAACCAGGTTCGATGCCATTGCCCCAGGCACTGTGTTAGCTACATACAATACAGTATGTGCTGAGGGGCTTGGGTCAGAGTCTCAACCTTCACCCAACCATTTTCAGACCACATTTGTTGTGAAGCAAAAAGTCCTGCTTTGAATTATCTGAAAGAAAATAAATTAATAACATAAACAATTGTTTGTGTTTGGCAAAGCTCGGGACAATGAGTCCTTGGTTCTGTTGAGCAGCACTGTATGATGTTGAATGCAGAGTGGCCTCTGCTAGCATTCTCTCTGCTGTTAGCGGCACCAGCTAAGGTCTGCTTGCTTTGAGTGCTCTCTGATACGATATGGATCAGACTTGGTTGAAATACATATGTAAAATACTTCAAGTATTTGAGGTGTGCTTGATTTAGCTTGGACTTTGGACTTTTTGGACTATTCCATTGGTTCCATTGTACCAGGCAAACTAAATCAATCGCAGCACAAGTATATGAACATTTTCGACACTGTATTTGAACCTCAGTCTCATATGGACGCTCCATTTTGCATTATTAATCACCTTAGATCTGTGATATTGTCACAGATCTCTACCTCCCAGCTGGAGCGTCCATCCATGGCTGTGTATCAGAGAATGACACATGCAAACGCAGGTCACCAGCGTCAGGGCCGTACAACCGCTGCACTCTCTGCTTGGCTCTGCTCTCAGATTTGTTGCTTTCAATATCTGCTCTGTTTTTTCAATCTTTTTTCCCCTTCCCATATCAAATATCTTACCATAGTCCTAAAGTCAGGTAAGAGGGCATGACCACATTTCTGGCTGTAGATCCATATTTTATTTACCAAGCTCCTCGCCCCCCCAAAACCACTTCGACTCCATCAAACCGTGGTTTTTTTTTTGTCTCTCATTTCCGTCTGTTTTACTGATGATAACTATAGTTTGGTGTGTTGCGTGCACAGTATGTTTATCATTTTGGAGTTTTTGATTTGATTTCAGTTGAAATGCACCCATATGTATTATGCTTGTTGGGTGTAGTCTGTGCTAATGTCCTTCCTTGGTTCTGTTAAAACAGGAAGTTGTCATGCATCCCTTTGGTTTGGGTGTACGGTGCTACGTCATGGAGTTTCCAGGGATCTAGCCTATAGATTATTATTGCAGTAAAAAGTCAATTCCAATCCTATTACACAATATGTGCTGTCAATGACCTACATACAGAATTGATTCAATTGAGTATAGACATCTGACAATCATTATTTTACTAAAGCTGACTTCACATTACACTATATTTTTGAAATGCTATGGTTGGATAATATTTCACATCCCAAGAGGAAGAGAATGCAAGACTCAAAGTAGTGAGGGGAGAGGGTGTTCCTTGGACGGTAAACTGTGACTCGCATTCCGCACGTCACATTCTAGAACGCTACAAGTTCTTGTTCTGGAACTAGGCAGACGAGCCATAGAATGTTGATATTGAATGTCAGTTCTATGAATTCTATTTCTATGAAGCTACCCTTGCTTCTCGGCTGAACACTCAGCTGCAAATAGACGTCTATTTGAGTCCGCAGGCAGACACACTGTGTGGATTAGCATTGGGCAGCTAGAGGCAATGTCATGTATCAGTGTTGACTGCAGGATGTCACCTAAACACAAGATTTCCCTCACCGGGACAATACAGTTATTTGTATTTGAATTTGAATTTAATTGAACATGCCACTGTGTGCATGTCTTTAGACTGTAAGTGAGAGTTATGATATCAAGTAAATGTTTACAATACTTTATTATATGTGCTTGTGCCAAAAAGTTGTATTGTTTAAAAAGGGAGGGTTAAATTAGAGTTGTCGGAAATGGGATACTGTATTAGAATTCGCCTTCGTAGATATTCCAAAACAGACGATCAAACGTCCATATATTGGACACGTTCTCAGTCAGTTTTTTATTGCTACAGGGTAAGCAGTACAGTATGTCTGCAATATGTTAGTGAAAGGCTTTAGCTACAGTATGTGTTAGTTATCAAACATAGCTTATACATTATTATGCTCTCGTATGCTATTTCTTTAATAACAAATTCAAATGCTCTCTGCATCTTTTGTGCTCTCCATCCTTCTCATATAGTGCAATTTCACACACACACACACACACACACACACACACACACACACACACACACACACACACACACAGACACACACACACACACACACACACACACACACACACACACCATTATTACACAAACTGTACCTCCATGATATAAACACTGTAAACACTATACCCCCCTAATTTCTGATTTGTGATTCACACGTCTGTCCTGTGCTGTGATTTTACGTGTGAGTGTTGCACCTACTTCCTGGAAGTTGCATGCAGTAATCAATTTTTTTTTCTGTTCATCTTCATGATCACTCCCCACCCCTGCCTACCTATTGTGTGGTAAACTTGTAAATACACCAGCCTGCGCTCCTTCAGTTCGGATAGGTCCAACACCCTCAACAGGAGCTCCTTCACCCGGGACAGCATGATGATCGAGGAGATCCTGGCCCCTGCCAAGGACACGGTAGGTCATCTGTCTGTCTGTCTATCTGTCTCTTTCTGCCTGCCTGCCTGTCTGTCTGTATGTCTGTCTCTATCTGTCTGCCTGTCTGTCTCTGTCTGTCTGTCTGTCTGTCTGTCTGTCTGTCTGTCTGTCTGTCTGTCTGCCTGCCTGTCTGTTTGTCTATCTGTCTCTCTCTGTCTGCCTGTCTGTCTGTATGTCTGTCTCTATCTGTCTGCCTGTCTGTCTGTCTCTCTGTCTGTCTCTGTTTCTGTCTCTCTCTGTCTGTCTGTCTGTCTGTCTGTCTGTCTGCCTGCCTGTATGTCTGTCTGTCTGTTTATCTGTGTATGTCTCTGTCTGTCTGTCTGTCTGTCTGTCTGTCTGTCTGTCTGTCTGTCTGTGTATGTCTCTGTTTGTCTGTCTGTCTGTCTGTCTGTCCAAGATACATTTAAGGTCAGGAAGTCAACCAATCTCATGGCATCTTACTGTTGGAAGTCATGAAGGTCTACAACGCCTGCCAGTTTCCCTAATCACAGAACCCACAATCTAGAGTGAGACTATCGATTCCCTGACATTCACTTGTGATTGTCTTTTCTTTTCATATGCTTCAGGGGGTCTGTAAAGACATCCCCTTCATTGTTGACCCTCAGAACAAGGTATACCATACACTGCCAAAGAATACTGTCATGTACTCTTCTTATTCACAATTCAGATGCTGGCAAACATTCGCTTTGCTTTCTCAGCATCTGCTGCTGGTTCTGTTATGATTACGTTATTGTTATTACCCACCCAGCTCTGCCTGTCATTCCCATTATAAGCGCAGCACTTTTTTTGTTAATTTGTAGATTCCCATTTTAGTTTTTAGAGTTTTGGCAGTTTTTTCGTCAAGTTTTTAAAATGATTTGTTTTATTTTTGATATGAGCCCTCACAAGTGCCAGAGTTCTATTTCATTTCGGATATTATTATGATTTGTTAAACGCATGCTTAATTGCAAGCTGAGTATCTCGGTGCTGGAGTTTGGTCCTCAAGGTAATGCTGCCATCTCTGGACACACACCCTGGCATGTCCCCTCTGTTCTGATGAAGGACAGTCACTGAACATCCCTTCCGTTCCACAGCATCTGGCTGCTGCCAGGGACTTTGACACAGACTCTGTGAGACGCTACAGCTGGGCTGCCGACACTCTGGACAACGTCAACATGGTCTCTAGCCCCGTCCACTCTGGGTAAGGAACAGCTCTGAATGGATGGATGGATGGATGGATGGATGGATGGATGGATGGATGGATGGATGGATGAATCAATCGATAATGCATGGATGGATGGATTGATCATGAATTAATGAATGACCAGGTGAAAGAAAGAATGACTGGATGGGGGGTGTTTAAATCTCTTATTTGGGAATGTTAGAATTGGGATTGTTTCTTTATGGTCGTTGTGACCACAGGTTATTCTCCATTGTTGTTGACCTTACAGTAGATGCTGTCTGCTTCTCTCTCTCCCTCCCTTTCCTCCAGTGAATATGGTCTAATTTTCCTTTTTTCCCCCCTTCCCCGAAATACCCTATTGTTCCGTACCACTCGTTTCTGAGTCATAACGGTAAACCTCTTTGATGTAGCCCTCCTCCATTGTTTGGTTTCTCTTCACAGTGTTTCTTCTCCACTCCCTCAGTATGATTCCAGGTGATGATTGTGTCCTGTTGTTATTCTCAGTTTTCTCCTCTCTGTGCTTGTCTCATTTATGCTCTTTGTCACCTATCAACCTTGGTCTTCCTCACCTTTAAACCTTGTACCTTTGTACCGTGTGTCAGTGTAGATGCTCTGTTTGTTCTATCTGTCTTTCGAGGTTGTTTTACCACATACAAACCAAAACCAAAAGATTACACACAAGGGCATACAGGTAGATAGGTACCGTTCTGTGGGCAACAATACTGCATAAGTGATGACACAACCAGAGTATTAGCCCACAATAGGTGATGTTATCGCAGCCTTTTGTTTCACCATTGCGCGTTTATTTTCACTCAAATTTCAATACAATTTGAGTTGACAAATGCATCCCGGATAAGATTTGATTTGAATTGATTTGGCTTTTTTTGCCGGCACACGCTATTTATGCTGTAAAATAGGATAGCGCAGTCCATCGTCAGATGTAGCCGTGGGATGCAAAAGCAGTAACACTTTACTTGAAGCACCCGCTTATGAAGGCTAGGATATATTTTGAATATATGACTAAGCTAAGGGGCCTCTTTGTGCCGTGTTCCTGTATTATACAGTTCTATTGCACTGTACTGTATGTCTGTATCTATATGGGTTTTATAACCCTCCATAAGGGGTGCCTCAAGTAAAGTGATACTGCAGAAGTCATGCGTTTGTTCACAGAGACACCTTAACACATCAATACACCTTAACATCTCACCTGGTGACGAAGCACGGTATGCATTTTGAGATTTCCTACTTGGAGAAATGCAACATTTTTGTCAACACGAAAACTGTCTTAATACTAGTCACAAATTACTTCAGAGTGCTCTAACTTGGCAGTGTTCCTTTATGTAGTAGTACAGTATGTGTTTGAAAAAATAAAAAATCTATACCTCTCTAAAGAGTCTTGTAAAAATCATTAATAACATAGCAGACATGACCTTAAAGCCATCAACTTTTCATTATAGAGGATGGACTAACTGCCAGGGAAGAAAACTCAATATCTCATTTTCCTTCTCTCTCTCTCTCTCTCTCTCTCTCTCTCTCTCTCTCTCTCTCTCTCTCTCTCTCTCTCTCTCTCTCTCTCTCTCTCTCTCTCTCTCTCTCTCTCTCTCTCTCTCTCTCTCTCTCTCTCTCTCTCTCTCTCTCTCTCTCTCTCTCTCTCTCTCTCTCTCTCTCTCTCTCACCCTCTTGTGCATTCGTGAGTGTGTGGGTGTTGCCGATCACAGCATGGGAAGCGTCGTCACTGATATCAGAGGTTGGTTGGGCCTCTCTTTCATGCCCATGCTCACTGGGGTATGTCACCCCTCCACTCCCTTCCTTCCTCCCATAGGTTCCTGGTCAGTTTCATGGTGGACGCCAGAGGTGGGTCCATGAGGGGCAGCCGCCACAATGGCATGCGCATCATCATCCCACCCAGGAAGTGCACGGCGCCCACACGCATCACCTGTCGCCTGGTCAAGAGGCATAAGCTGGCTTCGCCACCACCCATGGTGGAGGGAGAGGGTCTGGCCAGCAGACTGGTAGAGGTGGGACCTGCTGGGGCCCAGTTCCTGGGGTAGGTGTTTACTTGTTCGCTTGGCTGGATGATTGTTTGTTTGTTTGTTTGTTGACTGACAGTCCTGCTTCTCTCCTCATCTCCATGGAAACCATCAGTTTTTCTCGTGTTTGATGTTGGTTGAGGTGTTTCAGTGGTTAGTTACAGTACTGAAGCTAGAGAAGCTTGTCCACTTCCCACCATGCTGCCCCCCCCCCCCCCCCCCCCCCCCCCCCCCCCCCCATGCCAATTCAGACACATGCTGCAGTGTGTTAGCATATAGGCCACTCTGGTAGACTCTCCCATCTCCTGGTGTTAGCATAACCCAGACAGTATGGGTTACTGGACATCCAGACACACTGTTCCATAACAGTTATGCCATATGCTAGGTAAACGCAAGTCGTAGAAAGAGGATCGATAGGAGACAAAGTGAAAAGAAAACATTGTGATGCCAGTGGATTGTAAGAGACCAGACCACTGAACCAATGTTCCCTTGTTTGAGTGAATGATCATTCACTGAGTGATGTTACTGTTGGAGTTGAAGCCATGGAAAGTGCAGCGTTTTCTATACGATTGACAGTTTGTTGTTTATGCCCTCTTCTGTTTCTCTTATCGCCGCATGGATGCTATTCAGTAAACTCCACCTTCCCAGCAAACTGCCCTCACTTAGCGATGGCGAGAACTTGGTTAGCCGTATCTTGCAGCTCGGGCCTCGAGGAACAAAATTTGTTGGGTAGGAGCATCCGTATATAGGAAAGACATGAAGACCTTCCATGCAAGACATGATGATGATATTATTATTATTGCCATCTCCATTATTTTAATTTTTTATTCTGATTTCTGGCCACCTCCACTTCGAAACCTTTGTTTCTCAAAAGCTTTCAGTTGACGTTTTGAGTCACTGAAAGATGATCATATTGGCTGTTTGAACTGAACTGTGCTTGTTGGGCATGAGACTCACTGCAAGCATCCTGCTGTCATACCTGTCGTCCCTTCCCAATGTTTAATTAGATGGTGGGACGGTTTCCCAGACACAGATGGAGCCTACTCTGAGGCTAAACATCTTGTTCAAAGGAGATTCTTCATTGAAAGTCTGATTCTCAGTTGAAAATGTGTTTCAGTCTAGGATTTATCTGTGTCCAGGAGACCACCCCTGAGTGTTCCAGTGTGAATATAAAACAATAATTTTGGACAAGCTTTCTGATTTCTTCTCTGGGTTATTAAGATGGCTAGACTCACATTCATGTATGTGATGTCATGTAAAGGATTTCATCGAATCTTAAGTAAACTCAATATCTTGAAATTCTTTGAAAGAAAAAAGGCTTTCGGTTTTATGTCTATTTCCTATGGATGTTCAATGAATATTTTTTCTCTGGTGCCATTTTGTGTCTACTTATTTGACATTGAATATCATGCTGTTGCTGTGGGTCATGTTTGCTCATTACAGTACAGTTTGTGGTAGACAGTGACACTCTTGTCACTACACAGATTAACTACAAACTACACAAGTATTAGTTCTTTGGTTAATCACATAGGGCTGGTTTGTAGATAACGCACATGCCTGGACTATAGGATCTCCAATGGAGTCTCCCTTGAAAGTGTGATTCAGTCCAAGGCCTGGCATAATCTGTGGGATCTGGGAAATTGCCACTTAGAATGCAATTTAAACAACAATTGTTGAAATAAAACAGAATAAACATATTGGGGCCTAAGTAGAACAAGGATACTGTCTCTTTCTTAATGTGGTAGAAAGTTGTGAAGTCTCTGTAGTTGGTCCCTACTAGTCACCTGCCTTCCTAAAACTGGCTTCCAGCAATGGTACTGTATTTGACTGTTTACTGCAATTGTCTCCAGGGCCTTACCCTCGACCTAGTTGTGTTCTGCATTTATTACCGTGTCAGGGTGTTTGTTGTCATTCAGTACAACTCAAAGGTTTTAGGTGGAAACTGAGTCTCCTCAAGGCATTATTATTTGGAATACCCAGCTAATATAGATGTAGATAATGTTCAAGCTGTTCAGTAATTTAGATTTGGCAGTGAGAGGAATTCAGGAAAATGACCCACTTGCTTTACAAAATGAATACCTGACTTAACACTGTTATCTTTCAATATGTGGATTGTTGTTTTAGAATATACAGTGCCCTGCATGAGTACTGGGAGAGTGAAGCATTGTGAGGCAGTGAGGCTCTACACTCCAAAAGTTTGGATTTGAAATCAAACAATTACTATGAGGTTAAAGTAGAGATTTACAGCTTTTATTTGATGGCATTTGTGTACATATTGGTTTCACCATTCAGAAATTACAACACTTTTCAGGGCACCCAAAAGCGATAGGACAGATTAATCAGCACTGATGTTTTGTATTTGGTTGACAATCCTTTTCATGCAATAACTGCCTAAGGTCTGTGACCCATTGACCCCACCAGATGCTGAGTGTCTTCTCTGGTGCTGCCAGGTCTGTACTGCAGCCATCTTCAGTTGTTTGTTTTGAGGTTGTTTTGATTTTTGCCTAAAATCTTATCATCAGGAAATTAAATGCATGTTAAATTGGATTTTAATCTGAAGATTGACTTGGCCAGTCAAGAACTTTACACTTTTTGGCCCTGAAAAACTCCCTAGTTGCTATGGCAGTATGATTTCGGTCATTGTCTTACTGTTCGATGAAGTGCCATCCAATGAATTTGGAGGCATTTGCTTGTACTTGAGCAGACAAGATGTTTCTGTACACTTCAGAACACATTCTGCTGCTGCAGCAGTTACATTATCAATTAAGACAAGTTAGCCAGTTCTAGTGACAGCTATACATGCCCTAACATTAACACTCCCTCCATCATGTTTCACAGATGAAACATGGTAAGCTGTAAATCTTGGGGGGACCCTTCAATCATTCTGGTACATGATAATATTCATCTTCATCTTATCTTTTTCCAGACCTCTACAGGCTTTTTAGGTACGTTTTAGCAAACTGTAACCTGACCATCCTTTTTGAGGATAACTAGTGGTTTGCATGTTGCACTGAAGCCTCTGTAGTTCGGCTGGTGACGTATTCTACGGATGGTAGTCTCTGACACGTTCACGTCTACCTCCTGGAGAGTGTTCCTGATCTATGGGAGAGATGTTTTGGGGTTTTTCTTAATTAAGTTGAGCATTCTTCGTCATCCACTGTAAAAAAAAGTCTGCCTTTGCCTGCCAGCCCGAGCTCACCAGTGCTTTCTTTCCTTTACTGATGTTCCAAACTGTTGATTTTGGTAGGTCTCTTTGGTAGGTAACTTTCTCTTTGGTCCTCATGTTGAAAGACCAATAGCAGACTCCAAAGGCAAACGCAAAGCCTAGAATCAATACATTGACAGCTCTCTTATGCTTGCACAAATGATGTGACGGAACACATCTGACTTACCAGAAACACCTGTAAAGGCAATTGTCACTTGGGGTTCAGGGTACCCTGAAATGCATAAAAAGTGTTGTACTTTCTGAATATTGAAACCAATATGTACACACATACCATCAAATAAAAGCAGAGAATCTCTACTTTAACCTCATAATAATTGTTTGATTTCAAATCCAAACTTTTGGAGTATAGAGCCAAAAGAAGAAACTGCTTCACTGTCCCATCACTTACACAGGGCACTGTATGTGTGATTCTTGTTTGTAGCACTTCATATTACATTAGGCCTACATCATTGGTTACTCACATTCTGTCTCCCTCTATGAGATTGGACACCATACCGGAACTATTTTTACCCAGTTTTACACCATTTTACCTGCTTCCCTTCCCTTCTTAAAGGACTGTGCTGCTTAAGTCTTGTCTAACTGCTACATGCATCTTGTATGTCATATTGATTCAAGCATCATGAAAACTGTCCCCATTCCACAAGTTACGCTACCATGAAAGACTTCAAGTCCATTTTGGTCTCAGCGTGCTCCTCCATCCTCATCTCCAACACCTTGTTTTAACAATATCGAATTTGAACGGTGTCCGTATTAAGCCTTCTGAAGCCTTCTCCTAGACTAAAAGCATAACAATAGAGTCTCCATTGACAGTGTGATTTAGTCCAGGACTTGGCTTAATCTGTGTCCAGTAAACTGCCCCATTATGTATTTAGAGGTAATGTGTAATGATGTTATATAAACTCAATCTCTCACCACACCTGTACCATCCTTCTCCTTTTGGCTTAGTCAGGAGAGACTGCCATTTTGGGGCCAAACAAACTACTGCATATCCTCTCTGTGTTACCCCACTGAAAAGGTCCTGTGGTTTGGTTTCTTCCAGCCCTGTGATAGTGGAGATCCCCCATTTTGGCTCAATGAGAGGGAATGAGCGGGAGCTGATCATGCTGAGGAGTGAGAACGGGGAGACGTGGAAGGAGCACCAGTATGACTACAAGACAGAGGACCTCAACCAGCTCCTCAATGGGATGGATGAAGGTAGGGAAAGTATGCTCCATTGGAGACATTTTATGGAGATTAAGCTTGTCATCCATCCAGTTTTCTTGAGAGTAAGAACGTTTTCCTGCCTAGAAAATCAATGGCACTAAAACAAATTTCTAGCAATCATTGTTGATTGACAATGATGTTTGAATTTAATTGAATTAGCTGAGCATTTCTCAGTCAGTTATTTGATGACTCACTTTAGTCAGAATTTTGTCTCTAAATACTCAGACAGCACATTATGTCATTAACCTCCTTTTAGTGAAATCTTAGACATTCATGGATAGGGATATTAATCCTAACAATTTTGCCGAATCAATGTAAAAACAGAGAGGAGGAGTGACAACCCATTTTGTATACGTAGAACTGGACAGTTCAGAGGACCTGGAGAAAAAGCGTATCTGTCGGATCATCACCAAGGATTTCCCCCAGTACTTTGCGGTGGTGTCCAGGATCAAGCAGGAGAGCAACCAGATGGGCCCAGAGGGAGGGCACCTTGCCAGCCTGACACTGCCGCTGGTCCAGGCCTCCTTCCCAGAGGGGGCACTCACCAAGAAAATCAGAGTGGGACTGCAGGTTCGTTTGGTCTAAATGCTGATTCCTCAACCTCTCTCAGACCTCACCAGCTTGGGGGTACCCATTTCCCCCAACTAGTCATTTTAGTGCTCAGGTCTTTCTGGAGCTCCCTCTCTCTCTCTCTCTCTCTCTCTCTCTCCCTCTTGTAACCATGGTCTATCTCCCTTCCCCAGGCCCAGCCTGTCCCTGACGACACAGTGAAGAAGATCCTGGGGAACAGGGCCACCTTCAGCCCCATCGTGACGGTGGAGCCCCGCAGGAGGAAGTTCCACAAGCCCATCACTATGACCATCCCCGTCCCCCCGCTCTCTGGAGAGGGAGTCAGCAACGGCTACAAGGGAGACACCACCCCCTGCCTCAGACTCCTCTGCAGCATCACAGGTAGACTGCAGGCCAAAGGGAATGGATGTCTTCAACCAAATAGGCTTATAAAGTGACATTGTAACACTATGGTTGCTCTTAAGCTTTTATAGTCATGATGTAACATTTTGTTAGCATGTCATTACATACTGTAGTAATTTATTTTTATTTTTTTCGTTGGGGTCGCAGGTACAACAGTAAACAGACAGAAACAAAACAAGATAGTACTATATATAAATGTAACTGTTTGCCTTGAGATTGTTCGCGCTAGACCTTTTTCCAGACCTCTGCAGGCTTTTTAGCAAACTATAACCTGACCATCCTTTTTGAGGATAACTAGTGCTTTGCACCTTGCAAGCGTCTATAGTTTGGCTGGTGACGTATTCTGCAGATGGTAGTCTCTGACACATTCACATCTACCTCCTGGATAGTGTTCCTTATCTGTGGGTCAGTTGTTTTGAGGTTTTTCATAATTATAGTGAACAGCAAACTCCAAGCACAAATGCAAAGCCTAGAATCGATACTAGACATAGACCGCTTTTGTGGTATGCCTGCACAAATTATTTGACAGAACACACCTGACTAACCAGAAACACCTGTCAAATAGGAAAACTATGTATAAAAAGTGAAACCAATATATACAGAAAGACCCTCAAATAAACGCTGAGAATCTCTAATTTATCTGTAATTTAACCTCATAGTCATAGTTTGATTTCAAATCCAAACTATTGGAATATAGAGAGAAAAGAAAAAACAATGCTTCACTGTCCCATTACTTATGCAGGGCACTGTATATTAATAAATGCAATATTTCCCACTTGGTGCATTTCATAAAAGTAATTCTGCCTTCTTGATCTTCGCCAGTACCCAAGATAGACATTTTTAATTTCCTATTAATCATTATAATCACACCTTTAGTTTAATGTGGAGCTGAGGAAGAAGCAGCCACTTCATCCAGGCAGTTCTCTAACCTATGAACATCCCTTTGGAGTATGAGATTCTTGAAACATAGCAATATTAACATGATTTATTTTTTAAAATATTGAGACAACTAGAGCGTTTAATAGTGTGGCCGTTAATTTTTAAGGGAAAAATATTCTGTTATGGATGCAGTAATAGTACCTTTATTGGTAAAAAAAAAACATATCTAGTGAAGGAAAAAAAAGAAAAAGAGAACCCACAGAGACATCCCCTTCCCTGGTCGCCCCCACCCTCTCCCCAAAAGAACACCTTCCACAAACAAAAGCCCAAATGCCAGAATAGGAATTCCCACCCCAAACAGTTCTGCAGTTCCTGTTATCTTGCACTATCATTGTAGTCATTTCATAATGATAGAGTCCACCTTTTTGTGGTTGTTACAGAATTGGAATGAAGAAAGACCCCACCGAATAATAAGTGGAACGTAGAACTAGCAAATACATAAATGTAATGACGTTGAGAATTTAGCTCTTAAACATGAAGACAGTTCTCTCTAGATTGTCCTGAACCATAATGAATGTGTCTTTCCTCACAGGGGGTACTTCACCAGCACAATGGGAAGACATCACAGGCACTACTCCACTCACCTTTGTCAACGACTGTGTTTCCTTCACGACCAACGTATCTGCTAGGTAAGACTTGGTTCAGGGAAATAGTTGGGTTATTATATTCAGCTAAGAATAAAAAAATAACAAAAAACTGTTTTCAAAATGTATTTGACCCTGGTTCAGGTACTAATACTCTGGACATGCATCTATAGATACATATTGTCAATGCTTTATTTAGCTATGAGTTTGCACTTTTGGGACTTCTACAATGGTTCCATTGTACCAGGCTTTGAACATATGATATATATTTGACCCAGGTCTGTTAGTGCCCTCTCTGACATGGAGCTGTTCATGTACACTGTGTGTCAACTACTCTGTGTCAACTCTGCAGATTCTGGCTAGCGGACTGCCACCAGATCCCTGAGACAGTTGGCTTGGCCACTCAGCTCTACAGAGAGCTGATCTGTGTGCCCTACATGGCCAAGTTTGTGGTGTTTGCCAAAATGAATGACCTCATGGAGTCTCGTCTCCGGTGCTTCTGCATGACGGACGACAAGGTGGACAAAACCTTAGAGCAGCAGGAGAACTTCGAGGAGGTGGCCAGGAGCAAAGACATTGAGGTGGGTCTCAACCTCTTCTTCTCAAAATGTCAAAATACAGAGGCATTTACTCCTCTACAACAAGCAACTTAATGTAAAGTGTTAGACAATGTATTTTTGCTTTGTCCCCTGGCTGTAGGCTACAATGTTTCCAAATGTCAAAGATTCAGCATTAGGTCAAGAGCTACAACTGTATGCCTTCTTTCACATGATGAACAGAAACTGAAATGTTGCTACTACTACTACATAAGGTCTAGGGTTTTTTCCGAGCCATGTGACCTAACTGCCATGTGATCTAAAAAAGAAAAAAAGTATAATGAAAGTTTTGGTCAAAGGATGTTGTTTAAATTATTCTCCAACATGATATGTGTTTAATTAGATTGTCCATGCTGTACCATTGAACAAAGAGTTATCATTGGATTCTAACCGGTATGCTATTGTTTGCTCTCAGGTTTTGGAGGGGAAGCCCATCTACGTGGACTGCTATGGTAACTTAGCTCCTCTGACCAAAGCCGGACAGCTACTGGTTCTGAACTTCTACGCATTCAAAGAGAACAGGCTTCCATTCTGTGTGAAGGTAATGGAACTCTTTTGATGTCCTCCACTTACTCATGGCCTTAATAGGAATATAGGATGCATTAGAATGAGGCCTGTAGGCCATAACCTATTTTTCCGCTCATGCTAGCTAATCTGAATTGATTGTCTCAGTAGCTTCCTGAACACTGCTAAAACGACATTGTTGTCAATCCTATACCTGCTCCTGTGAACCTTTTAAGGCTGGATAGCCGTACCCCACCCATGGTGTATTAAATAATAAGCTAATTTGAACAATAACTGTTCAAAATAGCTTACACGAGCATAGTGACAGTGACACTAGCATCAAAAGTGTCCTGTTATCTTTTTATGCTACATCTTGTCATATTATGTGATGTGTGGTGACACTGAACATGAAGTTGCTTATATCCCTGGGAGTAACTAATTACTAATTAACATTGTAATTACTTTAGTAACTACATTGCACAGGTTATTACACTTCTTTGTAATTGCATAGTAATGGAGTTGACCTTACACAAGTAGAATAAGGAACAGTCCCTCTTGTTACTAGAGTATTGTTACTAAATGGCTGTTTAGCAACTTAATGTAAAGTGACAATGTATTTTTGCTTTGTCCCCTGGCTGTAGGCTACAATGTTTAAAATTTCAAAGATTCAGCATTAGGTCAAGAGCTACAACTGTATGCATTCTTTCACATGATGAACAGAAACTGAAATGTTGCTTTGGCGCTCTGTAGGTCAGGGACAATAGCCAGGAGCCATGTGGACGATTGACGTTCCTCAAAGATTCAAAGACTACAAAGGGTCTACCTCAGACCGCTGTGTGCAATCTAAATATCACACTACCTGCGCTCAAAAAGGTAAGCTGGTACTTCTACTATCATCCTTGTGTCACATATCATATCATCCTCATATTCAGGGGAGATAGAGCAGTATTTTCAGTGCAAAAGGGAAAATCTTGCCCAAGACTTGCCCGAGTGTGTCTTTTATCTGTTTCGAGCTCCTTTCTAGTCATTGTCGTTGGCTGTTTCCTACCAAATCAGACCTTTGATTTGGACTTCACGCTTTGGCTGAAGGTGCAAAGGCTTTGTGCTTCTAAACTGGCTTTCTGTAGTTTGTGGTTTGCGTTACTGTGCTTTTTTTTTGCTATAAGTGTTGGCTTTGTTTTGTTGTTTTCTCTCCTGGCTTTGCGGTGGCTTCTCTGAATGTGCTCTCAATCGCCCTTTTTACATCCTGATGTTTCTTTCCCCCCGCTGTCCATTATGTTATTCCCCTTGTTTCTGCAATGCATCTTGGGAACCCAAAGGAAATGGAGTCAGACCCAGATGAAGAGGTAATATACACACCCATCACGGCTATCTGCTGCTCTCTTGATCGCTATGTATTAATTGAAGGCACTGCCTCTGTGTGCCATCCATGGTGTACGCTGCCATCAGATTGCTGCCAAAATTACATGGCTTGCTTTTCTCAAGAACCTGAACTATTAGCCCTAAATACTGCATGATATTGGCATATAATGTAAACCATTTGTTTTATCCATCCATGTCCCTTGCTTTGTTACATTAATGAAAACACTGACAGCACTTTTAGGTTATATAGAATAAAGATATTTTAATCTTTAAGCACCAACCCTTGTTGAGTGTCTTATGACATGTAAGACCTAATTAATAGATCAATGTGTAATGTGAGGTTTCTGAATATTAAGAATTGGTTAAAGTAAATCTATTCAAGGTAGAGTGTCTTTACTGACATGATTGATACCAATAGTGTGTTTTTACATGAAAGTAGTGGTAGTAACTACTGTATTAAAAAGTACACTAGAAAGTAGTAACACTGTTGTAGTAACACTAGCCATACTACTAGCTATTTTAGTTATCAAAATCATTGAATGAGACAGAGAATATTCTTATCCCCGTGTAGTAAAATAACCATAAAGTAACCATGCACCTACTGCAAATTTGGAAGCTTGATTGGAGAACATTTATTTGGAAATGATTTGAGTAGTTGGGTATCCCAACTTCCAACAGGGGAAATTGATAGAAATTTGTTTTGTTGTTGCAGAGTGAAAAGCCAGAGCGACGTCATACCTTTGCATCTCTAGCCTTACGTAAGCGCTACAGCTATCTGGCCGAGCCTGCAACGAGTGAGTGTAACATATTACTAACTTGTACTTATTTTATGGGAAATTATAACATGCTTGGAGGTGATATGAATTGAATTAACATGTAACATACTGAGTGAACAATGTAGATGATAGAAATGACATATTTATGTGTGATATGCATATTCTCACCATACATAATACCGTACTTCCACATGCTTGTTTCTGACATGGTTTACTGCATGGTTTTATTGAGTATTTTTAGTTGCTGTGCTGTGCTTGCTCACTTTTCAGAATTTATTTTAGTGGTAAAATCTTGCAACATCCACCATTTTGCTTTGATTTACTAATATAATGGTATGCATTTGAACTGGAAGTCAAGTAAAATTGCTTCTCCTTTGAATTGCTTTTACTTTATTTTAGAACTCTTGCTCTTTTTGGCTTTGTAATCGTGCAGCGTTTTCTTTCTTTTGGAAATGCATGGAAGGTCACAATTTGACTTTCTTTCAGATGCTTCACAGTTTACACTTCAACTGTTGTCACCAAGGGTACCCAATCTTGCATGACATGCATAGATATTATGGACCTAAAACCTAGTTTTGGAGCCTGCATTTTGCCATAATATATCTTGCTTAAATACAGGAATATGGAGGCTTCTTAGCCTTTACCTCTGTTTTGTCGGAACACCCCCATTTTTGGGAATGTAAAATATTTTTTGTGGAATTTCAGACCAAACAGATAAAAGGCACTTTAAGCAAATTGAGATAGCCAGAGGCAGATGAATATAGCACATCTAAAGTCAAAAGAGAGAAGTATTCTGTTATTCTGGGTTCTGCATTTGTCTTTCCATTTTTATGTTTAGTTTGTTCATCATCGTTGTAAACATTGTGTTGCTGTATGTGCTTCGTTGAGCTTCTTTTCCATTTTGTTGTGTGTTGTGCGTTGACCATGGATCTCGTCATAGTGGATCATGTTATTTTGGCTCCATTCTTACCATCATACCCCATTTCAAAACCACATGAAAGTATTGTTCTTCCTCCATTGATAATAGAAGAGTCACTGACCAATTTTTTCCTTTGGTCTCTCCGTTTTTTCAACCATTTTCTGTTGAATTTCTGTTGGATTTAATTTGCTTTTTAAAGAAACAGTTGAGCGAAGTGCAACAAGAACACTGCCTGCTGGTTACGCTCACAAACCTGTCTTTTCAACAAGATCTTACCAGGCATGGTCGAGTGCTCCTATTACCATCCCTGGCCAAGCAAAGTGTGGACTGGGTTCCCTCCCCAGCTCTTCGCCCAATACGCCATCTTCATCTCCACTAAAGTCCATCTGGTCGATCTCCTCTGCTTCTCCAATCAAGACCACCTTTGCAGCCTCAATAGCATCTCCAGCCAAATCAGTTGGCGATTCTCCCATAGCTTCTCCCATCAGATCTTATAGAACTACCACTTCCCCCATAAAGACTGTAATGCAGCAAGCCCAATATCCAGTTCAGGTCACTGCCAGTGTTGGGTCCTCGTCGGTTAGACCTGGGACAGATCCTGTAGTAATTACAGGACTTTCCACCTCATTTTCTTCAAGGACTCCCCCAGTCCCCACTCCAGGATCTGTGCCAGATAGATCGTCCATTACGATGGCGACGCCTACTTCTCCAAAGTCCACTGTGAACATGTACAATTCTAGTTTACCCTTTAAATCTGTCTTGGGCTCTTCATCTCCCTCACCTGTAAGAACCATTGCTGGCCTGTCCACAATCAAAACCACTTCAGACTCAGCATCAAAGGGAAAGCCTTTTTCATCCCTGTCCTCACAATCCCAGTCAACAGTGGACTCCACTGAGGCATCTATGATGAATGGATCAGTGTCGCCAATTAATTACCCCTCTTCCTCCTCCTCCTCTTGTACATCATCCCGTCTACTCTCTGATCGGTCCAGCATTCTTCAGGAGAGGATACAGGCCCATGCTACAACAGTCAGTGTCAGTGCAGCCATAGATGAGGCTGAAAAGACATTTAACTCCTGCTCTGCATCAGGCTATGGAACGCTCAAGTCCATGTCCTCCTCACATAGGTCTAACACCACTAGCTCTGCTTATGGCTCTTTGAGGTCAGCAGCATCATCCGCCTCAACAATATCATCCAATACAATGACTGTACCAGTGTATTCTCTATTGAACGTTTTGCCTGAGTCCCAAGTGAAAAAACTCCATGAGAAGGGGCCAGCAGCGTTGAAAATGGCATTAGCAGACACTCGCACATCTACTCAGTCTTGCTCTTCCAGACCAAAGTCACAATTGAAGTCCCCACCCTACATCACTCCACCACTTTTCAATGCAGCTGCTGCCTCCTCACTGTCATCCAACCAGGATATACTGAGAGATGTGGCAGACATGAAAGAGGACCTGATTAGAATGACTGCCATCCTTCAGACTGACCCCAGAACAGCAGCTAAAACCGTCCAGACGTCTCAGAACCCAAAAGAGTCTAAGATAGAGGATGAGGAGCCTTTCACTATTGTTGAGAAAGTGAAGGAGGATCTTGTTAAAGTCAGTGAGATACTTCAAAAGGATGTGTTGACTGAAAACAAAGTCTCCGCTAAAGAGAGGCATTCAGAGGATGAATGGGAGGAATTTTCTAAAGATGAGATTGAGGAAGCCCAGCAAAATGCTGTAGAGTTTCACTCCTCTTTTGAAACAAATACCAGGCCCCAGTCTATGCCCAACGAAGACTTCAATTTAGCTAAGGTTATTGACTACTTGGCTAATGATATTGGTGCTAGTTCTGTTTCTAAAATGGCAGAGATGAAATCCAAATATGAGGGGGCAAAAAAGGAAGGGGAGGAAAAACAGAAACGTGTCCTTAAACCTGAGCATAAGCTCAAGATGCCTCCCCCAGGCATGCGTACCTCCGCCTCTGAGAAGGACTTATGCAAACTGGCAGAGTCGTATTATGGAACAGATGCCATATTGGAATCCCCAGAGGACTTTTCACATGAACAAGATAAGAGCCCTCTCTCAGACAGTGGTTTTGAGACTAGGAGTGAAAAGACTCCGTCTGCCCCTCAGAGTGCAGAGAGCACAGGGCCCAAACCTCTCTTTACAGAAGTTCCCATCCCCCCTTGCATAACCGAGACCAGAACTGAGGTCGTTCATGTCATCAGGAGCTACGAACATCCAGATGAAGCCTGTGAGCCCATCCTGGAAGAGGCAGCCTCAGCTGCATGCATCGAATCGGAGGCATCAGCCGGGTCCCTCAAAGACAAAGTGAAAGCCTTTCAGGTTAAAGTGTCTGACGACGACTCTGTTGTAAGCAAGAGCCTGCGTCTCAAAGAGGAGACCCATATTACCACCACAACCCGCATGGTCTACCACAAACCCCAGTTGAAAGAGGGTAGCGCTGATAGGATAGAGGAAACAATGTCAGTGAGAGACATAATGAAAGCTTTCCAGTCTGGAAGGGACCCCTCCAAGGAGCTAGCTGGGCTATTTGAGCACAAGGCTGGCCAGGACTCTGTCAAAGGGGATGAGTTAACTCCAAGGTTTCTTGATAAAGACACAAAATCAAAACCAAAAGTTGAAAGAATCATAGAGGTTCACATTGAAAAAGGTAATACAACTGAACCAACTGAGGTTATCATTAGAGAGACCAAAAAGCATCCAGACTTCTATCTCTTTAGGGGAGACTGTGGGATAAAAGAACTGCCAGATTATGAAGAGGCACAACAAGAAGAAGAGGAGCTTACTGCAGAAGAATCACTGCCCTCCTTCCTGGAAACCTCTAGAGTAAATACCCCGGTCTCCCATGAAGAGGACAGTCGTCCAAGTTCAGCACAGTTGATGGCCGATGACTCATATAAAGCTTTGAAACTACTCAGTCAGCACTCAGTTGAGTACCACGACGATGAGCTTTCTGAACTGAGGGGTGAATCATACAAGTTTGCAGAGAAAATGCTCCTCTCTGAGAACTTATCCCATTCTGATACAGAGGACTCAATGGCTGATCAAACACACCGCATGGCCTCAGAGATGCATGGAGCAGAGAGCAGTTACAGTGAGAATATGTCCAGCCCCAGAAAAGAATTCATTATGAAGTCATCAAAGGATGCATCTTCTAAGACAGGTACATTTTCTCATAAGGATGAGCTGTTTGACAAAGTGTCAGTGTTGCATTACTCCACAGAGCCAGGTAGCCCAAAGCATGCAGTGTGGATGCGTTTTACAGAGGACAAACTCGACAGGAACCGTGAAAAGCTCATATATGAGGACCGTGTGGATCAAACTGTCAAGGAAGCAGAGGAGAAATTAAGTGAGGTCTCTCAGTTTTTCCGTGACAAAACAGAGAAACTCAATGATGAGCTGCAGTCCCCTGAGAAAAAACCTAAAAAGCCAGACCCACGGTTAACCAGGTCTGGCCCTAGTTCCACATGCAGCAGCCCTGAGAAAACACAGCAGAAACCCAGAGCAGGTGGTCAGGAGTGGGATCAGGGAAAGCTAAGAGAGCCCTCTGTTGACAAACTATTTGGTAGGAGCACTATTGAGAAGAAGAGCTCTAGTTTACCCAACAGCCCTGAGAGATGTGTGCTCTCCCGCTTCAATGAGGATAAAACCGAACAGCAAACAAAGTCAAGTGAACCCCCCTCCCCCATCCAAGTAAAGAGCACATCCAGAGTGAGCTCAGTTCGGTTGAAATTTGAATCAGAGGTTCAGAATCAAGATAAAAGTGCTCAGTCAGCACAATCAAAACCACCTGTAAGAAAGCTGCAGGAGAGTAAGCTGCCAGTGTATCAGCGTTTCAGAGGGGGAAAGACCGCCAAAGGGTCTGATGACACAGAGGAAGGAGGTCCTCCAAAAAAGGCCCCAGAGCAAGTTAAGGGACCTGCCTCTGATAGCAGTACATCTGTTATAACATCATCTCCCCTAAAACAGTCTAACAAAAACATACCAGACATCACACCTCTAAAAACACTAAAACACTCAAAAGATGAAACCAATAACGACATGGCTATGGAGAAAAAGAAAGAGATTCCTGTAGCCCATGATGGAAACAGGAGCAGTAAGGAACAAATATCCCATACACCCATTCATGACACCTTAAAAGAGAAAAGTTTTGACGTTGAAAAAGCAGAAGTTTCAAAAAGTGAGTCCCCCTCCAAACAGGTGACTTTGAGTCCCACAACCAAAACAGTTGCCGATACTGCACAGGTGTCCAATGGTGACGTAACAAACAAGAATCTGAGAAAAAAGACAGAATCCCAAATCAGGGCAGTGTCTAGTCCCTTAGACAATGATCAATCAAAGAAATCTAAACAAGATTCATTAGAAAATATGTCTGAAAAGAGGACATCACTAATACCCACACTAGCTAAGAATAGGGTACAGTCCACCACAGACACAGATTTAACAAAAAAATCTCTAGAGATTTTAGACAATGCATTAAAAGATTCCAACTTTAATAATGTGTGTGACACTATTCCAAAAGAAACTCAAGAGAGATTATCCCCTGTCACCACCAAGGAGAATTTCAAAGGGATTAAAACATTACCTGTTTATGTTAGTGTTCAAGTGGGCAGACAAGGTGAGAGAGAGGCTAGAGGCACAGTTTACACAGTTAAACAGAAGTCCACCTCTGCTCTAAGCCCCATAAGCCCTGACGATGATACACTAGAGCAGGTGTCGTTCATAGACAGCTCAGGGAAAAGCCCCCTCACACCAGAGACACCCAGCTCTGAGGAGGTGAGTTATGACCTGACCTCCAGAACCCCAGACTCCTTCACAGGGTTCATGCCGAGCAACCCCAGCCCGATCCCCGAGGTGTCAGAAGAATCATCAGAGGATGAGCATGGCCAGGCATTCTCTTTCAAAGAATTCCCACCGGAGAGACCAGCTGACGTTCAGAATGGTAATCAGCAGGCAGGACAGAAAGGAGACAAAGGAGTCGCATACATAGAATTTCCCCCTCCACCACCATTGGACTCAGAACACTCAGACACTGAAAAGAAAGGTTCCTGCCCTTCATCAGAGGCAGAGACGGAGATGATGGAGGTGAACCTCCAGGAGGAGCATGATAAGCACCTCCTAGCTGAGCCCATTATTAGAATCCAGCCTCCCTCTCCAGTTCCCCCTGGTGCTACGGACAGTGACTCTAGTGAGGATGAATCGGTTTTCCAACCCATTCCTTTGAAGAATTACACATTTAAGATTGAAGAGGAGCAGGAGGAAAAGGGATCCAAATCCAAAAAACAGGACAAAAATGGGAATCAAAAAGAGTCCGGAGCCAATGGCAATGGTAAAGGAGATGATTATGAATATGAACAGAATGGAAATGATCAGTCTATAACGGACTGCTCCATTGCCACAACGGCAGAATTCTCTCATGACACTGATGCCACCGAGATAGATTCACTGGATGGGTATGACCTACAGGATGAGGATGACGGTCTATGTGAGCAGGACTCCAAACCATTTGGCCTGCCTGAGAGTAGGAGAGATGTCTGGGCTTCAGAGACCATGCTGAAGCCCTGCGATCGCTCATTCAGTCAGACTAGACTCGAGGTCATTGAAGAGGAAAAAACACCACTTGAGGAATGCCAAAAGGCAAAGGCAAAAAGCGACCCAATTGACATCACAGATGGGGTAAAGACTGGCTCTTTGGACAAAAAGCCCTCGGACAAAGAGGGATTTGCTGATACCTACTTTAGTTACAAGCTAGAGGAGGAGTTCAATTCTCCTTTTAAAACTGTTGCCACAAAAGGGTTGGACTTCGATCCATGGTCCAGCAAAGGAGGAGACGATGAAGTCGTTGACACCAGGACAAAAGACGATGAGCCCAAGCCTTTCGGGCTGGCCGTAGATGACAGGTCTCAAGCGACCTCTCCTGATTCGACCCCTGCCAGAACCCCGACTGACGATAGCACACCAACTAGCGAGCCTAACCCTTTCCCCTTCCATGAAGGGAAGATGTTTGAGATGACTCGCAGTGGTGCGATTGACATGAGCAAGCGGGATATTGTTGAAGAGAGACTGCAATTTTTTCAGATTGGTGAGCATAACTCTGATGGGAAGTCAGGGGGCATAAGGGTAGGGGTCAGAGGGCCAGGGGTAGTTACGTCAGCGCCACAGAGGACACAGACTACAGTAGAAGCCCCTACAGACACTAGAACAACCCCTGACATTACCATTCAGACCACCACTGTCAGTTTGAACAGATCATCTGGTGAAACACCTACAGTCTCAAACTCCAATGCTGACTCTAAATTTTCTACTTTTAAAATTGGCTTCAAGTCACCCTCTGATGTGAAAAACGATTCGCATGATTGTATATCTAAAACCTCAGCCACTTTGGAATCGAGTAGAGAAAGACATACTCTTCAAAGCACAGATTCTGCAGCACCTCAGCAGAACAAACATCCTCAAACTGGGAACAGCAATAACAACAATAATTTCCAATCCCCTAACATCCATGCTAATTTCACTCAGTCCGGCAGCATAGTGTTTAATTTGCTGTCATCTTCGGAGCCAACTCTTCAACAGGTCAGCAGAGTTGAGGCTGCTTTTAGCAAGTTGGAGGAGAAAATAAACAGTAGTGTCCAATGTGCAGCAATAAAAAGTACTGGACCCAAGGAGGTAAATGCAAAAACATGTAAATCCAGGTTACCAATTAGAGCACCTAATTCAAAATCATGCAGTGAAACTCCTCCCATGAGAAAGCGGAACCCTAAACATAGACCTGTAGTTAAACCTGTTATTAGGAAAAGATTGGAACCTAGATCTAGAATACCAGTGCTCCTGAAGAAAAGAGGTCCCTCCTTGTCAGGACAGACTCAGAAACAGAGTGTTACCAGATTGAAAGTGAATGAGAGAGGTAAAACACACCAAGCACCAGGTAAACTACCAAGTAAAGACAGATCCAGTGTAAGTTCTATTAGCAGTTCAGGGAGACAAAATACGTCTACGGTTTATAGGAACTCCGCTGATAAAAGCAAAACCGTTAGTAGCAAGACAGTAAAACTTGTTGAACCCCTTTCCAGTGAAGAGCAAAAGATGCAGGCAAAATTGACCGATGACGAAGACAGCACATCCAGGAACACCTCGTTGTCAGAAGCCTCACAGCTCTCCTATACTACTACCACTACCACTACATCAAGGTCTGCTAGAGACGTGAGAGCAGAGGTTGAGCAGGTCGGCAGTGAGAGTTGGAGCAGGAGGAGGAGGAGGAGTAGGCGGACTGGAGGGAAGGAAGGCGAAGGCAGTCAGGGTGCTGGTGGGCCCAACATGGCCCCCGCCACGGAGATCGAACCTAGTTTGTAAAATTTTACACTTTGTTGATCTTCTTTAGTGCATGTAGCCGTTGTGGTTGCCTGTGGCGTGACTTAACTGTAGCTGTGTCATTCTGTCATTGTTCATCTCTGTGTATCGTCTTGACCAGACATAGAAACTCTATCTTAAGTTACAGTAGTCAGTTGGTTGGTGCAGCATGCAAAAGTGACCAGGGCTGGATAGCTTGCTGTTAGTCCCTGGGCCTATGAGGAGCGCTGCTGAGTCTGTATCCGTATCAGTATCAGATATCTGTGTCTGTACAACCAGAAATAGTACAATTTACTCTTCCCCTCCCCCCGCCGCAGACACAAACACAGGTTACTGGCATGACATAGTTTCATTTCACACTCTTGAAATCACTTTTGGCCTTGAAACACCCCGAACCACATAGATTTAGAAAACATGTAAAACGTGATTGTTTTGTTTTTTGTATTTGTATGTTTGTTTTGTTTCTGGTGGACATTTCCTGTGAGAGGTTATTGCCTGGTAGCTTAGTGGGTGACATTTGCACAACTATAACCACAACCTAACCAACTACCAGTAATCAACAACAAATACTAGTCTGCAAGTATCTATGCTCCCTCTCCTGGCCATTTTATCCCCATGATTCTATGTTTTACTATCTGGCTTTTTATGTGGTATGAATTATAGGAATACTCTTCTCAAGTAGGCCTACTCCAAAATTTTCCCAAGATCTTACTATTCCCATGACTGAATGAAAAAGGAAAATTTGGCCAGAAAAGGGTTCAATCTTTATTTATCCTTAATACACTAATTGATGTTCTAAGATAATAATGTACTGCTTTCTGCCCCACCCCAGGCCCACAGAGTCCCTGTGACCGAACAGACCTGCGCATGGCCATAGTGGCTGACCATCTAGGCCTGAGCTGGACTGGTAAGAAAACAAGGCAATGTCTCCACCTGCTGGACATAACTAGAACAATTAACTGCTGCAGTAACATACTTGTACCAGCCCCACCTTACACCATTACATCACATAAACCACATACAGTAACCTACACATTGAAACTACTTACCTTAGTTAAAATGTGACGATACCTTAAAAATGCACAAGTTAAACTCTACAGCCTATTCTTATGTCACACTGTTTAGATGACTGGGCATGAGTGTTTGTTCTGTCTGGGTGTTTGTGAGATGATGATATGGGGAGTGCCATCTGCAGTGTGCCGAGCAGCCCTGCAGTGCAGCACGGTGTACGTACATGTGTTTGGAGGAAGGAGGAGACGACTAATCCATTTTTAATGTGTTGCAGAGCTGGCCAGAGAAATGGATTTCTCTGTCGATGAGATCAATCACATTCGGGTGGAGAACCCCAACTCACTGACTGCTCAGAGTTTCATGCTTTTAAAGAAATGGGTTAGCCGAGACGGTAAAAATGCCACAAGTAAGTGTGTCCATTTCCTCCTAGACGGGATCAGAAATCATGACGTGTTTTATGTGGTCATTACAGAAGCCCTACCACATGGCTGGCACAAAGCTGGCTCAGGGCAGTTTGCTTCTCATCTGAGAAAGCGTGATTGTATTCATTAAATTCAGCAGTGTGACAGGCTGTGTGTGACTGTGGGGACCACGCCTAATGCTGCTGCCCCACTCAAGTCTGCTCTCCTCCTCTGTCTGAACTCTTATTACCGGTCATGTACAGCAGCCTACTGGTCCGTCATACCTATAGTTTCAATACATTTCATTGTATTTCACATATTGTTGTGATCTCTAGCACACTGCATAATGTGCAATTCAGAAGAAGCTCAATGCTGAATCAATGGCAAAATATGATTTCAAAAACTGTTCCTGATAATGTTTTGATAGCATTGTGTATTAACAAATGTACTTCCCTCATCTTTCCCCAAATCTTTTTTTTTCCCCAATGTAGCGGATGCCTTAACCGCAGTGCTGACAAAGATCAATCGGATGGATATTGTGACATTGCTGGAAGGGCCAATATTTGACTATGGTAACATTTCAGGCACAAGGTGTTTTGCAGATGATAACGCAGTTTTCCTGGAGCAGGCTGATGGTAAAGTGTAGCCCCATCTAGCTGAACTCTGTCTCTCTCTTTTACTTCTTTCCTAGATCTTTGTACAAATACAGAACCATCAAGGTTTAGCGATTAGTAGTACTGTAGAGTCAATGTGATAATAATGACAGATTTCAATTTAATACGACCCCCCTGGTATCAAAACTGATACATTATCCAACCTACCATGTGAAGAACCAGTCAAGGGGCACTAGAAGTTTTACTATTGTATTGTGATTGTATTTATGTGTAGAGTTTATAAAGGCATGGTGCTTCTGCAACTTCTAGCCTCTCTCAAATCAAATCTCTAGCCTATCTGGTGAAATGTTGTCAATTTGACAGATTGGTTAAAGATTTGATTTGTGGTTATGTTTACATGTATGTTGTTACACAAATACAGTAATATTTAACTGTCAACATTTGTCACATACATAATGTCAATTCATCGAAGATGTGATTGTCAAACAGATGAAAACATAATTATGACAACCAATATGGCATGATTGCTGAGAGCAGTATGGCATATAGTTCTTCATGCACTAACATTCTCTGGTGCTGATAGCATGGCTGTGGCTTTAAATTAATGTGTGCTTGTTTTACGGCTGTAGGCCTGCTTAGCCTGTTACCTCTGGTTTCTCTGAGCCTTCCCAGCGTAGCGCTATATAGCTTCCTCTGCAAAACCAGACCACCTGCCAACCCGCTCTCCCTGCTAACCGGCAATAACCCTGCCCCGCTCTCGACACGCAGCCAAGCGAGACAGCTTTGCTCCTGCCATAGGCGTCTATGGCTGCGCCTTCTTCCTTTCCGCTAATAATGCTAGCTCTGACCACAGTAGTGCTTGAGATCTTCCTTCAAACTCCATAATTAACATACCATTTCATCTTCTCATTCAAGTATTGTCTTGTCTTTCTAACACTTGTTTTCTTTCTCCATCTATTGTGGACCTAACCTCAGTATCCTTGATAGTTCTTGATTTGCTTGCTAGCCCTGACCCACACATACATCTTGTACCACCCTCTCCTCCTCCTGTACTCCCTGTTGGCATACCCTGTAACTTCCGCCACTGAAATCTATATCTAGCCCCTTGTGGCTCACTGCTCTTCTCCTTTACTCACATATATTGATATAATTAACATCACAAATATGCTAGACATTTATTCGGAGTTAACTCTGAACTCATTATTAATCGGACCTGCAATGCATGACCATTAATCTATTTGCGGATGAGCCATTTGACTGGCTGCAAACTTACAGCTATTGGGAAATGCCTGTCTGTTTGAAAGTCCAAGCTAGCTGTGTCCCTACTGTGTTATCTGCAGATGTGCAGATGTGAGTAATATGTATACGACACTTTAAGATCTATAGTACATTTTGACGATTCTTACAACCTTTCCTCCTGCTCAGTCTTCTCCATTTCCTGTTTTCCAGTCATTTTGTGTGTTTGTGGTGCCATTGTCACTCCATCTCAGTCCCGCTACTTTATGTTATCTCATCCAGGTTACCACAACATCGAGTTGGAACTGCAGACCCCCACAGAGTTGACCTATGAGCCCCCCACCCCGCTTCGTAACGATGATTTCTTTGGCCAGGACCCTAGCCTAGACTCCCCCAGTAGAACCCCCATCAGACCCAGTGACCTGTCCCTGCCCCAGACCACTAACCCTGGGGGCCCTAACGCAGAGCCCCCCACGGTCATAGAGGAGGACACCTCCCTGGAGACCCGAGGCGGGGCTCAAGGCCAGGGAGACCCCTCTACAGAGGATGAAACTGGGGTTAGTCGGGAGTCTGTGGTCTCTTATGAGCCCCAGAGTGAGGTGGTGGTGAAGGATGAAATGTTCCTCCGGAGAGGGCAGGGTGGTGAGGACCAGGGGCTCTCTGAAGGAGAAGACCTATCCCCTGTCCCTGGCTCTGCCCCAGACAGTGGCTCCCGGGCTGGGGGAGAGGGCGGCGGTGAGTCTGGTTCTATGGAGGAAGAGGAGGAAATGACTCAAGAGAAGCTCCGGTCTCTCTTGGAGGACATTAAGCTGGAGGAATGCTCAGATGACGAGGAGATGACAGAGGAGAGGGTAAACGCCATTCTGTCCCAAGTGCAACAGGCCGAAAAAGACATGTCTTTAATTTCAGGTTGGCACAGCGAGACGTCGAGTGTGAACGTGGAGCCGCCCACCCCGGGGCGCAATCTGAGCACTGAAGGAATCGATGGACAGGAGACCAGGTGAGATCTGGTGCTATCGCCTCTCCTCCTGTCTCATCACGGTCACCAGCTGCCTTTAGGACAGTGGCAACGCTCTTGAGCCATGCTGATAGAAATGTCATGTATAGAGCTGAACTGACAGGATTCCCTGTTCTATATGACATGTCCCTACTACATACAATGTATCTATCTCAATGCTTTTTACCCTTTCACCACACTGAACACACCCCTAGTGTTTAAAGGAACAGTTCACCCAAATAGCAAAATGACATGTTTTGTTCCTTTCATCAAAGTAACTTCAAACAAGTCATATAGTCGCATAATCCTTGAGTTATCTTGAGATTATTTAGCCATGGAATTTAAAACAAGCTAATTCGTAGGACATTGATTTTGTTTTTGCTTTGAAAATGCTGAAGTAAGCGGTTTGTGTCAGCGGCTAGATAAACAGAACCAAAGCGTGATTGGCAGTCTGTCCTTGTCCATAGACTGCTTTCAAGATAAAGAAACAAACAAGTGATCTTGTAATTGGGTTGAACTACCCCTTTTAATGATCTTCTGATTCCCCCTCACAGCCCTGAGTTCTCCAGTGACTCTGTAGCCTCACCCGACAAGGAGGGGCAAGCAGGGAAACAAAATGGAGAACACGCCCAATTCCCTCTTGAGGCTCAGGGGTCATCCAACGGAGTGAAGGATCAGACCCAGGGAGAGGGTCAAGGGGGGGCGGAGAAGGCATCGCAGGGCTCTATGGAGGGAGAGCAGGAGGAGAGCCAGGCAGCTCCGGCGGACAGCAGCACAGCAGGACCAAGCAGCACCAGGGAAGAGGCCACGCCTGCGTCCCAGCACAAAGTCCAGGTGAAGTACCACTCACTCACCCACAAGGCTCATACGCACAATATATCGAAATCAGACCTAGCAGACAAGGCAAGAAATGTACAGTGTTTAACACTGACGCCTCACAGGGTGAAAATGAATACCTTGAAGTTAAGATTCCATGATAATAAAGGTTGATATGAACCACGAGGTAGGTGCAATACAGCACAGTTGGTGAGAGCTGTGACACCTTTTTGTGCAATATGCCGAAATCTAAGCTCATTTGATGATGATGTGTGCTGAAATGACTTGATTAGGAGGGTCACAGAGATAACGAGTCAAGCTCTGATGAGGAGACAACAGTGACCACAAAGGTGTACCGGAGACGTGTGATCTTGAAGGTACCTGCTCACCGCCGGTACTGAGTTGGTGTTGCTGTGCAGTCGCAGTGTGTAGCGTGTGCTGTCAGTCAGTGTGTGTGTGTGTGTGTGTGTGTGTGTGCGTGCATGCGTGCGTGCCTGCGTGCGTGCGAGAGAGAGAGACTTGGGCATGAAGTGATCCCACTGCTCTTCTTAGGCCACTCAACCCTGCTGCCTTTCTGCTTGTATTAACTAGACTATATCACTGGCTGTAGCAATGTTTCTAGAATGGTTTGCTCAACAGCAACTCTAATAAATACAGTAAGTGTGTTTGGTGATCAGTGATGAATGGCATTTCCACCCACCCACCAGCTCTGAGTTTGAGAAATGCTTTTTAGATCCACTTTCTTGCCCTTCTTCATTTCAACCATACAGTAATATATGTCACATACATACAGTATGTCAGCAATAAAATAAAGATGTATCTTAAGGCCTACTTTAAAAGCCCCAACAGTCTGAACAGCCCTTAGATTTTCAGGAAGAGAGTTCCAAAGGCGTGGTGCATGGGAGGAAAGGGCACAGTCCCCCATTGTGGGGAGCCTGGTTCTGGATGCATGAAGCAGTTTGGTGTAGTTTAGTTTGGTTTAGTTTTGATCGTAGCGTACGTGGCAGGTCTGATTCCATTTAGGGCTTTGTAGACCTGGAGGAGAATTTTAAAATCTATTTGTTGAGGGACAGGTAGCCTGTTTGGAGGTCAGCAAGGATGGGGGTGATGTGGGCAGACTTTTGGTTTTTTTGCTAATAGTAAGGATTCACAACAATATTTGTTGTCTTTAAGGCAATCCATTTAATCAAATTAAGCTAATATGAAACACCTTGATGGCATAAAAACTCAGGCTTCAAATATTGCTTGCTTGTGATCTCATTGTGTTGTGTTGTGCACATGTTTGGCTTGTGTTTATTTAGTGTTTTGTGACCATCACCACCTGTGGTCTTACCTGGATCTGCATTATCGATAACAGTTGATATATTAACTGTTATACAGTATGTGTGTTGATTTGATGCTTAAAAGGCAGTGTTTGAGGCAAATGGAGATTTATTTTGTTTTGAGAGCGTTTCCTTTAATTCCATTAATTAACCATGGTCCGTCCTCAGGGAGAGCAGGCCAAAAACATTCCTGGGGAGTCTGTGACAGAGGAGCAGTTCACAGACACGGATGGCAGTGTCGTCACCAGAAAAGTAACCCACACGCTCTTCACACTTCCTCTTCATATCTCATCTGTTCCTCCCCCTTGCGCTTCCTAACATGACTCTTTACCCCCTCCCCACCGAAACCCTTCCACAGGTCATCAGGAAAGTAGTGCGTCGCGTGGCAGCGTCAGAGGAGGGGAAAGGAGGAACAGGAGGAGATGGAGGAGGAGATGGAGGAGGAGGGAAGGGCAGGAAAAGAAACAAACGCTCCAAAAAGGCCCCTAGGGCTGAGCAGCAGGCTGAGGAGGAGCACTCCAAGGGCTACGAAGCCCAGAAAGAAAAGGCAGAGGTTGGGACACAGACAGACAGACAATAGGCTGGTTTGCAGTGTGGAGTAGTGCGGTGGCATGCTGTCAGAGAGCTCTAATCTGAACCTGAGTTTTGCTGTGGTTGAACTATCACTGTCGGTGTGTGCTTGCTGGACAGTGAACCTAGAGTAGAAATAACATGCTTGTGGGGGGGGGGGAATAAAGACTTTAACTTTTTCTTTCCAGCGTGTCTCTTGGGACTACAAGCTTCCCGGTTGGCTTCAGTGTGTGTGTGTGTGTTTGTGTGTGTGTGTGTTTGTGTGTGTGTTTGTCTAACTTCTCTTTCTGTGTACTGTATTACAGCCCGGAGAAGGTACTAAGGGGAAGGTAAAGGAAGGGAAACAAGGCAAGAAAAAGGGTCAATCGTAACAGTCGTGTACTCAGCCTGGTACGTACATTACACACTCAGTGTTGTAAGGGTATGTATTAACAATCCAAAAGCCTGTTTGAATCCTGTTTTCCCTAGCAAGTGGCTGAGTGTAGTTACAATGGAGTCTAGAGACCACAATGGCAATCTGCTTTGGGAGACTTTTGTATACCCAGTGATATACACCCATACAGTCAACATGCTCATGCCACAGTCTGGAAAAACAGATGAAAGATTTGCTATTCTTGTATTTGTAGGTTATGTTAGCATAGCTGGTTGATTATAGCAGTTGGTTATATAGCCGAGAGAGCCATTAACAAAACAAATTGTGCACAATAGTGTATCAAAATATTAAATATAAAAAATGCTGACCTCGTTCTTACTGTTTCTTTCAGGTTTGTTGACGTTTCGTAATTAATATCCTGGGAGGGAGATGACTGGAAGCAGGAGATCAGCCACTAAGAAGGCGTGTCTGCAGGAGATCAGCCTATAAGAAGGCCTGTCTGCAGGAGATCAGCCTATCAGAAGGCGTGTCTGCAGCTTTCACATTAACGCATGGTTTTCAGCAAGACAAACTTTCTTTGATTTCGCATGAGCATGACAAACTCACTTTTCTGTCAACGACCTGGGGGGAGAAGTCCACCTGCCCCGCGACCTGCCACGGTGACAGGAGAACACAGGAGTGGTACTTCCTCATCATTGTCCAATGAGAGGAGAGTCTACAACAGCAGCCCACCCCCCAGGCTTCTCTGTGACCAAAGATGGCATAAAAAAGGAAATTTGATTGACAGAAGCAGAGGAACACTTTGTGAGTCACCTTCTACACTCGCCTTATCTATTGTTTTCCTCCTGGACCCACACTATTGGGATGTATAATGTGGTTCTGTTTTTTTAATGAGAAATTGGTGATTTTGTTGTATATAAATGACACTGTACAAATTCTAAAGTAAGTAGCTCACAGATTATGTTTATGCACTGGTAGGACGGCTTTGCTAAGTGTGTTGAAATTAAATGCCAATATTGATTCCACTGTTTTGGGAACGCCTGGGTGTAACTTCACATATTCATGTTTAATTATTATTAGCAGGAAATGTTTGTAAATGAAAACACTGCTTGATTTCAACCAAGGACAATAATTTCTGTAAAACCTACTGCGGCTCTCAAAAATCTGTTATGTGAAAATATTTCCTCAGAGTACTAATATTTTGACGCATGTGATTCACCTTCTTTATAGTTTTTTTTTCTTCTAATTTGCAAACACTGTATTATGAATACACAAGGGGGGGGTGTTACTTCTATCTGTGTACACTCATAACCCTTCCACTTGTCACTATTACTGTTTTTGTTTTGAAAGAAAAATACATAATCACTTGAGTGACAGAATAGAGATGCTTCAATTGTAATGCTTTTATGAAGATACTCTGTGCCAGATGCAGTTGAATTACGCCTCTACAATTATAAGCTTGGAAAATGTGAGAGCAACTACCCGAATGTAGAATGTGGAGTGACCCATTGTCAATTTTCAACTATCATGTGTATTGGCTATGAGATGTCAAAGTCTTTCTGTATGCCAATAATTTGTAATCATTCTAGCAGTGTAATGTTAGGTTTTAAGGCTGCTGTGGTTTTAAAGGGCATTTTTATTTGGGGTTTGGTGAAATATTTCCTTATGTTGAATCTTCATATGAGATCACCTAAAAGCATTCATTGATGATAGATCTGGTTACATATGTATGAAAAACCAACATACACTGGATGATCCAATTATTTAAGCATAAAATAAAGTGTGTTTAAAACTGATAATGAGTGGATCTGTGTTTGTCACCTATCATATATACATCATGTATAGAAGACTGCAACATGTTCCACATAATTAGCTAGAGGCTAGTTTAAACTAGTTTAACAATAATAGGCCTGTTCTTCCAGCCCAGCGAGAAGGTATGCCTGAATTGATATGCAGTTGTCTCACCCACTGTTTTATTGAGGGCATGAATCCAAAAGTAAATGTATGCTACGCAAGAAAAGTTATGTTTCTGACTGGCAGTGCAAACCTAGCTACAGGATTTGATTGTACAGGGCCCAAAGTGTTCCCTCACTTCATATGTTAGTTAAATGGAGAAATGGCTCCATCTGCTGGACTTGGGCATCCTATCCTCAATAAGGGAGCCAAACCTGTCTTCTTTCATTGAGTCTTGAATAATAGGTTATACATGCCTTACGAGCTCATCAGATCATAAACCAATTTATGTATTTGTTTTTGTTGTCATTTAGTATTTCTTCACAAACAATGTGATTGTCATTCATTGCATAAATATCTTGAATCTATACATTTTGAGTGGTTACGTTTCCCCCAGCCACATACTCGTTTTACCAAACAAAACAGCGGGGTCTGGTTGTTGAAATTATAGATTGCGCCATTTAAATTAAATTGGGCAAACTTGTATTATGTTTTGGATAACGGTAACTAAATACATGCTATTGCTTATATGTTTCATGGTGTATGGCATTAAGTTATATTACAGTTGGCAGGTGTTTATTACGAGCATACCGACATCGCAGCGGAGTACACCTCAATGCCGCTACAGCGGACACACGGTGTGAAGTGCTGCCGAAAGCCACCACAAGGTGGTGACAAAAGCTGTGAAGCATGTTTGAAAACAGAATGGTTTTCCTTATGAGCTTGCCTTATCAGATGGATTGACAAAATCAAGTTTATTATAGCAGCTCATGAATTGCAGAGATGAGGAGTGGAAATGGGTGAAATATCTGGTTATTTTATCGAGGACCAAGCAATGGAACCAACTCTGACAGTATTGTCATCACGCATTCTCTCACAGCGCAGTGAAACAGGGGGAAATGTTTTACCGCAGTCTGACACGAATAAGCGCGAGTCGGCTTTAATAATGTCACTTATGATTACAGAATGAAGTTAGGAATATTCATGGCGACAGGAGTAAGGATGTTGGATTTCAGTGGGATTGAAATCCAACATCACACACACACACACACACACACACACACACACACACACTCACACTCACACTCACACTCACACTCACACAAAACAGCATTTGTCTTGGTTTGACCCAAAACATCAACTGGAACGCTACACAAATCTTAGACACTTAATTTTTCTTTTCTTTTTCTTTTATCATGCATAAATAAATGAAATAAATGTAAAAGCATGTAATACAATAAGCAGAGTGACCAGTCCACCATCAGGACAACAGACGTTTCTGAAAAAGACGAAAGTATTGATGTTAGTGGGATACATGAAATTCTGTATTGTCAAAAATCTCTCCAGCTTTCAGCTGGTGTCCCAGTGTGTCTGAGTAGTCCACTCTGACTTGTAATGAGGCTGGTGCCTTGGTTTTTGTTGTAGGCTTATTGTTTCACATTTTTTCTTCTCAAGCTACAAGCTACTTGTTGCTCTTCGTCCCCATTTACCTTTGAATTCTCCTGACTGTTAATCCACTAATCATTTCAGCAAAGACCATTGTCCAGCTGTGAAGAGACATCTCTAAAGAGAGAGGGGGTTCTGTAAATGAAAGAATCCACAATCTAAACTGTTGAATCGTTCAAAACTGTTTTCCATTAGCCCACCTTTGCACTGTGCCCGCTGTCTACTCTGCCAAGTGTGGCCGTTGGGTATTGAACTCTGGTCTGTTTGCCCTTGGAAAAGATGGGGAAAATGTAGAGAGATACAGAGGAAAGAAAGTGAACGAGATGAACAAAAAAAAGCACTAGAATTGTAACTCTAATAAATTGTAATTATAATCTCAAATAATTGTGTGATGGGACTCCTCTCACTCACGTTCACTAATTACCTTTGCACTGTGATTGGCTCTTTTGCTTTGCTCCCTTGTTTTCTCCACTTCATTTCTTTCTTTCACCTGCTCCTCTTC
This sequence comes from Argentina silus, assembly GCF_951799395.1. Classification (NCBI taxonomy): domain Eukaryota; kingdom Metazoa; phylum Chordata; class Actinopteri; order Argentiniformes; family Argentinidae; genus Argentina; species Argentina silus. The sequence continues at coordinate 17,670,024 of NC_139670.1, read as the reverse complement.
ACAGTATATTTTTCTTTTTTTTCTTGGTTTGTACTGAATCTCACCTGTATTTCTGGCATCTGTCCATTATTCTTCATCAGTCTGGGGGACCTCTTTCTTTTCATCATACTATATTTCAGTTGTTTTCTGGGTCACTTAATGCCATAGTCCACCCATTCCATCATTATTGTATCTTTTTCTTATTTTGGAAGAAGACTAGGAGCATCTGTAACCTTTGGTAAGCTTTTATCACTTTGTTACAGTACTTGGCTACTTTTGATTGACGTTGGCATGCAATATAATGTGGACAACATTGATTTCCATTGTTGTGGCAGTGAATGCCAATATCAGCCTGCAATGGCTGTAAAGTAAAGAAGGCTTGTTATAGGTTGCAGTCACCCCTGGCCCATATACTATTTCCAATATTAGACCAAGATGAAACAATAACAACATTTGAATTAATTATCCCTTTAATAGCTGCCCTATATGCCCCACACAGTATTTCCTCTCCATGTTTTTGTTTTCTTTCTTGAGTATCATCCTCATCTGCCCATGTTTCATCAGTGTGGAGATCCACTTTCTTCTCCTCATCCCACTTTTTATCTTTTTTCATGTCATCTGTTTGGACCCTCTCACTGTCATCACTGTCTGTCCATTCCTCATGGTTTGTGTGTTTCTTCCCATCACTCTGGTGGTCACCTCTCTTTTCCTTATTCCTGTCTTTCTTCTCATCCCTTTGGTATATTTTCTCACTCATGCAATCCTCACTATCTTTGCATTCCTCCACACTTTTGTCATTCCTCTTATCAGCACTAGTTTCATCCTCATCTTCACCATCGTCATCATCACTTTGGCCTCTCTCTCTATAGTCAGTCTCTGACAATTCTTCATCATTTTCCAGCTTCTCCTCATCCTCAACTTTCTCCTTTTTCTGTATTTCCTCTTCTTGTCTTCTCATTTTGTCCTCTATTCTTCTCCTCCTCAGTCTTCATTCCACTGTCTCCCCTCCACTAGCCCTCTTCTTTCTCCTCCCCTCCTCTTTTTTCTTTCCTCTCTCTCAGCCATTCTGTTTTCCTTACATATAGTTTTCCTATTTATCTCTTCTTCCACAATCTCCTCTATCACCTTCCCCTCCCCTGTTCTCTCATCCTCTTCCTCCTCCTCCTCCTCCTCCTCACTTTGTCTCTTTTCTTTCTCTCTGTCTTTTCTGTTGCATCACTCTCTTCAATTCAGTCTTTCTCTGTCTCTCTCTTTGCTCTCCTTCCTGCCGATCTCTCTTTTTCGTTTGTTGCATGACGTATTTAAAGTACATTTTAAGCGTCCTATCCACCCTCTCTCTTCTTTTTTCCTTACTCTGTCCATCATGCAGACAGCGTTTCTTCATTGGCATCTTCTTTGCTGCCTCCTCTCTTCTTTTTCCCTCCGTTTTTTCCTCTATCTTCTTTGACAATTTTTCCTTCAGACTTTCTTTCTGCACCCTGGTCCAGTCTTGCTACCACTCTACATCCCTCTGTCCTGATCTCTCCATCTCGTAAATCTCATTTTTTCTCCTCTGGATCAGCATCAGTTTCTGAATACTCTGCCTCTCTTTCTCTAGCTCTCTCTCTCGATCCCTCGTTTTCATCTCCTCCACCATCAATTCACCTCTCTCCATCTTCCAGCTCTCCTCCTTCTTCCCTTTGTCAATCATGGGCTCCAATCCACAGTACTGTGCAACGCTTATCAGAGCTGTTTATAGGCCTTGTGTCATAAACCTGAGATCCGATCATTTCATGTTTTTCACTCACACTAACCACTACACTATTCTCCTGTCAAAAGTCACCAGAACTGCTTGTTTAACATCTGATATGCAACACAGCCATACATTTGTCGGATATCCAATACAAGCAAAATTGAAGATAAAGTTATGACATACTGTACAAAACTAAGCACGTTTGAAACCACAACTCATACAGTAAGCTACAGTACAACACTCTTCCAATGTCTGTAAATCATGCTCAACGATGCCTCCTGGTGGTTGTTTTACTGAGGTGAATGACCTGAAATGAAACTCATGGGTGCCGTCACGGAACTCCTGCGAGATCGTCACGCCGGCGGCCCAATTCTAGGGACTACACAAACACGGGTGATGGCATGCTAACTAGACAGATATAGATATAGATATAGATTAGAATAGAGAAATTGATATATATAGATTAGATTAGATAAATGGATAGTTATAGATTAGATTAGATAAATGGGTTGAAAAGAGTGTGGGTCTCAGACATTAACAGGCAGATGAAGAGGGACCGAGACGTTCTATTTGACTACTGCTGCTAAAGCACTGGTGAGCTCAGCAATCGCAAACAGGCCGGTAGGCCAAGGCAGATTTCTACAGTGGATGACCGAAGAATGCTCACTATAATTAAGAAAAACCCCAAAACAATTGTCCCACAGATCAGGAACAGTCTCCAGGAGGTAGGCGTGAATGTGTCAAAGACTACCAATCCCCAGAGTACTTCACCAGCCAAACTACAGAGGCTTCATTGCAAGGTACAAGGTACCACTACAGTAGTTATCGTCAAAAAGGTTGGTCTGGTTACAGTTTGCTTAAAAGTACCTGCAGAACCTGCAGAGGTCTAGAAACAAGGTATTGTGGACAGATAAGATTAATATTATCATGTACCAAAGCGGTCAAGAGGAAAGTTAGGAGAAAAAATGATCTGCCCAAGACTTAAAGCATACCACCTCATCCATGAAACATGGTGCTGGGGGTGTTAGGTATGGGCATGTATAGCTGCCACTAGAACTTGATAACTTGTCTTTATTGACGTGATTGCTGAAGGCAGTAGGAGAATGAATTCTGAAGTGTACAGAAACATCTGCTTGAGTGCAGGCAAATGCCTCCAAATTCATTGCATACAGTAAGACAATGACCCAAAACATACTGCCATAGCAACTAGGGAGTTTTTCAGGGCCAAAAAAGTAATTAAATCAAATTGAACGTGCATTTTATTTCCTGATGATAAGACTTTTTTTTTTCAAAAAGACCTCAAAACAAACAACAACTGAAAATGGTAGTACACTGCAGTACAGGCCTAGCAGAGCATCACCAGAGAAGATACCGGAGTTTCCGGTTGGCGCCGATGGAGTAGGCACGAAATAAACTCGCTCCCGTTACTTTTCTCAATTTACCTTTATTTACCCCAACATTTTGTTACAAAAATTAGCCAAGTCGATGATATTGACAGTATACTAAGCGTAACACAGAACCCTAACCCTAACCCAAAACAAAGAGAGCAGTCCAGCATATCCGTCCCTTCTGGTGAGGCTAGTGGTAATGACGGTGAACTCAGCATGGCATCGTTAGCAGACCTGTTTGACTCGAGGCTTGATGACCACCGAAGAGCCCTCTCTGCTGACTTCAAATTCCAGATTGTGCCTTTGAAAATGCATGTTTTTCCAGTAATACAATAATATTACCCCATCAATGTTATGACTTTGACCTGAGAAGACATAATTCACTTTTTCTTCACTATCCTTCCATTGAGCACTCTTCAAAGCTGTCTGTTTGATTTACTATTACAGTCAACCATAACTAAACAGAACATCTGTGAGATAATTTGGAAAGATACACCGACTAGCTACACAACGTCGTACATCACCATAAGAGTCCATCCTGCTCCACAGAGGAATGTTCTCTGCCTGCAGTAAATCTGGAGATGCTTTTGACCTTCGACCCCTTTTTAGTTGTTGTCTATTGGAGGGGCTCTTGCTGTTGTAACCTTTACAGTATGGGTCATTCCATGTGAACTCAATCAAAACAATGGCCCTGTATGACCATATCCTTTTTTATTTAACGAAAAGTTTAAGAAGTTTTAATGGGATTTTTGGACCGGAATGACCAACCATTCAGGAAACAGAAGTCCTCAAAGAGCCCCTTTATCGACCCCCTACCCTACTATGTGACATTCATATCCTCATCAGTGATAAATATAGAATTTTGATTATTTGTGGAAATGTGTTTGTGAGGAGTGACTGGAGCTGAACCTACTATAATTCTGACTCTTCTGGGACTTATGAAAGGTCTTAGTGAGGGGTGAATGAGGTTTAACCTTATGTTGTTCAAGGACCTATGGAAAATTGATTTGCAATAGGGTCACTCTTTTAAACCTACTTGACTATTATTGCTCTGTCTTCAGAGAACTCTGGCTTCAGAGAACTTATCTACAACTAGAGATATTTTATAGCTCAAACCGAATATTTCTTTGCACATAGTGCGAATTCAATTACTTGAGTCAGATTATTAATATTAAGATATGCTTTTGCTATTTGCCATGCTAACCCTTCATATTGTAACTGCCAACCTATAAAGAACTGTGATGGAGATCAGTCCATCACGGGTTGGGAGTGTATGGGTGTTTGTGTGCAGGGGTATATGTTGTGTTTAGGTGCTTGTGCAACGCAGGGGAGGACTCATGGGTCTGCGGTTGTTGGGCAGTCATGAGGGGCGATTCTGCAAAGAATAAAAGGTATGAGTACGCGGCTAACACATTGGTACTGACAGCTGTAAATAACATTAACTATAAATAACATTTGAGTTATTGTGAAACATTGATATCCTACATTTTACATTGTATATGGGAGATGAATGAAAGGTAGAATTTGTGTATATACTCACCTGGTTGTGATTGCAGTTCCTGGTTCACCGGCAAAAGGAGTCCTCAAGCCACAAGGACAGCCTATATAGTTCTGGAAGCTCCCATTGTTAATTGAATGGGGGAGATGGTATTTGTGGCTGGAGAATATACTGTGTCCTTTGCATTTACCATAGCCTAACAGTCATTGTTTGTTTTTACCTACCTGTGATACTTGGTTGTGTGTGATAATGTTATAAAAATAGATGTTAGATTATGTAATTTGGTTTGTGTACATTGAAGCTCCCCTCTTACTTGGTTTGTCCTGTGTTAATCATGTCACCTGGGAGGGTATTTAAGTGTGGCCATTGGAAGTTGGTTGGTTGTTGAGATCGGTACCAATAAAATGCCCCACAAAGGGTTTTTTGCAACATGTCTGCCTCTTCACTGAAACTCCATCCGTGCTAAAGCTTACATATGGTGTCAGAAGTGGGATACGCTAGGTGAGGAGGCAGAATGCCAACAAGAGGAAGACCGGAAGACAAGACAAACCCTCCTGATGGTCAGGAGGATATGATGCAGGAGGGCTCTAAGACTGCAGTGGCAGAGCTAACGGAGTGTGTTAAAAACCTCATCCATGCCCAGAAGGAGAGGGACGGCAAAGCGGAGAGAGAGAGAGGGCTCACCAAGAGACAAGATGGCAGGTGATACAGCACCAGCTCCAGCAACTCCAGGTCAGGATGGACGGAGAGGAGGACCTAGAGGAGGGGCTAGAGGAGGAACCAGAAAGGAGGACGCCACAGACCTTCAGAGAGCCCAAACTCCAGGCCCTTTCTCCTGAAGACGATATTGAGCATTTTCTCACAACTTTCGAGAGAATGGCTAGAGCCTGCCGGTGGCCTAAAGAGGACTGGGCTGTTTGACTAATCCCTTTGCTCACAGGGAAGGCAAGGAGTGCTTATGTGTCTATGGATTGAGTATACGGAAGATTATGCAAAGGTCAAGGGAGCTATCTTAGCTAAGTATGAAATTACAGCAGACACGTATCGTCAACGGTTTCGGGCCTTAGACATCCAGCAAGGTGAAACCCCACAAGAACTGTATGTAAGACTCAAAGAAAACTTTACAAAGTGGGTTAAGCCAGAATGCTGCTCCGTGACAGACATATCTGAGGCGATGATCCTGGAGCAGTTCCTGAGGATGGTCAACCCTGAGGTGGAGGTGTGGATCAAAGAACATGACCCGGGGAGTGCAGAGGAGGCAGAACGCCTTGCTGAGCTGTTCATATCTGCCAGGAGAGGAAGTCGACATGCCGACTTCTGTCGGGACCGCAAATACCAGGCCTGGGGTAAGTCTGCTGGGGGTGAGGGGAATTATTGTCTTGCCCAAAGTAGCTCTGCCTCAAACAGTAGGGTTAATGTCTGGTAGTCACAATCTAACCAGGATGCCTGATGGTAGGCCTGTAAATCCAGAGGTTAGATGCTTTTACTGTGGAGAGTGGGGGCACATAAAACCCGCCTGTCCAGCTAGACGAGACCAGCAGATACTTTTATGTTCAGTGCCTAGACCGGGCAGGTCAGAGTATGCTACATGGGATCCTCATCGTCTCACATCGGTCCTTGTTAATGGACGATGTAAGGAGGCTTTAATAGATACAGGAAGTACACAGATGGTAATGCTTGCAAACCTAGTGCCCAGGGCCGAGTGGAGTTAGGGTATGCTGTATTCATGGTGATGAGAAGGTCTACCCCACTGCAGAGGTCTATCTAACAGTTGGCGGCCAAAATTTTCCTCCCAGTAGCGTTAGCGCCGAGTCTACCCTATCCTGTAATCCTAGGCGAGGACATTCCTACCTTGGTGGACCTGTTTGAGCAGCCTACAATTTGTAACATGGTAACTACACGGGCACAGAGGGTAGCTGAGGAGTTTAAGGAGTTGCCTTCCGATGGGGTGGAGTGGGCACCCAGTCCAGTGAGGGAGGCCAAGTCAAGGAGTCAGAGGTGTAGGGACAAGTTCCTAGGTAGTCAGGAGCCAGTCGACAGGCAGCCCCCCGATCCTTCCCCCCCATTGATGTGCATATTCCAGCAGACATAGGTCAGTGGCAGGAGAAGGACCCTACATTACGGTCATGGCTTGGGAAGGTATCAGAAAAGGATGGAGTGAAGCAAGGGCAGGCAAGCACCCTAGAGGATGCCTGGTACAGCCTGAAAGGAGGTATTCTCTACCAGAGGAAGGGCAAGATTGAGGCGTTGGTAATACCCGAAGCCCTTAGGCACACCGTTATGTCGCTAGGCCATTCAGTTCCGTGGGCAGGTCACTTGGGGTTCAACAAGACACTGGCCAGAATTAGTAGACGTTTTGTTTGGCCAGGCATGAATGTACAAGTGAAGGAGTTTTGTAAAACATGTGCAGATTGTCAGCTTACTTCAGGCAAAGGGGTGGCCAGGGCAAACATGCATTCCTTACCTATCATTGGAACTCCGTTTGAGAGGATAGGGATGGATGTTGTGGGGCCCCTAGAAAGAAGCTCATCAGGCAATCGCTTCATTCTTGTAATGGTAGATTATGCTACAAGGTACCCAGAAGCTTTCCCACTGAGGAATGTCAAGTCCAGACAGGTTGCCAATGCACTACTCCAGCTATTTTCAAGGGTAGGAGTAGCTAAGGAAGTGCTCACAGATCAGGGTTCAAACTTCCTGTCTAGGCTATTAAAACATGTGTATCAGTTGTTGGGTATTAAGGGCATTAAGACTACTCTTTACCACCCCCAGACAGACGGTCTGGTTGAACGGTTTAACCAGACTTTGAAAAATATGCTTCATAAGTTTGTGACCCAGACAGGCTCTGACTGGGACCAGTGACTGCCCTACCTCCTGTTTGCCTATCGGGAAGTACCTCAAGCCTCGACGGGTTTCTAACCGTTTGAACTACTGTATGGCCATGAGGTGAGAGGTCCATTGGATCTCCTGAAGGAGCACTGGGAGGGACCAAAAGCTGGCGGAGACAATGTGGTGGCTTATGTGGTCAAGATGAGAGAGAGGTTGGAGAAGATGACAGCTCTGGCACAGGAGAATCTGAAGGGGGCACAAGAGACTCAAAAGAGCTGGTATGACAAGAAGGCCAGATAAAGGGACTTGAAGCCAGGCCAGCAGGTGCTACTTCTCCTCCCCACCAGTGAGAGCAAGCTGCTGACGAATTGGCATGGGCCCTATGAAATCACAAGGAAGGTGGGAGAAGTGACCTACGAACTGTTTATGCCTGACCGAGGTAAGAAGTATCAAACCTTCCATGTCAACTTGCTAAAAGAGTTTCATGCCAGACAAGACCCTGTGAAGGAGTGTTTGTTGGTCAGAGCACTAAGTGGGGACGAAGAGGTCCCAGAGATGTTTTTTCCTGTCCAGTCAGAACAAGAACTGGTGGACTTATCTCATTTGTCATCTGTTCAGAAACAGGACCTGATGCGTCTAATGGACCCGGAGCTGTTCCAAGTGAAACCTGGACTCACAAGTGTCATTCAGCACAGAATCTACCTCAAGGAGAACAATCCATTCCGACAGAAGAGCTACCGGATCCCAGAGAGGCTGCTTCCTGCACTGAAACAGGAACTGGAGGTGATGTCAGAGATGGGGGTGATTGAACATTCAAGCAGTGAGTGGAGCAGCCCTGTAGTGCTGGTTCCAAAGAAAGATGCTACACTGGAATTGTTTCACTTCACAGTGATGCCATTTGGCCTACATGGGGCGCCAGCCACATTTCAGAGACTAATGGACTAGGTTTTGAGAGGGGGCTCTGACTACTCTGCAGCATATCTGGATGACGTTGTCATATTCAGTGGCTCCTGGGGGGACCATGTAGCACATGTCCGCTGGGTGTTACAGCGTATTAAAGCCTCTGGGCTGACCATCAATCCCGGGAAGTGTGCTTTTGCCCACAAGGAGGTCCAGTACTTGGGTTTCAGGATTGGAGATAGGGTTATAGTGCCACGGGTGGGAAAGGTGGAGGCCATCCACACATTCCCAGTACCCACAACCAAGAGGAAGGTAAAGTCTTTCTTGGGTTTAGTGGGGTGGTACAGGAAGTTCATTCCAAAGTTTGCTGACATTTCTGTGGTGCTATCAGATCTTGTGAAGGATTCTGCCCCTAACAGAGTGAGATGGACAGAGGATTGTGAGAAGTCCTTCAATAAGCTGAAAAGGGCAATAAGGGACACTTCAGTCCTCTACAGCCCTGACTTTTCCAAACCTTTCTCTCTTCAGACAGATGCATCGGGGGTAGGCTTGGGGGCAGTGTTGCTACAGGAAGTGGACGGGGAACAGAGGCCGGTGGTGTTCCTCAGTCAGAAACTACTGCCCAGAGAGACCAGGTACTCTATTATCGAGAAGGAGTGCCTTGCAATGAAGTGGGCAGTTGAGTCTTTGAGGTACTATTTGTTAGGAAGACCCTTTATTCTAGAGACTGATCACAGGGCATTGCAGTGGCTCCAGAAGATGCGTGATGCCAACATGAGGATTGCTGGGTGGTACCTGTCACTGCAACCCTATGACTTCACAGTCAAGTACAGACCAGGAAAGTCTAACCAAGTGGCGGACTGTCTTTCCTGCCTTCCAGAGGGAAGTTTATAGAGGCTTCAGGGCTTGTCCTTTATGAACTTTGGGAGAAGGGGGAGGAAATGTGATGGAGATCAGTCCATCATGGGTTGGGAGTGTATGGGTGTGTTTGTGTGCAGGGGTATATGTTGTATTTAGGTGCTTGTGCAACGCAGGGGAGGACTCATGGGTCTGCGGTTGTTGGGCAGTCATGAGGGGCGGTTCTGCAAAGAATAAAAGGTATGAGTACGCGGCTAACACATTGGTACTGACAGCTGTAAATAACATTAACTATAAATAACATTTGAGTTATTGTGAAACATTGATATTCTACATTTTACATTGTATATGGGAGATGAATGAAAGGTAGAATTTGTGTATATACTCACCTGGTTGTGATTGCAGTTCCTGGTTCACCGGCAAAAGGAGTCCTCAAGCCACAGGGACAGCCTATATAGTTCTGGAAGCTCCCATTGTTAATTGAATGGGGGGATGGTATTTGTGGCTGGAGAATATACTGTGTCCTTTGCATTTACCATAGCCTAACAGTCATTGTTTGTTTTTACCTACCTGTGATACTTGGTTGTGTGTGAATGTTATAAAAATAGATGTTAGATTATGTAATTTGGTTTGTGTACATTGAAGCTCCCCTCTTACTTGGTTTGTCCTGTGTTAATCATGTCACCTGGGAGGGTATTTAAGTGTGGCCATTGGAAGTTGGTTGGTTGTTGAGATTGGTACCAATAAAATGCCCCACAAAGGGTTTTTTGCAACATGTCTGCCTCTTCACTGAAACTCCATCCGTGCTAAAGCTTACAAGAACCTACATTCAATAGTGATTTGCAGTGTAAATAAACACTGGTCAAGTCTCTTTCAACAGCTATGTTTTGAGTGCTAATACTGAGTTTGAGCTAATTAGCAGAAACCAACATATAAAGAATACTTATGATTTGTAGTTCTCTGCACTGCACTTGCTCAAGTTCTCTCTCTTGCCCTTTGGTGCAATAACCACAAGCAGTACATGACCACACTGCAGCACAGATCTGATAAGAGTAGTGTATATCAGTGTTTCTCAACCTTTTTTCAGTTGCGGCACCCTTTGCATGAATGAAAAATCTCAAGGCACCCCTATATATATATATATATATATATATATATATATATATATAATGTGTTTTAATGTTGATTATCATTAGAATACACACACTGTCTCTGACGAACAACAAATGCATGACGCATGTAGCCTACTACTCTTACACACACGCATACACACACACACACTATTCTCGCAGGAATGGATGACAGACATACACAGCTCCTGGTCCACAGCTCTCAGGTGCTCTCTGTACACTGTAAAAAAAAAAAAAAGTTGAGAACTCAAATTATCAAGGCAACATGATACAAGAGATATTTGAGTTCTCTCAACTTATGTGTACTGTTGTTGGCTTTAGATAAAATTTCAAGTAAATTGGACAAGTTCTGCCAACTTGGAACTTCTTGTTCATCTAATTATATTTTTATCCTGATAAGAATGAATTTCTTGCTTTAATGTCATGTATTTCTACCTTCAACACACTCAGTAAATTAGCCAGAATACCTTATATTTTTTGTATTTTCATTTAAAGGAATAGTCACTAAATGTATATACATACTATAATGACCACACAACAATGGAACTTAGCTGAAACCTTGTTTATTGTAAAGTGCTTCTTGCTGTCTGTTCACAGAACTCCACAAATGCTACAAATGTATTTTACAAACAAAAGGGCTCACATGATAATGTGCTGAATAGGTTGAGAAGAAGTAAAAGTCAAAGAAAAGGAAAATAGCCAGTGCCTCCTGTGAAAAAAAAAGAATCCAGAGCATCCACACAACAAATCCAAATATTTCTTATTCAATCAAAAAGCTTGATTGCAAACAGAAAAAATAGACACAATAAGGCATTTTATTATAACTAAAATGATAGTTTGTGTGGAGGGCTGATGCTGAGCCTCTTGCCGCTCATATAACTGCCTTAACCCTTGTGTGGTCTTCGGGTCAAATTGACCCTTTTTAAATTTTTACCTGAAGAAAAAATATACAAGGAAACATTTTTTCAACCTGAAACTCCATGGCCTTGGCTTATTTACTGTGAAGAACATGTCAAAGAAAAAAAAATCATTGAGTGCACATGCTACACCCCCCCTACACATTTATGTCCTTCACAAGGTCTTCGGGTCAATTTGACCCGCATATACACAGAGACACACAGACTCACAGAAACATGCACACACACACTCACTCACACACATACAAACACACACACACACACAGAATCTGCACAATGTTGTTACAAAACATTCTGGGAAGCCAGAGGGAGGAGACCCTGAGAGACACCAGGGGACACGGGTGGTACTGGATATGTCACAGGGCCTCAGTGGCCACAACATCACTTGGGATAATTTTTTCACATCGTACAGCCCGGGACAGGAACTTCTCAAAAGAAAGCTGACAATGGGTGGAACAGTCAGAAAAAATAAAACAGAGCTCCCACCTCAGCTTCTAACTGTAACGAACAGGCCAGTCCATTCCTCCCACTTTGTGTTTACGGCCAACATGGCCCTGGTATCCTACATACCCAAAAAGGGCAAAAATGTGATGCTTATGAGCACTGGTGACACCGCACATACAGAGGAGACAACATGTGCCCAGGAACCCAGCTTCTCTAGCCATAGTGAGGAGGGTGGAGGAGGCTCCTGCTGTCCCACCTGCACGACCCACACAACCACAACCTCCAGTGCCTGAAGTAAGTGTCCTGTTGTTGTTGTTGTTTATGTGTGCATGTATCTGTGTGTGTGTGTGTGTGTGTGTATGTTTCTGAGTATCTCTGTATGTATGTGGGTCAAATTGAAATTGACTATTAGAAGATGTGGTGGGAAAAAAATCCTGAACTAATAAAGTATTTTCATTATTCTAGATTGCAGCTGGTGGCAACAAGAGGAAGCACAGCGAGGTGTGTGAACCCTCAAAGGACTCAAAGACACAAACCACATGCAGAAACTGCTAAAAGTACATCTGTAGGACACATACTCTCAAATTGTATGTATCCAATATTATTTCAGAATTGTTTGAAAGATGTATTTTTCAGTGTACTGTATTTCATTGACAGTGAATAAAGCAGTGTACATTTCGTTCATGTTTTGTGTTTCTATTTATTGTAAATCATCTCAAATTATTTTTGAGACATTTTTGAGAGATGTATTTCATATCCAGTGACTAAATCGATCTAAGTTTGGTTCTTGTGTTTCTATTGTCGTTCATCACCTGTATTTGCTTTTCACAGCTTTGATTATAATAAGATAAAGATGAAAATCAAATGAGAATATCTCCTCAAAAATAATAAACATCAATGAAAACATTGTTTCATTTCAACTTTTCAGAGATAAGCATTCCACCCAAGTCCTTATTATAGCAGACTTTTTACATAAATTATAACTTTATCACAAAAAACGAATTACACTTCCACTGTTAAATATGATCTAGCAGAGATTAATTGCAAATATTAATCATACATGTTATCTATATTGTTTGGAATTGAGATAAAGACAATATATGTTAAAGAGTTTTGAATGGAAATTTGTATTTTTGTATTGCTTTTAAAGCCCCAATAATGTCCCGGGTCAATTTGACCCGAAGACTTCCAAAGGGTCCAAAAAGTGAAGACAATACGAGGGTTAAACAAGGATGTTACATGGTAACCACTGGTCTTACACACAAATACCTGCGGAAGAGGAAACTTCATCACTTCCAACATCCCCTCCCTAACCATTCAAACACACAAATATGCAGGCCCCTACATTCTCCAAAAACATATAGAGTCCTGGTCCTCAGCTCTCCTACGAGCTGGTCAAAGAATAAAGCAAAATAGCCAGTGCCTCCAGTGAATAAAAAAAAAACCAGTGCATCCACACGACAAATCCAAACATTTCTTATTCAACAATTAAAAAGCTTGGAAATAAACCTGTGCAAACTTGCTCAAACTGAACTGCTCAAACCGGTGGAACAGTTTTATCATATATGGCTTCCGTGTTAACATTCACAGCAAAAGCTTAGTTTTCAGAGACCTTATGTGCTGTGAGCATCGAGAACCAAGCTCAAAAAAGATGGTCTGGATTGCTTCAAATGTGTACTTCATTGGTTTTGGATAATCAATGTTCATGGCATACAGCAGGCCAAAGAGGTATGCCAAGGCAGTTTGAAGGTTTGGTAGGTTGTGTAGTATAATGGCCCCTTCCAAGACAACAGCCATGTCTCGTATTGTTGGTGATGTGGTGGCATCGTCGTCTTCATAGACGGTCAGGATTGCAACATGCACATCTCGGATCACAGCTTCCTCAGGATCAGTGTCCTGAGGAAAAGTCAGAGACATGATTAAGTACTGTGGAAAATTAAGGAAAAAATCATTTTACTGATTCTAACTTTATCATTAGTACCCTGCTACTTTTCCCCTTCAGCTTGTGGATGTTTTATAATGTTAGACCCAAAAGTGACCCATCATCAGTTGTTGTTAACAGTTTTTTTTTGTTAATACTATTTATTACAAATACACCAGCCAACAACAGTTGCCCCTCAGTAGATAAAAAGAAGACAGTCACTAAAAACTCATTCCACGCACCACACTTATCTGGACTGATGAACTGCAATGATGGCAGGTGTTTGTTGTGCATTTTGGATGAACATCCTGAAAACCATCTCTGGGGGTAAATAAAATATCTTCCACAAAGTGTATTGTGCATAAAATTATTACCGTAAGCTTTGAAATCCTACATTGAGCAGCACTTTCATTTTGCAAGTCTATTTCCTACAGCTACTATTACTTACCAAACACCTCAGGAAAAACTCAGACGCGTCCTGCCGGACGAAAATGGGCAGGCCTCTCAGTGCTGCTGGTGTTCGTTGAGACACAATCTCCCTTGTCTACAGACAGACACACACACACACACACACCCACCCACCAATTCATATAGTGCGGCATTAAGGCATATTTCTACAAATCATAGTTATCAAATGTCATCAAGAACTAAAAAGATTGATTACATGGATTTTTACAACCACTTGTCTTAAGTGTTTTTTGGCTGCTGCCAACATTTTTACTCAGAAGAGATGTGTTTACAAGCATGTGTATACTGTAACCTATATGTATCTCCTAGAAATGTTAGGCAAAGGAGCACTTGATATTTGGCTTTGGTGGACAACGCTCTTTTGGCTGTTTAACATACCAATTGGTCAAGGTTTGGAAGTAAAGTAGTAAAGCCAGGTCATTTTTTGCATAAGCATACTTTTAGCTTTAGGCACTTTACTCACTTCTTCATCAAGCTTATCCAGGAGGTCTTCCATCGTCGGATCCAAAGCTGCCTTCCTTGCCCGATACAGTCTTAGCAGGCGAAGCACATATTTGTCAAGGGATGCGTTGAACGTTCCAAGGAGGTCCTTGCTGGTGATTCGATAAAATTCTGCACAGATCTGCACACAATTAACAATATAATTTCATTATTTTGCCCATATAGAAAATTAGTGTATCAAGTCAAATTTGTATTCTGTATTTTATTTGCTGTTTTTATTATTTTCTCAACAGGGAGAGAAAAACCCAGTAGAACACAATGCAGGATTCACTACATTCAGAGGCAAGAATGGGGTGCTGTCCCGTTACACACTCTGAAATGAGCATTTAAATACAAATAAAGACACATGAAAAACCTTACCTCTTCAAGAGAAAACAGCGCAGGCCATCTCTTCTGGACCGCTGACACCATAGGCTGCATCTCTACTATTTCTTTCCGTCTAAGGGAAAAGGTCAGTTCCATCTTGTGCCGAATCAGTCCCATGTGCCTTTTCTTCTTCTTCATTTCTTCGACCAGAGCAAGCCGTTCCTCCTCAAGAGTAGAATCATCATGGTGTTCCGGATTGTCCGGGACATGATTGACCTCTCCACGTTTGGCCTTTTTCAGTGTGAATGGACAGTCATTCCCATCTCCTTGCTTTCTTTTTCTGTTTACATTTACCTCATTGCACCCCGCATCACGCAGTTTTGCCCTAAAGTTACCAATCTTATATCTGATACTCATTAGCCATCCATCACAGCCTGTTATGCTATCTGACTCCTTAAGGCACGGATACTTGAGAACCAGCGCAGAGGCAACTGATGCTACTTGATCTTTCTCAGGATAGCCTCCTCTGAGGTCAAAAATAGCTTGTGCCACTTTATCCAAAACTTCCATTTTGACATCTCTGGTCACATCAAGGGGCTTCTTTGTCTTTTCATAGATCTCATTTCCCTTTCGCAATTTCAGTTCAACATCATATGAGAACTTAGGAATGGTGAACGGAGAGGGCCATTTAGTGACTTGTCTTAATCTGCTCTGGGCAGAATCACTAGACGTGCTCGGGACAGAATCACTAGACCTAAAATCTTCTGAATGAAAACTTGCCGTATCCAGAGAGGACACTGATCCAATGGAATGGTCAGATAGGTTAAGAGAGGATGAGTTAAGAGGGGATGAGTCAGAGTTCCACATAATATGTAGGACTGCACGTCCCTCAGGCAATTCAGACATTGTGATCAATTGGCATAAAGAATTTCCAAAGTCCGGATCTTCAAATTGGAGTGTGAAATCACCTTGAAGTTGAAGTCGCTCTTTAACCCATTTGTGCCGGATGCTGCGCGACGCAACATTGCATCTACCGCCGGTTGCTGCGTTGCGCACATTTGAATCTACCGCCAGTTGCTGCGTGTGGTTCGCCGAAAATCAATCAGACATACAGGTGTGTGTGTATGTGTATGTCTGATTGTGTATGTCTGATTGATTTACGTGATTTTCGGCGAACCACACGACATTTGGGTGCTCACGTGGTTTTAAAAAATCAACAAGACCCACCTCATGTGTATTTGAACCAATGACAGTGCATTATATGCTGCACTCATGAAAATTACGACAAATCAAAAATGGCGGTAGATTCAAATGTGCGCAACGCAGCAACCGGCGGTAGATGTCGCGCGGCATTCGGCACAAATGGGTTAAGTACCTCAATTAGCTGGTCCACAGATTCTGGAAGGTATGTGAGCTGAATTCTTCTGGCTTCTTTTGGGGAGATGACGACCCGAAGTAACAAAGTCTACAGAGAGAGAGAGAGAGAGAAAGTGGGAAAACAGTCTGATTCTGCATCACTATATAGGCTAATGTGACCAACAATACTTATAGACCCTTTTAGTGCAAACAGCTGGCACAAGACAACATACCATTTTCAGCTGCTTTAATTGAGGATGAATGTCCTTGTGGTCACCATCAATTTTCCACCGACTTTATATGCTTCTAGAGGGTGGTAATCCGTCAGCGCATCTGGATCCAAGGCTACAATTTCAGAACAGTGATGTTCAACAAGTTCATAAGATCTGAAATGTTCAATGTACCATGAAGAGAGCCTTTTACAAATGAATGTCACTTCCTCTGCATTGACAAGAATGATAACAATCTTATGGAATTCTGGGAGGCCACTGCACTGCCCAGAAGATAAAATCATGCCCTCTGCATACTGTGTGCCATGCAGGTGAATAGTTTTAGACAGAGACATACTATGAAGATGTGGGTACTTCTTCTCAATTTCACACTTGAGTGATGTATTTAATTCTGAAACCCTGACCACTTTCACTTTTTCAACATATAGTTTTGCCTTGAAAAGGTTGCGCCTATCTAGATGGTAGGCTAACATTTGCTGGTGTTTTGAAGAAAGTGTGAGCAGCACATTTTTCCAATTTTTAGTGTCGTGGACCACCTTTTTAAAAAAGCTATGTTTAGCCTCAAATCTCATCGTCCACAAGTCCACCAACGGCCCATAACAGCGAATTAGATTCGGGTAATGGTCAATAAAGTGATGTTTTGGCCTAAGTCTGAACTGCGGAAAGGTACTAGTGAGTAACTTGCGATGATCCCGTAGTTTAGAAGACAAATAACACAATGCTTCCTCTGAGAGAGTGTGTGAAACGACAATCTCAACAATTTCCTTAAGGTCCATTAAAATCTCCCAAGCAGGCTCGTGTTCTGGTATCTTGTATCCAATCATAAAAGGAAGCAAGCGCAACAATGTCCAATTTTCATGTCCGTTACCTCCAACACTTCCTTTGTCAAAGCTTGCTTTTGACATTTTGTGTGGTTTGTTTACTTTGTCTGTATGCCTGTAGGGAAATGATGTTATGCAGTCGTTTAGTGAATCAAATGTAAACAAATGTTTTGCAATCATATTTTTCAAACACAAAGATAATTCCACAGGAATGACCCCCTCAAAAAAGTCATGTAAAATATCTGGAGGGAACCCATTAACTGGATGAAAGAACAGTAGATGCTTCCCCAGTACACACTCCTTTTTTACACCATTAATGCTTTGGAGGTTCTCATTCTGCCAAAGCTCTTCCAAAAAATGTTTGTGTTCATCAACATCCCTCAACTGGAAATCATGATCATCAGTAGTAGCAATTTGGTCCTTACTTATCAAACAAAATCGACAGAACTTCTCTACAGTAAAACTTTCATAAAAGCCTGCAAGACTATGTGCTCCAAGGGTATCAGCGCACACACAAAACACAGTACCCTTAATGAACTGATCTAATACTTCAACAAATATTCCCTCTTGTTCTAGACACTTTATATCGTTAATCAATGGCTCAAGAAACTTCTCATAACCATATTGCTTCACATCAACACTTTTACCTAGGAGAGCTAGCTGAATTGAAGTGAGGCTGGACCGGAACTTGGCTGGTAAATTGAGAACAACCCAATATACTGCAGTTATCTTATGAAGCTTTCTAGAGGTGCCTAGAGGGTTACAGACTTCAAAATCATCAATGTACAATGCCAGACTGATACATTTGTTCTGCTGTCCAAGTAACTTATTGTCCTTGTAATACTTCCCGTCTTGAAAAGACTTGTAGTGTCCAGGTAAAGAGTCTTGATCAAACACAATTTGGTCCAAAAAATCTGCATGTCTAAACATAGTCTCAAGTACCTTAGTGACAGATACATAAACAAAAGAATTTATATGGGCTGAGTTATACAAATACTCTGTGGGTTCTATTATAGAAAAGTGTTCCTTGAAATATAAATTCCTTCGGTGATCTGTAGACAGACAACCCTTCTTTGAAGTTGTTAATAGGAGTGGATTGGTTTGAACTATAGCGTCAGAAATTTCTTGCAAAACAGAATCATTTACTTCAATTTCATATCTTGTAAGGATCTCTTTAACACTTTTCAAAGTCTGAATGTTAGAAAAAGACAGCAGGTTATGCAAATCCTCTACAATATTCTGAGTTGCACTTCTAGAAACATGCAACTCTGTTTGCATATGTAGAAAAAGAGAAGCCAATTTGTGCTCAAGTGTCTCATTATCCACATCTTCAACTATCTCTTCAACCTCATCTGCTCTCACACTATTCTGTGATGTCCCTGCTTCACAGTCATATTGTTCACTTGCCTCATCTTCAGTGTTGCTGCTCACTATAGTTCGGAAATCTTTAAGTGTACAATTTCTATGATATCGACTTTTATGAGAACTGAAGGTTGGGCGAGTGTTTGTTTTAAAGGTACATCCAAGAATGGGACATTGCACCGTTTCTCGATTCTTTAAATGTTGTCCGAGATGGTTCGAAAAAGTCTTTTCACTGCAAGTCTCTTTAAAATCACACAACTCACATTGAAATGATGATTCCTGTGGATTGGTGGATTCTCTATGTGACCTTGATATGTGTGATCTCAATGCACCATGTGTTTTAAAGACACATACGCACTCTGTGTAAATGCACGGCCAGTGGGCTCCTTTTCCGTGACGAAGGCGACAATGGTTTATAATAATTTCTGCAGAGGAGCTGGCAAACTTGCAGTATCGGCACATGCAATCCACGTCTGCAACAGAAGAGGCACACAATGAAGCATATTCAATTGTGCTAAAAGCATTTTGCGACAAACCCTGTGATTTGCATTTGTAATTGTACAATGACCCGATATTGCTGTAAGTACAATTACAACTAATGAGTGACAATATTGAAGCAATAACATGTCCAAAACGTAACATGTTACATTACTGAATACATAGCCATAGCTTAGAGCAGACCTGGGCAAACTACGGCCCGCGGGCCACATCTGGCCCTTTGTACGTCCCTGTCCGGCCCGCGTGAGGCCAATCATAAATTATAGGGATGCACCGAAAATTTGGCCACCGAAAATTTTCGGCCGAAAATGGCCCAAAAGAGCATTTTCGGTTTTCGGCCGAAATACCTAAATCACCGAAACAACACGGCCGAAACACAATTGTAATGACGCAATTAAAAAGCGCAGCCAGCACACGGTTATCTGGATAAGAGCCAACATGTCTGCGGTGTGGACTTATTTCAATATCTCGGAGAAAGACCCACGGATAGCGATTTGCAAAACATGCAATGCTGAAATTTCAAGAGGGGGTGTATCTGCAAAGAGTTTCTCCACGTCGGGTTTAATTTATCACCTGAAATCCAAACATCCCGATTGCCATTCTAAATATGAGAAGAATGCGGCGCAGAAAAGAAAAGTCAATCCGAGCACGCCCACTCCGTCTGTAGCGGACGTTTTTGAAAAGGCAAGAAAGTTTTCCAGTGATGGTGCCAAGGCAAAAGGCATAACACAAAAAATTATGGAATTCATTGCCTTAGATCAGTGGTCGCCAACCCGTCGATCGCGATCGACGGGTTGATCTTTGAAACATTCCCTGTAGATCCCGAAAATAATAATAATTATAATATTATATAATTTATTACACGGCTCTTCTTAATGCTGTAGATTAGAACGTTCCATTCACTTGAATGGGCCTTCCAAACGTTCGGCGGTCAATTATTTTCGTATAACAGACCGTTGCTAATAATAATTGACCGCTGTCTGTCTGTCAATACTATGAATGGTAACAAATAAATAATAATAACTTAAAAAACTTTTGTAATTGATTTATTCTTTGAATTGCAATGCATTGATTTTAGTGAGGTTAGTACACAGTCATAGCCATAAATGCAATGGTTCTAATAATTGACATAATCTTAGCTAACGCTAAGAAAAGAAAAGTTGATAACGAATGCCGTGTTTTCAACAAGACATGGACTGCCAAGTATTTCTTTACAGAAATTAAAGGTAAAGCCGTGTGCTTAATCTGTGGTACACAGGTCGCTGTGTTAAAGGATTATAATTTGAATCGCCACTACACGACCAAGCATGAGGATAAATACAGAAATCTGTCTGATGAAGAGCGTGCGCGGGAGTCTGATGCGTTGCTAGCAAAACTGCAAACCCAACAAGGACTTTTTACGAAACTTCACACCCCCAGAGATGCAGCCGTCAGGACAAGTTATGTCATTTCTCACAAAATCGCCAGAAAAAGTAAGGCGTTTACGGAGAGTTTATTAAGGAGTGCTTATTGGACTCTGTTGCGCTGATGTGCCCGGAGAAAAAGGGCGCATTTGAGAACGTGTCACTCTCCCGACGCACTGTAACGAGGCGGGTTGAGGACATCGCTGGAAACTTGGAGCTTCAGCTGAAGAACAGAGCGGCCGACTTTGACTGTTTTTCTCTGGCTTTGGATGAGAGCTGCGATGTACGTGACACCGCCCAGCTACTCATCTTCTTACGTGGGATAACTGCAGACTTTCAAATCACGGAGGAGTTGGCAGCCATGCAGTCAATGAAAGGGACAACCACTGGTAATGACTTGTTCACAGAGGTAAATGCATGTTTGGACATGTAACTTAGGACTGAATGGGACAAGCTGGCAGGTGTGACAACAGACGGTTGTCCAAATCTGACGGGGAAAAATGTTGGACTTTTAAAGAGAATGCAGGATAAAGTGACAGAAATGAACCCTGTGCAGAAATTGACATTTTTGCATTGTATTATACATCAGGAAGTGTTATGTAAGACAGTGTTAAAAATGAACCATGTTGTTGATGCTGTAACTAAAACAGTTAACTACATCCGAGCGAGAGCATTAAATCACAGACAATTTGTTGCATTTATGGAGGAAAATGAGATTGAACATGGTGACATAAGCTATCACTGCACTGTCAGTTGGCTCAGCCTTGGCAAAGTACTGAAAAGTGTCTGGGACCTGAGAGACCAGATTCAGGATTTCTGTGTTAAGAAAGGACATGACATCCCAGAGCTTTCAGATAAAGACTGGGTGGCAGACCTCGGATTCGCTGTGGATGTGACTGCACTAATGAACGAACTAAATGTCAAACTGCAGTGCAAGGGCCTTTTTGTGCATGAGATGTACAGTGCAGTGAAGGCTTTCATGAGAAAGTTGCAGCTTATCTCAAGCCAAGTGAAGGACAACATTCTGACCCACTTGCCAACACTAAAGGAAGCCAAAAGATCAGCCGATCACCTCCACAAGTAGTCAACCATGTTAGAAGCACTGCATGCAGAGTTTTCGAGGCGATTTCAAGATTTCAAAACTCTTGAGAGTGAAATGCACATGGTTTCTTCTCCCTTCAACTGCAGTGTGGATAATGCACCAAGTGATGTTCAGATGGAACTCATTGACCTGCAGTCTGACACACTTCTGGCAGAGCACTTCAGGTCAGTCTCACTGCTGGACTTTTACTCCTCCCTCAAAGAGGAGAACTTTCCACACCTGAGGAGGCATGCTCAGAGGATTCTAGTCCTCTTTGGATCTACCTATGTATGTGAACAGACATTCTCAGTGATGAAGTTCAACAAATCCAAACACAGATCCTCTATCACTGATGACCACCTCTCAGCTGTCCTTCGCATAGCCACCTCAGACATTCAGCCAGATTTCAATGCCCTTGTTCAAGCCCAGAACAGACTGGATTATTCTCACTGAAGAGGTAAAATGAGGTGGAAAACATTACAAGTTATTGTTTGTTGTATTGCTGTATTTCTATAAACTTGTTAAGTTGTTTGTTGTTTTTCATTGTTTGTGGAGATTAACAAGTTAAAAATAAATTGCACTGATTCAATAATTGTTTTTGTTTTCTTATTTGACCTATACACCACAATTTCACATTGCCTAATATAAATATTTACAGAATAGTTTTATTCTTCCGATTATCAGTACCAGCTATTCAAAATATATAATTTAGTGCATTTTACAATGGAAGAAAGTTGAGCAGAATTAAGTTCAAGTTATCGTTGGTGTGGCCCTCTGACACAATTCAGGTTTCTCATGTGGCCCCTTGTAAAAATTAATTGCCCACCCCTGGCTTAGAGGGTTGAAGGCTATTCACAGACAAATAGCCTAGACTGCACATCAACAAACTATACATACCTTCACAGCTAACTTGCTACTAAGTTCATATTCTGTGCGCTAACCAAGTCAAGACAAGTTTACTTATGTAGTGCATTTCATACACAGGGGTAATTCAATGTGCATGAACAAAAGTAAAGAATAATAGTAAATAAAAGCATACAAGGGCAGCAATGCCTCAATTAAACTAGCCCCCCCCCCCCCCACTTAACGTTACAATCTTTTAGGGCAGGGGTTCCC
This sequence comes from Argentina silus, assembly GCF_951799395.1. Classification (NCBI taxonomy): domain Eukaryota; kingdom Metazoa; phylum Chordata; class Actinopteri; order Argentiniformes; family Argentinidae; genus Argentina; species Argentina silus. The sequence continues at coordinate 17,647,289 of NC_139670.1, read as the reverse complement.
AAAGTGGGGGTCGCGAGATGATTTTCAGAATCCTCTTGATGTGACCCCTGAGGTGATTACGACAGATTCATTCAAAATCTATCTAGCTAGTTCTAGCTAGCTAGCTACACCGCGGGCTGAAAAGTTTGGGAACCCCTGTTTTAGGGTATGTGCAGATCCTTGTCTCCCCTAAAAACGTATACCATGAAAATCCCATCAAAACGCGTTAGTAACACCCTTGGTGCTTGTACATCAATTATTTTAGGTAAGCTAACTGTGCATAAAATGCCCTGTTATTGTAGCTTAGCGTTATCGATAGCTAACAATGCTAACAACCAACAAGAACGTGGGTAACTTCGGTTAAAAACATTATTAAGACAAAGATTCAAACTAATTGAATCTCTTTTCCACAGCATAGTGCGCTTTACTGTTAACGCGTTGAAAAAAACGGTTAAAAAACACGTTTTATTTCGTAAAAAAATACACTTACCTGACAAGGCAGCCCTGAGAAATGGTCAACTTCATGCAGCCGTTAAAAAGGAAAATTCCCCGCCGTTGACTTCGTGTGTCGTCCCCTGCGCAGAGGCACGGAAACCCCGTATAGCGCTGCAATGCGCATGTCTATAGGGTGAAGTTGTTGCAACTCTCAAATCCTTGTTACATTGATTTCAAAGTTCTTGTTTAGTTCTTGTTTCGTCAAATCTGGAGGGGAGTTTGTTGGGCAGGCTTGCTTTTGTTCGTTGCAAGTGGCAGATCTTTGTTTCTGAGTCAGATTGTTTCGAAAATGTGTGTGAGACCAACAATTACTAGTTATCTTTTTTACAGTGTACGTCCGCTACGTTCCACGGTAAAGTCCGATCGTTTCCATTGAAATGGTTTTGGGTTCTTTGTTTTGTTAGGAACACTGGGATATTTCATTTTTATTTCGTTTTTATTCCTCTGGGAACGTTGTCTTTTTTCGCCTCAAACAGTGGACCTCTACCGCGTATTCTCTTTGATCGTGTTAGAGCGGGCGCTGTTTTGAATAATTCCGAAGCCGCGCTCATACGTCCGCAACGTTCCAAGGTAAACTCCGATCGTTTCCATTGAAATGGTTTTGGGTTCCTTGTTTTATGAGGAAGTCATTTTTATTCATTTTTCCGCTGGGAACCCTGTCTTTTTTCGCCTCAAATAGTGGACCTCTACCGCGTATTATCTTTGATCGTGTTAGAGCGGGCGCTGTTTTGAATAATTCCAAAGCCGCGCTCATACGTCCGCTACGTTCCAAGGTAAAGTCCGATGTTTCCATTGAAATGGTTTTGGGTTCTTTGTTTTGTTAGGAACACTGGGATATTTCATATTTATTTCGTTTTTATTCCTCTGGGAACGTTGTATTTTTTCGCCTCAAACAGTGGACCTCTCCCGCGTATTGTCTTTGATCGTGTTTGAGCGGGCGCTGTTTTGAATAATTCCAAAGCCGCGCTCATGCGTCCGCTACGTTCCAAGGTAACGTCCGATGTTTCCATTGAAATGGTTTTGGGTTCTTTGTTTTGTTAGGAACACTGGGATTTTCATATTTATTTATTTATTTTTCCTCTGGGAACGTTGTATTTTTTCGCCTCAAACAGTGGACCTCTCTCGCGTATTCTCTTTGATCGTGTTTGAGCGGGCGCTGTTTTGAATAATTCCAAAGCCGCGCTCATTGTCCGCTACGTTCCAAGGTAAAGTCCGATCGTTTCCATTGAAATGGTTTTGGGTTCCTTGTTTTGTGAGGAACTCATTTTTATTCATTTTTCCGCTGGGAACCCTGTCTTTTTTCGCCTCAAACAGTGGACCTCTCCCGCGTATTCTCTTTGATCGTGTTAGAGCAGGCGCTGTTTTGAATAATTCCAAAGCCGCGCTCATACGTCCGCTATTGTTCTTGATGCAGGTTAAGCTCGAAAAGCTCAGTTCACACACATATGTCGTGGAAAAGGGTAACAGTATGTCAACGACACTACTTGACACTCTCGGGTATTCCTTTTCCAATGATATCCAAAATGTATCCAATGTCATATCTTGAAATTTCATCCTTAATGTTCGATCTTCTTTCATCTCTGCCAGTTGCTCCTGTGCCTGCATTGGCAGGTCGGCTGCGCTCTCCAAAGCGCACGAATTCCAAGGGTCACGGACCCAGTCAAAACCAGCAAAGGTCTCAGCTAGAAAATACTTGTTAAATCTCTTGTCAAGGGTTTGCAGATGCTGAGAGATAAGGCCAGAAAGTTTTTTGCTGTTTGGATGTGCACTGTACAGGGGAAACATCTAAACTCTCCCCTGTTTCACACAAGAGTGCCAGAGAGTGAGTTTAGACTTGAAGCCACGCAATTTGTCTGATGAGCTTAGTAGATTTTCCTCTTTACCTTGCATTTTAGAATTAAGTTCATTGAGGTGCTTAAATATATCGGCCAGGTATGCGAGTTTCGCGCACCATTGCGCATCTGCAATGAACTCTTTATATGCAGAATTCTCTCCCGCTAGAAACACTCTGACTTCTTCTCTTAACTCGTACAGTCGGTCCAAGCACTTTCCGCGTGAGAGCCAGCGGACATCCGTGTGCAGCAACAAGCTCTGATGCTCGGCTCCCATTTCCTCGCATAGAATGGAAAAAAAAGGGACTTTAACAGTCGCGCCTTTATGAAATTAACTATGTCCACTGCCCTGTCCAGTACATCTGAAAGATATTTCGGTAAAGTCTTGGCAACCAGTGCCTCCCTGTGAAGGAAACAATGCGTTGTGCGAACATTTTGGTTTTGCGCTCTGATCCTGCTGATGAAACCTTTGACATTGCCGGTCATCGCAGCAGCGCCATCGGTGCAGACACTGATACAATTTTTCCAACTTAGACCTCCCTGTTCAAGGTACTCTGTTGTGACACAGTATATTTCCTCTCCCGTTGTTTTGTGCGGCAAACACTTGCAAAATAAAAAATTCTCACGAATTTCTCCTCCATCAATAAATCTCACAAATCCCAAAAGTTGTGCGTGGCCACTCACGTCTGTTGATTCATCAACTTGCAGAGAGAATTTCCCACATAGCCTTATTTTCTCTAAGACCACGTCTTCTATGTCTGCCGACATGTCATTTATACGCCTTCCAATGGTAGAGTTCGAAAGTGGTCCCTTTGCGATCTCTTTAGCTGCTTGTGGGCCTATCATTTTGTTTACAATAGCCGTGCAGGCTGGCATTATTACTGATTTGGCAATGGTGTGAGGCTTTTTAGCCTTAGCTATTATTTCGGCTACCAGATAGCTAGCCTCCAGTGCATTGTTTGAGACTTTCGCACACTTGAACATCACCTGCTCCTGTCGGCTGTGTTCGCTTTTCAAACTAACAAAGTATTCCCTACTTTGGTTGGCATGTGATGGGTGATTGTTTGTCAGATGTCTTTTCAACTTGCTGGGTACCATTGCCTGGTTGGACAATTTCATACCACATAACAGGCACAGGGGGAGAGGACATGACAGCTCTCCAGTGAAGATGAATCCAAACGTGAGGTAATTGTCATCATACTGTCGTTTCTTCATCTTGCTGGAGGTGCCTTCACTGACTGACCACACGATGACGATGTTGAGGGCTCAGATTCAGATATATCAGACTGTGGAGCTTTTCTTTTTTAAAAACTTGTCCATGCTGCTGGCTAATTAACCACTGCACAACGGTATGACAACTCATCCGATATCGCGCGCTGTAAATAAAAGTATTTGCCTACGTCATGCAGCCTACTTTCCAAACACTGATTGCAGCGTCGGTAGGCTACTAGAAAATTAATCCTAACTATTTTCTCTGATGTGTGCCTCGATTTACTTAACTGTATGATACAGCTAAAAGAAAGATTCCAAAATGATACATTCATTTATTTCAATTTCACTATATTAGCCTCGTGTCAACCACGTTTCTGCGGCACCCCTAAGGATGCCAGACGGCACCCCTGTTGAGAAACACTGGTGTATATGACCAGAGTAGTGTATATGACCAGAGCAGTGTGTATGAGGAGAGTGTATATGAGCAAAAGGTAATCCACTGACATGTTTTTGTGTGGCAGCACTTTAACACTTTGATGCCTTCATCACCATGTATTGGACATGATATGAGTGACACAACGTGGAGTCCAGGTGCCATGTAGAGTACGGAGCAAGACTACCTCTTCCCCACCCAGGTCTCATCACAGGGAGATGATCTGCACATTGTAACTCTTCTACTATTTCATATCATGTTGTTCTCCTGAGCCCAAATACACATTCCAGTTGAGATGACAGCAGTGGTGGTGTAGACAAAGAGCCTGGAGGGCATTGTGGGTATATCTCAGCTGCGGGTGTGTGTGTGTGGGGTGGGGTTTGGAGGGTAAAGCCCCTATTGATATCAGGTCCACCAAGGCTGCAAACAGGAACTGCGACAGGGCTTCCAAAACACTAGACACGATGATGGCGAGCAGGGGGGTCTTGGTCTTTTCCTTCATCCTGTCCACACCCTGAGACCACGTTTAATATTGATGATCACTGAGGGTCACTGAGGGTAAATTGACCGTAAAATGCCATAAAAATGTTCTCAGTGATTTGGGAGTAAAAAGGTTCACTTTTCACTGGGAGGCTCGAATGGGCTCTTGGGCTTTGTGAGCAATTAGGGGGCTATTGACTTGCCATGTTTGGTTTATTTATCTCCCAGCTTGACAGAGGGCACCGAGGGTTGATGCTGAGAGCAGAGAAGAACACACATATCCATTGTAACTGAAATAGAAAGTACTATTCTCAAATACTATCATCAAAATACTACCTCCAAGGGTGGTTGCTGGTGGGTATTGATTATTTTTCTGCAAGTCATAACATTATTCCAAAAATGCATTTTTAAAATGAGACGCCATGATGAAATCAGGTCATTGATTCGGCAGTGAGAGGTCATTTTACTGAGAGGCCACTCAATCACTGAGCTCAGTAACCCTCCTCTCCGGCTCAAAGTGCTAAAGTACCATACGCAGGTAACTGTACCGATCTGTTATAAAATATTTCTCATAAAAAGATGTCTTAGCACTTTGGCTACTTTGGCACATTTTTGCTGAAGTGGGTAATGGACATGAACTGTTTCCAGTGCATAATGAGGTAACACTTTTCTTTAAGTGGCCCCTACACCTGTGTAGTAACTCTGTTATTACACTAGAAAAACACTGTATTATCATGTTGTTACATAGTACATTAGTGATTTCTTTGTAATGTCTGTGCCACTGGTGTAATAACATAAACCGCTCAACCCCATTACCATATTACGTATTTACGTAATTTCTATATAACAACACGTTAATGCAATACTACTGTAATTACAGCATCACTAAACAGGTATAGGGGGAACCTAATGTAGAGTGTTACTGTCACTGTCTTCTTACTTCATTCAGGAAGGAAGCACATCAGGTCAACTTGAGATACATTCAATGACATAAGATGCCATTATGCCATTATCTTGACATTTGTAAGTGTTACCATACATACTTTTTATTGTGGTCCTCTGTGGCTCAGTTGGTAGAGCATAGCACTAACAACACTTAGGTCGTGGGTTTGACTCCCGCTGGGACCATATGTACTGAAATGTATGCACTCACTGCAATGTAAGGTGATTTGGATAGAAGCGTCAGCTAAATGGCATATATTATCCAGATATCCCGCTTCTTCTTTTATTAGACTGCAAAAATTAAAATCTAAGTAAGATGAAATATCTTAAATCAAAGCAATATATGCTTGTTTTATGTCTGACAAGATATTTCTTCTTACCAGGCAGTTTTTATGTTAGAGCATTTCACTTGTTTCAAGCTTTTTTGTCCTTAATTATCTTAATAAGATATTATAACTTGTTACTGAGATTTTATTACTGGTTCTGAGTAACTTAATGCTTGAAACTAGAATTACCAGAATTATAAAGCTGTTTGGTCAACACTGACAAGTACAAAACTGCTTTGTCGAAGTAAGAATTTCGTATTTCAAGCAACTTATCCTTTTCATCTCTTAACATATTAAGAACAGATAATGACCAAATGGAATTCACTGTTTTATTGTCAATCTTACACACAGCAAACAATCATGTAGACAAAATACAGTACAGAACAAAGACAGTACACTTTTCATATCTGGGAACACACTATGAGTCTATAATTCTATTACATCCCCAAGATGGTATTTGACTTGTACGTAAGTTTGGCTCTTAGTTGCTAATTGTGTAATAAGAGGTCAAATCAAACAGCTTTTCAGCATCCACTAACTCAGTGGCCTGTGCAAGGTGTGGAACCTCAACTTGATAAGCCATGACATTTCTATCAAAGCGTATAGTTTGAAATGGTTGATATTCCAAACAATAAAGCTTAGAATTGACAAGAAATATGTTTTTGACCAGTCCAAATTCTGGCATATTATCATTCAGTACTTTGGCAAAGATCATGTATGTCTGAGTTATGTATTTATTACCATTTATCACAAGCCATTTGACTGATACAGCATAGTTTACTTCATTGAAACCTAGGAAGTCCCTCAATTTTCCACATAAATATTGTAGATCAACCTCTGATACAGATCCCATCTCCCTTTCATTTGAAAAAATTGGGTGCATTGAACTGTCAACATTTTGGCAGCTTTCATACATTTGATTAATCAAAGAATTGCAAATATTTTTAAAATTGAGCTTGGAAGCCCATTGTTTACATTTGCATTACATGTATTGTATTTAGCAGACGCCTTTATCCAAAGCGACTTACAACAAATACATTTGTTTAAGTAATTGAATCATCTATCCAACAGACATCAGTCGTAATGCCAGAAGCCTTTTTTTTATTTTTATTTTTTATTATTAACAGGAAAGAACTTGTACAGGGGGGTAGTGGGGGGTGAAGAGGTCTCTAGGGTATGGGGTAGGGTTAGTACAGGGGGGGTAGTGGGGGTGAAGAGGTCTTTAGGAGGGAAAAGATGAATGTTTAAAGAAACAATGTTTAGACTCGAACCGCATACACATATGTCTAACCATTGCACCCAATGATTTTATCTGTGATAGCAAATGTATCATATAATGCTGTTTAGGTGCACAATGCATTGTGGTCTGAAAAAAAGCTCCTTCCAATACTTCAAATGATTTTCAATGACTAACTTCAACTTAGACACAGTCGCAATGGAAAGAACAGATGCAAATACTAGCTGTACAATCTCTATTAGCTTAGTTAGCAGTTGTTCATATGCATTGACTTCCAAACTCTCCAAAACAAATGGCTATATCCTTAGCAGGACAAGCATTTGCCCAGATGACTGTTTTAGTTTACCATCACTTTAATGTACTAACGTTAATGTACTAACAGAAATTGGGGATGGATGATCTCTAACATCTAGAGGGGAATAAGGGAAACCAAGAATAGCAGAATTCATTGAGTCCAGATCAATCTGTCCTGACTCAATAAGATGATTCAAAACACATTTGATTTCCAATGGGGCTATGCCCTCCAGAATGGCATGCATAATGTCTTACAGAGTTTGTTAATATCAAAGGCTGGGAATTCAACTAACTTGCTCCTTCTATTGATCTCATATGTTGTTCTCAGGCTGTTGCGAAGCAAGTCCGTCTTTGCCTTTTCGTTTTCATCACACTGTCTGACATGCTTCTCCAATGTCCTTTTAGTATATCCTCATTGAAATGTGACTGCATGTCCTCAAAAGAACACTCACAGTGTCAGCACACTGTAGGAAAAGCCCACACCCTCTTTGAACCCTGCTAGTTCATGTTGTGCCAGAGTGTCTCCACAGAGAGAGACCAAGGCACCATATATTGTTTTCTTTCCGCTAATAGTTTGCATTTTAACCCCACTGTACAATGCATCCATGTCTTCCTTGATTCTATTCAATATTACATCTACACCAGATTGACAGGGGTCTGCTGATCTAGCCATGGCAAGTAGCCTGATAGTAGCCAGTTTAGACCTGTATTTTGGATTTATATTTCCTAGGGTGTAGTACACCATTAACAACTTGTTTTTTGATGCAAAGGATCCTAGTGGATTACAGATCTCTATTTCATCCGTGTACAGAACAATCTGCAATGCTCTTCAATTTCTCTGAAAATAAGGGATGTGATTTTCGAAGAGCACCATCCACAATGTCATGAGAAAAACCTTCCCTGCACATCTGGGGTCCCTTTTCAACCATAGACAAAATCCGTGGGTGTGATAAGAACTGTTCTAGCCTTTTGACTAATGGTACATAATGAAATAATTTGTCTTTGATGAAAAGAGTCTTTTGACATTTCATCCTGCATATGGTTGGAGCAATTGGAATTTCCTCTGCGTCCAAACAGCTAAACTGCTTCTTAATAACACTGTTCTGTCAAAATGTTGTTGCAACGCCGGCAAAAGGGTCAATGAAATTGTCAAATATATCCATTGCATCTTTTTCAAGTTGACCTGATGTGCTTCCTGAATGCTTCTTTAGCACTCCCTCCATCTGCTTCCTGAGGTTGTCCAATAGTGATGATTGATACTGCTGTACCCCAGCAACAATGTCATTCATGCCTTTCTGAAAATGAGAGAGAGAGATGGGTGTGGGGATGTCATCTATCATGGAGGTTGGAACACACCATCATGGATACTTATGATATACAGATTTTGCTGATGACATAATCATTAACATAAGGACATAAGGGATCAACAATAGCAAGGTGGACAACCTAGCACTAAGAATGAACTCTGTGCTCTGTTCTGAAAAAGCATCTTACCTGTGAGAGACGATGCTTGGCTCTGGAATTTATTACAAAAGCAGTGGCATGTGTCAGATCCTAAAAAAAAGTGGACATTGAATGTAATACCCTGACATGTGCAGGCAGGATATTACTAGTTCATGACAAGTATAATGTTTGTGACAGGAGAAGTGGTTGCGAAGACTGACTGTGGATGGTATTAGTAGTCAGTAGATTGTCACCAACCGAGTAACTTGTTGCACTGTGACAGCTCCATGTTGTTCAATGCCCCTTTGCCCTTCATCTGAGTCAGGTGTATGGAGTTGCTGATCAGTGATGCTGAAGTTAGCTAGAAGCTGATCGGGTTGAATGTTGTCCTGTGTACCACATATCAAAGACACAGATTATTATTTGAAATTGTATTTAGTTTCACCAATAGAGCTATTTAAGTGTTTTGTTCCTATTTATCATTGATTATTTTCACATTAACCCAGCTTTAGCCATAAGAGTCATTATACCTAAGCCTAAGTCCCAACTGAATGGCGGTCAAAGGGCGGTTATTCTCCGTGCTTATAAATACATTTATGTAAAGATGTAATTTTTTTGGTGTTTGCTGTTTGGTTGTTGTTACAGTGTGGTGTTCTTTGCCTTTATAATTACCATTGAATAAATGTATGTCTTATACAGGGTCAAGAATCCTGGTGATTTCAGCTCCACCCCCTTTCCCTCCTCCTCCTCCTCCTCCACCCAGTCTGCAGAAGACCCCAACACCTTTGTTCAGGCGAGACCAGTCTTCAGCCCTGTCGTGATTGTCTGCGAAACCAACTGCATACTGGCCATTGGAACCATGTCTGTGGTGACCTTCCCAAAAGAGGACACGCCAGTGTGACGTTTCTCATGGCGTGTGATTACGCCTTTCACCTCACATAACCTAAGTGCATTGCGAGACTCCTCTCTGTGCTGCAGACAGAAGTCCTCTCGGACGCCATCCACTACCAGGACATGACTTCTTCATATAAAAAGGCAATGGCCGAGTGGAAAAAGTTCATTACTGACTAGGGTTGCACAATTCCATTTTTTCATTTCCAGTCCCGATAACAGAACTGTGTGTATCGGCCGATCCGAGAAGCGATCCGATAACCTTTAATAAATAGGCAGGGCGTTTGTTGTTTATTATAAGAAGTTTAAAGCACTGTTACGTTTGTGCCAATGGCCTTTGTTTTTGTTGTTTTGCATCCTTTGTTTTGCCCATATGCAGCTTCTGGATATACTGAGTCCTCAATAAGCAAGCCAATCTCGTTTCTTGTAGTAGTACAAGTACATTTATCCTAGTCAGGATTACTTATTTTAAGCACAATATGCTATTTTTCTCTGTTTTTTTCTCTTTCTATATAGCCTTATTTCAAGACGATTGCAATAGCAATATTGAGAAAATACTTCTTAAATCTTTTCTTTGTATCCAGACTTGTTTTAAGATATCTGTGGGTTCTTTGAGACTAGATATTTTTACTTGTTTTAAAAATCTTGGCAAGTGAAATTTTCCTGTTCTGTTGGCAGATAATATTGGTTATTTTAAGTAGAACTTGTTTTAAGTGATTTTTTTGCTTATTTTAAGTAACTTGTTTTTGAGAGCTGACTTTTTGCAATTAGGCCAAGCCATAAACAATCACAGTGCTTCTGTCTTAGATGTTACTTTAATTGTCATAGGAAGGGCACTGCATTGTGAAAGTGTTGCTCCAAGGTCACCAAATGGTAACTGCCCCTTTTTATATGCCAGACCCTACAGTATCTCCTTTCGGCATCACATGTCTCCGAACATGGTTCCCTTCACAGACTTCAAAAACCTCTCCTCCACCCCCTCCGTGGGGGGGAAAGCATTAAGTTGGAAATGTGTTTTTCATTTGAGGCATGGGGCAGAGTGATCTTCATGATTGGGTCTAGATCAGAGTTGGGAGGTATCAGCAGCAGTTGTGATCAGATCCAGCTGAGTACAGGGGAGGTCAAGTTTTTGGTATAGAGGTCAAACTCTTTACCAGCAGTCATCAATTGAGATTCAAGGCGTGCTATTGTTAAACAAAAAAATCCTTATATTTTGTCTTAAATGAATAAGCAGGATTGACTGTTGACAACATTTTATTACAATATAGTGACAACAGCTGTTGTTAAGTATGCAAATGGGAATATTTATGAAGAACATTGTCTTACTTGTGACAGGCGTTGTTTGGTACAACTTGGGTTGGTACTGAATGTACTGTATTTTTCTTTTTCTGATACACTATACAACATGCAGGTGCATTATTTACAAAGTAGCCATACAGTAGATCATGTTTGCATGCAGTATACAGGAGATGGTCATGCTTTTAGAAGAAATTGTAGAAGACCTTCCTTGTTGATGATGGTGGTGAGAATGCGGTTCAGCTAAAGAAAGCTAGACAGTCTGAGGCCTTTTATACTGCACAGCAGACACTTTGCTCAGATTTATGAAGGGCAGCCCCACTTTCACTTTCCATCAATTTCACTTTCAATTTCTAGATCCATTTCTTGTAAATCGGGGCTGTTTACAGGACAGGGCTTGGCTTAGTACTTTTAAAATAACTTTGTCTAAAGTATTGAACAGGCAGTAGGTGAGTCCTTTTGAGGAGGTTCCATATATATCGTCCAATTCAGCTTATGGGAGGTGAACAAATAATGTATTTTGGAATTTTACTTTTCTGGTGTTATAAATGAAAAAGTATTACTGTTTGGAAGATTGTGGCTTTTTACAATTATTTCAGCATTGGGGTAAATGGGAATGCATTTCATCTCCAAATCTTTCAAACCTCTTAATTTTTCTTCCAAATTTCAAGGTCCAGTTTAACCTTTTCTAGACATACCAGAGTAAATCATGTTCATTTTTGTGATTAAATCATTTATTGATTTTGCAATGTTTAGAAAATGTTAAGCTTTTTAATGTTAAAATATATTTAAAAAAATGATTTGATGAAAAGTCCTTGTCTTAGCTGCTTGGAACTTAAATTGGGATTTGGCCAGATTTCTGTGCAGCCTCCTCAGCCCAGTGGGTCTCCAGCACAGCGACCGCTTCATCCACTTTGGAGCGTAGGGACTCTGGAGACTCCAGCATGTGGAGCAAATCAGAGTTGTCCATCTCCAGCATTATGCCGGTGAGCTTGGGAGTGATACTGTGGTGTAATGTTGTGGATAGATGGGAAGAGACACTCACCTGGAGAGAGGGAGAATACAATATTCAGTAACAGTAACAGCTAATGGGGATTCATAGAACAAAACAAATAGACTCACCTAGCATCTGCTTCTGGTTCTCATGGGGAACAGCAGCCAGTATGGAGGTACTCAGAGGCTCCTGGACATGGACAGCAGGCTGTTGAATGGTGACCTGTGGCTGGAGAGCTATGTGCTGCTGGGGGTAGTGTAAGCCAGCTGTGTACTTGTTCTGGGGCATGGAGCACTTCCTAGCCGTAACTGCATCTGCACTGGCAGGGCGCTGTCTCAAGTCCTGGGTAGCTGAGAGGGAAGATACTCATAATCGAAGAGATATTCATGGTAAATGTTTGGATAGTGGTCTTGTCTCTATGTGCTGGGTTGCTTCACTAAATATACTGACCTATGCGCTGAGAGGTCATCATACGTGGAACCTGGGAGGGTGTGGTCTTCATAGCATTGAAGGTCTGAGGCCTGGGAGCCGATGGACACATGGTGTTGGCCATGCTCTGGAAGTGCTGAGGTTTTACACTGGTTTCACACTGGTGTCCCAGCGAGGAGTGGGTGTCAGCTGAGCCATGTCAACATGTCATCGAAGTCCTTGCTGTCAATAGTCTCCACTAAATTCTTGATGAAGATGTGGCCGTCTCCTCAGAGAAGGGTCACACTGAGGCCACATGATGCGCATAGGTCTTCCATTGACATCATCAAAGTTCATGGTGTCCAGAGGCGCGCTCTGTGTCAGCTCGCTGTTGAAAGTTGACAAAGGCATACCCATGAGATCGGCGTGTTAGCATGTCCGTTCACACTCTTACAGAGATGATTGGCTCAGAAGGGCTGAATTTCTCATGCAGCATTGCCTCAGTGGTATCCCTGTGGAGATCTCCAACGTACAAGGAGGCTGAGTGACTAGGCACACTAGCACTCATGTCTGATGATGAAAATGCTGATATAACATCTGCTGATATAATTAGTATAATAATATGAAGATAAACTAGTTCTATGCAGATGAATGTCAGGTAGACAGCATGAATGTCAGGTTTCAATGGATTCTAGAACCCCAGCTGCTTGTGCCCTTTTGTTAAATCATCACATTGTCAACTGTGACATTTGTTCCATGAAATCCTTGATATTCTACAGTATATCTATAGTAGACAGTATATATAGTAGACATCAGAGCCAAAGTCAGGGTACATTTTTAACAGAGGTCATGAACAACCTATGGGGGGTTCAGAAGGAATCCTTCCACAGGGGATTTAACTGTAGCTCAACAGCTAAAAACTACATTTTGGTGCACTCTAAATTACAAATAGTTTTTTTCCCACACGTATGTACTCTATCAAAAGCACTGTTTTCATTAAAGACCATTCAGAGGAAATTGTGACAAAATCAAGAAATCTAAATGTTTTTCAATTTAAATGGGACAACATTGCTGCAACTTTGTTAATGCCCCTCGCAAAAATGTATATTAATCATTTGATAGATTTTTATCAGAATTTCTTAAGCCTAATCTTATTTTTTTGTGGCTCACTCTCTCCCTCTCTGTTTTCCCAGTTTTTTCCCAAGTGGTGATGGACACACAACCTGGTTGGTACATACACTGCTATTAGAGAGAGAGAGAGAGAGAGAGAGAGAGAGAGAGAGAGCAAGCACACAATGCGCTTATTGAAAAACACAATAGAAAATTGAGTCCAAGAATAAATGTTCAGGCCAGGCATGTGTGGAAAGTCCTCTCCACAGCAAGTAATTCTGCTGATGCTAGTACAGTATGCTGATTAAAACAACGCTTCATATTTTACACTGTTAAATAATTTGGTATATTTTATGTGTATGACATTGAGAAGAGGTAGGTTTTTAGATGGGACTGGAAGATGGTAATGGGCTTAATAATGGACAGATGGAGGGAGTATGTTCCAGAGCCTGGGTTCACCCACTGAGTTAATTATGAATTCCTATCAGTGGCTCAGTGGCTGAAATCTTCAAATACATGGCATGTGGAAAGGTTTCTTGCACGCTGGCTGAGATGCAAGTGAAATAATCAGTAAAACACAAGCTCTACTCATGGCCATCTGTGGTCGAATGATATTGTTAAAATGTCAAGTAAGACTATTTGGGTCGAACAGAACAAGTTAATTAAAGATTGTTTCCAACACCCATTGCATAATGAATTTTAGCTTCTCCCTTTTGATTTACACTGCCCAAGGTCAAGTGCAATAGAATTCATGCTTTGTGCAATAAATGTGCTTAATTTGCACAATTGAGAGTAAACCTAGGTGGGTACACTACTCCTTGTAAATGCTGTCCTTGTATTTATATTTTCTAAATTATTGTCAATTGTGTGATGTGTATGATGTTGTGTTGATGTATTGTGTGTATTGTGTTAGTGTATATTTCTTGAATATTTTTTATCTTAGGAATTGATTGATTGATTGATGGCTGTTATGCAAGGGTTAGGGTTAGGTTGTGACACAAAATGCTGCCACGGACGCCCAGATACTTCCAGATTCCCAAGTCCCACATCTCTCTAAACTAACCTGTCAGAACATGTTATAAACACTTCCACTGCAGCAACAGCACATTCTCTAAGAACTCTCAGAGCCCCAACAGAAGGGCATGTTCTTGGGGGTCATATGTGTGTCAGGTCACGGTAGCACCTGTGCACTTTGAACATATTTGGCCACAGTTGAAGGGAGTTGGACCTAATTACAGGCCAGCAGGTGAAATTCTTTAGGAGCACAGGAACCTCCTACAAGAAGTCCAGAGGTGCATCCCAAAATGTTGTGCTGCTCCCTTTCACTACCACTTACCAATGGCTCCTACCCCGGAAAGAACGGAAGGAGTTCATGGGTGGAGAAGAGTGGAGGAAAAAAGGCAGAAGGAGTAGTAGTGAGTACTGGGACATCCTACCCATCCTACCCATGTTGTGACAACAATTACTGATGACTGCAAACCAATCAAGCCATGTTCATTGAGGAGTGGGTAAATGGCAGCATTTAGAAAGAAAATGTTACTCATATCAATAAAATGTGTTCAACAATTCAGCATTCAAAATCTAAATGAAATGTGTTCATTGCTGTAATAAACAGTATCTGCTACTGAAGAAGAAATTGAATAATGAACAATTTCATTAGCGGACTATTCCACTGATCACATCTGGCATCTGACCTAAGACTGACCATTATGGTTAGGGTTTTTATTCTTTAATTGTTTTTAATTTCCACCGACCAGTCATTTTCACATTGTAGCTTGCAATGGTCGAATTGAATGGAGATAATTCTATCTCCAACGAGGATTCTTTTTACAAGAAGTAGGCCTATTTTTATTTAAAATGTATACACTGTACCTCAGTACATTAAGATATGGATTCGACACAATGCACTTCATTTAGAGAAAAAACTCCAGGCGCAAAGACAGAAACAGCGAGGCGCAAAGAATTCTGGGATAGAAATCATACATTTTTATCCAGAATAGGATACAGCGATTTCATACTTACAATTTCAGCAGATTGAGTAGTCAATATGGGGACCTCACTCATACTGCATTTCACATACTGTCAAATTTACCTAATCTCGCATACACACATGGCGTAATAATTAGTAGGGATTATGAATATTCGGACAGGCCCCATGCCTGCTCATTCAGGGGAGAGACACAATCAGGAGGGCTGAGTTCCCTGTATATTTACCTCTATGTGAGAAGATTTAGATTAATTGGATAAACTGTTTAAGTTGTCTCTCAGCGTTATTTGAATGCCTTCTTTATTTGAACGTTATTTTTCCTGCCTGTCTTGTCTATGACCTGTGGTGTTACAATATCATGTCTTATGTGTGTCCCCATAGTCATCTCACCCAGACTGACATGGCTTGCCGAAATAGTGGCCAGGTAGCCCTTAATGGTGGCAATCACCAAGTTTAGATTGGACCTCTTATGGGCCAAACCCATAGATTAATCAAGTCAAGATGCTGGTGGAATGTCTGGCCCTGCACTTGGGATAGCAAATCCCTGCGCAACGGAAGCCGTGTGTAAAGAAGCTGTGCTATCTCCGCAAGGTCTCAGGCAACTTAATAAGGTCTCCTGGGCCAATGCAGGGAAATCAGAAGACGGGATAGACCACACGTCCGCACTCTGCAACGTATAAGTCACACGTCCGCACTCTGCAATATATAAGTTACCTGAGTGCAGTATGCATCTTCCTCGTTGCTCCGCAGTCCAAGAGGTGTATGAACAACAAGAATTGCAGATTGTCCATATGCTGCTGTAACTTCAAACCTTGCTTTAACCTCAGAACTAATTTGGTTGTTGTTACTTTTACAAGATGCAACACCACGCTTTTCACGTTGTAAAGAAAGTGGTGGGCCAGCAAAAATACCAACTGTGGATGGTAACTTTAAGGACATTTAGTGCTATTTACGTATAATAGTTACAAAATGCACCTTTATGTACATTTCTTGTTTATCTAGCTATGTCCAGCTGCCCGCTTGCTCAATTTTGCTATATAGTGAGAGTTGTGTTCTGTTTGGAAAAGTCTAACTTGGATCCTAGGATGCCTCAACAATCCGTTCCCATGTTCCTCAGTTATAGTCTTGCAACTATCCCATGTAGTTGAGTGTTGACACAAATAGCTTGAGCGAAGCCACTTCTGGATGAATTTCGAACAAAGTAGAAACATAAGATTAAACATAACTTTGCACATCTTTTCCGGTTATTTACCCATGTAAAGCCTCAGACGATGTTTAGTCCCTACACTGGTAGAAGCCAGAGTTTTTAAAATGATGTTTATGTGTTTATAGGAAGCAGCTTGCACTGCTTCCACTGTATTGTTGAGTTGAGCAAGTGGGCTGCTGGACATAGCTATATAACTGTGCACTCAAAAACCAACTGGATCAATCAACAACAGCACACATAAAAAAAACAAATGTACAGATTTAAGTGTCAAAATAGTGAACCATCCCTTTAATAGCAGGTGTAAACAAGCCCATATTGCTACATTTGTCTAATTACTGCAACGCGATGATGATTTACAAACTCTGCGGGCACTATCTTGGCTATATATTACAGTATACGTGGATATAAGACATTTAGCCCCAGGCAGAATTGATACAGTGTATGAACATTGGTCTAGACAGGTTATCGGCTGTGGCTGATGCGTCATTTAAATAGGATGCAACCATTGGACCAATGGATTTGTGGCAAAGTGGGATTGAGTCACTGTCAACAGACTGAGTCCAACAAGGCTCCAAATAAAAAATACAACCATCAATAAACAATTATAAACATATTAATTATCCAAAAATAACAAAAAATACATACTTAATAAACATAACAACATCAACGGAGACCTGAAACAGTTCCCAGGCACTTGTGATGCAGAATACATACAGTATTTACACGTTTAAGTGCTATAATCTAGCTTTGTAGAAATAAAGATAATAAACATAATAACAAGTTATTAGAAAGACAGACCTTCATTAGTCAAGCTACTGAACTAAACTCAGTAAGCTATTGGTGTACTATAGAGTACATATAGGCATGGGGCTCAAGACATGGACTAGACCCCATTCACACTTGCATTAACATGCATCCTGTGATTATGTATGAATGGACAATAATCGGACATGGCCATCTAGCATTTACACCTAGCATTAAAGGCACAATCTGGGATTTGTGCTATTCAATGGTCATTTCAATTCATGATATATACCCATTCATTCTCAAAGCATACACTATAACTATAAAATTCCTAATAAGCTTAGTACAATGTCTTACCCACTGATGGTCTTCATAATCCAATATCTAAAATAAGGACAATTTACATTTTACTTATTGTAAACAATGTTTTTTTTGTTTGTTTTTTTAACAAAGAATGTATTGCTTTAAGTGGTGGGCCAGCCATTTGGCAGACAAACAAATTAAGAATTGCACCTTTAAATAGATCCTATATCCATCCTCTGTGTCTGCATTGTATTTGTATTTTGTTCAAATGTTTATTCACGTGCCTCACAGTCATGTGCGCCACTGAGATAAAGTTGGACAGAATGTGGTGAACATCCTCTGTGTCCAGATTGTATTTATACTTGTCGAAGAACACTGGGCCACCTTGGGAGGTGGTTCAGAAGATAACAAAGTGTGTCTTGATGCGGACACAGAATGTGGACAACGGCAACGCATGTTAATGCAATGTGTAAATGGGGTCTTTGTGACAACCTGATATCGGACATCCAATATGGCAAAACAACTAACAACAACTAATGAATCTCTGCCATCAAACAATTGCCCAAACGCAGGCATCCCTACCATCTCTAAACTCCTGTCATATAAGAAATGAAAACATTTATGTTAAAATATAAAATACAAACATGTAACATTTCACAATCAGAATAAAGGAACAATCTGATACTTCACTTTAGGTGGAAATACTGTATGCTGCCATTCATAAATCTTACAAATAACACAACACTTGTTATAAGCATGCATTAACATTAACCCTATTGTAAGCTGTAAAACAAGATGTTGCAATGCACATAATAAATAGGAGAACATCCTTTCTTCATTTTCCATAGCTGGGTGTAATGGGTATGCATGCTTATGCCAAGTTACTGTGATATCATAATGTAAAGCATTTTTAACATATTGTTAATGTTTTTACGAATGCATACATACTTTTTAACAACCTGAAGTCAACTTATACCTTAAGTACTGTACTATATGTTGCTGTAGTTAAAACAAACCCTCTGACTGGAATTGGAACTTCTTGATTGGGTTTTCCTTGCAATAGACAACATTCATCCTGTGGCCCTTTATTCATAGGTCAAGACAACACTTAAGCTGTTTGACAGTAAAACCTCAATAATGGCCCTTGGTGGGACATTAGCATTAGTAGTATTCTACCAAGGCTCCATTACTGAGGTTTTAGTGTTGAACCCCCCCCCCAATCATCTAAATGGACCAAGCTTTGATTAAAGAAAGCAGACAATACTAAACAATGTGAAGTTACTCATCAAACCGCACAAGACACCCTGAGAAATGAAACAAAAAGTATTAAAAAAAAACCTTGGTGCTGAATATTTAGTCCATTGGTTAGTACTGCTGACGACACACTGTACACCCCTTTGCGGCTTGGGTTAGAATCCTGCCACCACCTACTACTGTCCTGCATTGTTTATTTCACCCACATTTCACTCTGACTCAATAAAGAAAACGTCTATACTCCTTTTAGAGAAACCAGGATTTGAGTTTCACGTCCTGAAGAATGATTTCATTCAAATGAAACAGCATGATTTATTTTATGTACAGTACTGTATGTTTGTTTTGAATATGATGTGTATTAGTTGAATATGAGTTGCTAGTTTTTTCATGCTGTTTCTTTAACTGATGAAGCGGCACTTGACCTCAGTATACACACAGCAAATATGAGATGTTTTACATAGATCCAGCCTGTGGCAATGTTGACGTTCACTAATGTTTTCTGGATTAAACAGCATGTTAGTCCTGTAGGAGTGGTATTAATATGGTAAAGAAATATCTCTTTCTATTGTGAGTTTAATTGCTATGGTCCTGGTGGTCCTTATCATTCACATAACACTTGAGTGAGCATGTTCTTGTATGTTCGCCCATGTGTGTTTTCTCATATGTGTATATGTATGCATACGTGTGTATGAGAGAGAGAGAGAGAGTGTGTGTGTGTGTGTGTGTGTGAGAGAGAGAAAGAGTTCTGAATTCCTTGTACTTTCCGATCTAGGTCAGAGTAAAGGACCCAGTGAGAGGGTGCTTGTGTTATGCAGATTGGCCTGTGCAGATAGAGACTGGAGTCATGTTGCACTAATGACCTGCTCTATAGACCACCAAGTCCAGACAGTCTGTTCTGACGCTGTTCCAGAAGTTACATCGAGACAGTTCATATAACAGGTTTAAGAAAACAATATATTTTAACAAACATAGTGAAGCAATGTTTTTTTAGCTTTAAGTGTGGAAATTGGAAAACGAAGGGTGTGTTGACTTGTGAAGACTTCTGAGGCAGAATTAGGATTTAGTTTGAATTTAGCGTTTAAAGAGGAACAGTGGTGAACACAAACCCCTTTACCAGTCATAAAATGCTCTTAAACTACAGAGAAAGAAAATGACGGTTTGACTGACATCAAGTCACAGCCCCCTTACTCGAGAGAGAGGGACAAAAAAATATATCTGACTTTAGCTATGCATCAACAGCAACCAACTTAACAGCAAGCAAGCTATGAATCTAGCTCTGAATATGAGAATGTACCCCTCCCTGCCCTGAAACCAAGCTATCAAACTGGAATAAACAATCAAACAAGATGATGTGTTCAAATCCTTTGGCTATCTTGTTTGTCCATGTCCATTCCAGCTTGCCAAACTAGCTAGCCACTTCCCAGCATAGCCTAGCTTCAACTACTGGAGTTGCACAAAAATGAACTTGTCCCCCTTATTGAGGGCATTATAGGAAGAATCTGAATGGCAGGACAACTTAATGCTGGATGGCGGTATTGTTTGTACAGTAGATCATTTAGATTTGTCACACTCTGCTGTGAATGATATGATGGGGTCGCTTTGCTGGTCTGGGGTTTTTATAGTATAAAACCCCCACCATATCGCAGTACAAAACCCCACCACAAGGAGCGCTGTTGGACAGTCACACGTCATATGTCTCAGGCTTCTGTTTTACTAGGGCGAGCCGAGGGGACTGAAATGTATGAGTATGAACCCAGTTGTATCACCCTTTCGCTAAAAAAAGGTGCAGGATTGATTTATTTCAGCCATACAACCTCTGGACTACCTACATTTTCGCCTGAGTTGTTCTTTAACCTTGTCCTCACTTTGGTAGGTTGTTGTGGCTCTTTATCGCCATGACCTCTGGCTGGGGTATGAAGTACAACGACAAATGGCCTACATCCAGCACTGACAGGCACAAGCCGCCATTCATCGAGAAAATAAACAATGGCATATTTTTGCCACTACACTGGAATACTCTTGAACTTTTTAACTAAAATGGAACTATTGAAGATGCAGTGGATATAGCTATGGTCCTGAGTAGTCTACTTGGAACATGCACCATTTTCGCAGAATGAGGAAGTTAAATTAGTGCTGGCCTTTTATATACTGTACTGTAGAGTTCTGCAGGGTTCCTATCCCTTCAGAGCCGGTGAGTGTAATTTAAAGAACATCGAGTAATGATTACCAACTGAAAGATAGTTACTCTGAAAATAAAATGTTCGAGACATTCTAAATCTATACATTACACATACCATACTTTGATGATTTAACAAATCCCCATTGGGAAAGAAATATCACGTTTCCACATTTCTGCCTGTACATTTTATGGGTAGGATGACATGGCTTTACCTCCCTATGGTGAGACCCAAATGTTTTATCCCAGTGGTGTTCATGTCCATTGCAAACCTAGTATTGAGGTGCCTCTTCTTTTGACTCTACACTCCAAAAGTTGGGATTTTAAATCAAATAATTAATATAGGGTTAAAGTAGAGATTCTCAGCTTTTATTTGATGTGTACATATTGGTTTCACCATTCAGAAATTACAACACTTTTTATGCATAGTCCCCCTATTTTGCAGGTATAAGAAGTATTTATCTAGTATCTAGTATTGATTCTAGGCTTTGCATTTGCCTTTGGAGTTTGCTATTGGTGTCTGTTAACATGAGGACCAAAGAGGTGTCAATGAAAGTCAAGGGAGTCATTATTATGCTGAAAAATCTGAAACTATCAGAAACATAGCCAAAACTTTAGGCTTGCCAAACCCAAAACATATTACCATAGCAACTAGGGAGTTTTTCAGGGCCAAAAAGTGCAAAGGTCTTGACTGGCCAAGTCAATCTTCAGATTTAAATCCAATTAAACATGCATTTCATTTCCTGATGATGCTTAATTGGGACATTTGATGAATCTCTTAGGGTTAGAGTTACTGTTACTTTTGGGTACCCTGAAATAGCGGGACTATGCATAAAAAGTGTTGTAATTTCTGAATAGTCAAACCAATATCAACACAAATGCTGTCAAATAAAAGCTGAGAATCTCTACTTTAACCCCATATTTTATATTTTTTACTAACTTCTGAAGTGTATAGCCAAAAGAAGAAAAAATGTTTCACTGTCCAATTAGTATGCAGGGCATTGTATATAACAGAGGGCAACCTCAGAAATTATTGGGTTCACACAACGTAAAAGCACAACGTAAAAGCAGAGTTTGGATGTAATAGGGACTTAAAGAAGAGTAGTGCTTTGTGTGTTAATAAGAGCACACAATGCTAAACAATGTCAAGCAATACTGTTCCTCAAAAGCACCACAAACCAGTACTGAGAGAATACCTTGGATACTGTTGGATAGAAGATGTGAAAAGGATGAATTCAGTCGAGAGCTACAGAAAGAATCAAGTACAATCTTGACCATTCTGAGGAAATCAGTGCAATGACAATTACTAGGATTATGGCTTTGTCATCACATGAGTTTGTGTAGCTTGAGGCATAGAGTTTGATGGGTTGACAAGGGGGTGAAACTATACCTATAGAGATAGATAGGCTATAGAGATGTCAGAGGGATGTAAGTTTAGGTTAGGTGTTGGTTAGATGGTGGACTGATACCAGTAAATTTACCATTAGCCTGTGGGAATTGTCAAATTATTTGGCCTTAGTTAAGGGATCCGATGGTTTGGTATTGGTGTAATTGCTCAGATTATGTTGTGTTTTTGTAATCACACTTTGATCAGATGGTTTCAAAATTGCATAGTCTGTTAGATTGTCACAATGTGGATGTAGTTGGGTTTTGGGAGTTAGGTTTGGCTACAATTTTGCAATGAGATGGTCTTAGCATTGGCGTTGTGGGTCAAAAGGTGGCACTATGGTCACACTGCAGATGTGGCGGTGGGTTTGGTGGCAGTGGGGCTGAGGATCAGACTCTGGGCGATGTCGTCGCGGTTGATCTGGCGCAACGCTGTGCAGAGCGTGTCCACACTGGCACAGTCCCGGGTTGCCCAATCAGAGAGCAGTGCACGGACAGGGTGCTCATCCTGTCGGAAGTTGGCGATGCATTCCTCCTCATATCCCAGCAGTCCTGCCAGGCTGCACCAGTCACTGTCCTCTGTGTAGTCAGACCCCTCCTCTTTGCTGCCCCTGTACAGCAGCTTCTCCACCTCCTCTCGTGTATGAAGAGGAAGGAGCAGGCAAGGCTCCTCATCCACAGTGACCACTGACAGGAAAGAGAAACGTGTTATACTGACTTTATCTTTACATTGATCCTAAAACACATATAGTATTTGTTGAGTTAGCCACAGTGCTCAGTTTTATTTTTCCTGTCATAAGCACCTGTTTTTATGGAGCCTGTAACCACAACATAATCATGAGACTTATTAGGTGCCGGTCAGGAAATGTGCTCAGGAATTTTACAAGCATTCTCGAAACTGGTTTGTCAGAACAGGACTCCGAACCGTCAGGAGCACATGCCGCAGGTAAGTGCTTTTTAGAGCTGTCAGAGTTGTTATTGTTGTTTTGGAAACGGTTTGAGGTCATGTTCAAAGTAGATTTGATGAGGCCACCAGACGCCTTTCTCCCGAGGGGAATTCCTTCATCATTCCCTCAAGGTGTTAATATGTGATATCGAGAAAAGTCCTTTCATACAAGCCAACTGTCCATCAAGCTTATTTGTGGTGTTGTTTTATTTGGTATCACACCCTAACCCTAAAGAAAAAAAACGTAATTATGTACTTTGCTATAATAAACACAAGATGGAATTCCGAGAACTTCCTACGCAAGCAGCCATCATACACCTCTAAGTTAGTTACCTTGTGCTGTGGTACCACCATAGCCTGTCTGTGAAATTGTTTAACCATATAATTGACCTAGATGCGCTAGTGTGTCTACCTGTCTGTGCTTGAGTCTGTCCCTGGCCCTGTTGCTCCTGTAGGCTCTGGCTGTCCACGGATATACCACTGTCGCTGTGCAGTTTCTCCCCTTCCGGTGATGGGGTCTGGTTCTGGTTGGCTGTGCAGTTGTTCGCACCCTGCTTGTTCTGCTTACAGCTGTTCCATCTGGAAGGGAAAAGGTCTTCAGTAAATTGAATGAGTGGATTAAATTAAATGTGGGACAAGAAAGGGTGTTTTTATTTTTATTTTTTTAAAAACATGCAGTGGAGATTTGGAGAACCAGGAGCATCCATTGGGTAAAATGATTGGACAGCAAAATTATAATCCCACCCATTGTTGGGTTCTGAGGCTAGGTCCACCCCAGAACCATCACTATGGTTACGGAAAGGATGGGAATATTCATTGGCTGAAATTTAAATATAGCTAAAGTAATTCCTGTGCAATGGCATCTCTATCTCTCGCACTGGTACAATTGGTACAAAAAAAGCTACTGTGTAAATACTGTGCATGTCTAATCCTTGATTGTTTGAATCCCTCAGCAAGATGAGAAGAGCAGCAAAAACAAACAAAAACTGTTAAGACTTCACCCCATGGCAGTTGACCCTATCCAACTGTCATTTTGGAACAGCTTCCTGATTAATCAATAGTTCAATAGAACTGGACAGAATTTCCAATGTCTGTTTTTCATGCTCATTGGGCAGAAGTGGGTCAATGTCACACCATTTCAGGGGCTAGCTGAATATTTTATAGCCTCCCTTCTGCCCCTTGTGTATACAGCCAAGAGCATTAGTGCTTCTTCAACTGTGCTCTTATGTGTATTGTTTTTAAACACTTTGGGGTGAAAGCCTGTCAAGTCATCACACTATGCTAGCATTGCAGTGTTGAGTTGGAAAAACATTAAATAAAAGCATTCAGTATCAACAGGTATCAGTGGGATGTGTGTGTAGCAGTTTAAAAGACCATTGCACTGAAATGTACCACATCAGACAATGTGGTACAATTGACTACCACATAGACAATGTTCCCAAACGGATGACAGGGGATCCCTATGCCAATCGCCAGGGAAAGTGGCAGATGACCTCATGAAATATGAAAAGGCAAAACTTTTTTTTACTGATATGAATATGTTGTCTTGAAAATCTCACCTCAGTTTCTCACAGCTTTTTTCACCACAATTGTTAACCACTATATTTAATTATGTGAGCTAATGCAATTTCCTTATTATTGTGAATGGCCAAACTGAGGTCAATTTAACTTGCACACTATTATCTCCTGTAATAAGTAATCATATTTCCCTTTCAAATTCAAATCCCCTAAGTGATGTCTAACATCTCTATTTAAATACCATGCCCTCTTCAGTCTCATCTTCCTCTTCCTCACCTCTTAAAGATGATGAAGGCCACAAGGCCTACCACCACAGTGGCCAGGATGGAGCAGTATATGGGGATGAGGTTCTCTTTCAGGTCCTGATAAATCAACTTTGGAGAGTCGGCATTGGTGGTGGTGGCGGTGGAGGTGGTGGTGGAGGTGGTGGTGGAGGTGGTGGTGGTGGCGCTCTCCATGGAGGCTTCTGGGAAAACGTCGTCGTCGGTGAAGGAGGGCACGGATGAGCCCAGAGAGGGAGGGGGCGAGACAGAGGAGAAGTGTGGGGTTGGACCTGCAGGAGATAAACAGACAGAGGTATAAGGGGGAGAAAGAGGAAGGCTACTGTACAATTTATCTGTGAACCTGGAAGACAGATTATGAGACAACGTGGCAGCATGCATTAAAAAAGGCTGTTTTTCCTCTCATAATTTCTTCGCTGTTACTGAATATTTCTCAAAACAATTCGGCACGTCCACTCAAGTGGTGACAAACTAAATAGGGGCCAATTTTCAGAAAGATACATTCAGCCATTTTCATTAAAAGAGATTGTGTGTAAATGTAGCATTTTTTATAGCAAATGTTTTCGCCACAAGAACTACAAAAATACAACTTTGTTTACAACGAAAGGCTTGTGGTAGTAACATAAACTCATGCAATGGAATGTCTAGACGTTTGAATGTGCAGTGGTTTTCATGTTAAGTCAATGGATAATATATCTATGCTAGTACATGCTTAATACATGGGACAGATACAAATTTAGTGGAAGCTAATTATGATAATAATAATGAAACTATGCCGCTGTGGGACAAATTCAACACACAAATAAAAAATGTCCTGCGATATACCTAATTTATGAAATCATGTGAAATGTGGCATCACTTCTGTAAGATTTAGGTGAGAGAGAAGGGGGGTGTGCTCAATCAAATTTGCTCTGGTGCTCAATCAATTTCCTGTCCTTCTCGGCTTCTGAAAACTCTAAATAGCTAACTTAAAAGGTATTATTTTGTATTTAATATATATAGTGCGCTGCAAGTAATGGGACAGTAAAGCATTTTTCTTCTTTTGGCTCTATAACCCAAACGTTTGGATTTGGATTTAAAGTAGAGATTCTCACCTTTTATTTGAGTACTGATTTGATTTGTGTACATATTGGTTTCGCCATTGAGAAATGACAACACTTATTATACATTGTCCCCCTATTTCAGGGTACCCAAAAGTGATGGGACAATTTGCTTTACGTGTGATGCAGTTGATTGGTGATCACACGTAAATATATCAAGCAGGAAATTCATATGGGAATGAAAATCCTGTTACAATTTTAAAAAGTGTTTTATTAACATGTGTAGCTAATGCATTACTTCAGGCTACTTTGACTGGGTTGCTTGTGTCCCAATGTTTTCCCCAATCTTGACTCAAGTATCCGGATCAGAATGAATTACCGTCTCGTCCTATACAGTTGACCCAAAACATATTGCCTTAGCAATTCGTTTTTCAGGGTTCTTCAAAGGTTCTTGACTGGCCAAGTAATCCAGTTGAACATGCATTTAATTTCCTGATGATAATATTTTAGGCAAAAAGACTGCATAACAAACAACAACTGAAGGACCCTTGGACCCTTGGAACTAATGGACCAGAAACATCTGTTCATGTCTTTGATCGTGTACTTACAATTGTCCCTAACCTAGACAATGTGATACGGGTCTTTTTATTCCTTTCCTACTTTTTAAATTCACCATGATCATGACTCTACCACAGCCTGTCTTAGGATACACACTTTAACTTGGTTGCATTGGACAAAACAAGAATGTTTTTGAGTTGGGGTAATATCCAGGCCACCAATGGTGGGGACTCACTGCCCATGGGGAAGGTCTTGGGTGGTCTAAGATATGGGGTGGGTAGGCCCCAAGGGTGTGAGCCTACAAGGTTTCAATATGGCTGCAGTAGCCCTCGGCATGACAGACCGCCCCCCCTCCAGCTAATCACCCCACCCCCCCCCCCCCCCCCCCCCCTTCACTTCCCTCCTCGCTCCCACTGTGTTCATCACTCATTGACTCCATTTTATGGAGTAGCTTGAAAACCCAGAAGAAGATGGGCCTCCTTAACCGCAGAACCCCCTCCCCCCACACACACACTAAATCCCGCATCACTTGGTCATTTCCCACATCCACCAGGGAGTCATTATCACGGTAAGAGCCCAAGCGTCCATCCACTCCTGCCCACTCTCTCTGCCATAAACACAAAATGCGGACATGCTAGCCTCCCTGTGCGGATGTGGAAACCTATCCACATCTGTCATTTACTTACAGTTACTCACATCATCAACAGGAAATCATCCAAGCTCTAAATACCTCAAGAGAGCTACTTTCCACTACTCTAATATAGTGAAACATTTAATGGTACATATAGATTTTGGAAAGGGGTGGGGGTCATCAGGAGAAAATGTATTGATTGTAAGCATGCAGTGTGTGACAATGTCTATTACTGGATCAGTTTATCATATAATTGTGATTCTAATTGTTGGAGCCTTACTTTATATTTCTAAATGTAAATATCTCAGGTTTCAAGTTTATTTGATATTTATAGGTATAGTATAGGGATGCATACATTGGAATTTGCTGTATCTATAAAATCTAGTAAATGACACATAAACAAACAACACAAACAACACAACAACACATCATCTTCATCACATCTTCTAAAAAGGAGGGGGCAAGACAGTGAAGAGCTTTCTAGGTTTAAAAGCCTTACTTTGTAGTACTGAACTGGGAGCCAGTGGAAGGAGACTAAAAAGAGTTATATGGTCAAACTTATCTGGTTCAAGTCTGGTTCTTGAGTCTTGCAGCCAAGTTTTGGTCTAGTTGCAGGTTTTATCAAAGTGTAATTTGTACAACCAGATAATGCAAATAGTGCTTTACCATAGTCCAGCCTAGAGCAGACAAAACATATACATATGTATATATATATATATATTAACATAGAGGTATTTTACTTCAGAGAGGTCAGAGGAATCATCAGTGAGTTGCATCAATTGGAACTTGTCCGTCAGATAAGACAGGACAGATTCCCCCTCCCCCACCTTGGTCCTCTCCTATTCCAATTCTCCCCCCACTAGAAAGGATATCAGACACCTTACACTGACAGAGATCGCCTTTGTCAGGCACAAATGTTCCCCCCTCTTTCTTTCTCTATCAGCATATTACATATCTCTTACTTACTGTTTCCCCCTTGTCCATTATTTCTCTCTCTTTCCCCCTCTCCATTTATCTCTCCCTCTTTCTCTCTTTGGTGGTGTCTGGCTTGCCTTCATCATTCTATGCAAACTATGTTTCAGCTCAGTCTCTCAGGCACTTTCCTCCAGTATTTTCTCTCCCACTCCATTTTCTCTCTCTTCCTTCCCTTGCACCTCTTTAAGGTTCACCCACTTTCCTGAATATCTTGTCTCCCTCTTTCATTTTATACCTATCCTCCCTTTGAAGTATCCTTAATCTACTGTACCATGAGTACACACACAGCAATGGCCTGTCACACTAGCAAAGTGGCAGTCAACTTCCCCTCTTTTTCTAGGTCATGCTGCTCATATCCACAGAATGGGATTTGGGGCCTCATTCAATAGATTTTCTCTGAATTTATACTTAATTTCGAAATACAGCGGTCAGAGCCCACTAAAACTCACACACATACAGCAAATATTGTATGATAGACAACATGTCAACACATTGTCCAAAGTCACATCTTGTGTGAGAGGACTTTGTGAAGTATACTATTCATTTTCCTCTATTCTTTCATGTGTGGATTTTTCTGACTTTTTGCTTCCTTTTTGTGAGCTGGGTGCTCTGCCATAGAAGAAGCTACTAGAAAATTCCTAAAGTCCAGAGAACAATAGACATAGCGGCACTGCTTACTGGAATAAAAAATATGTCACCTCGTTTTTTCTTTTCTCTAGGCTTTTTTCAGACAGCCAAAATAAAATCTGTGAAATAAGTTTGGAGTGCCACTATGCCTACTGTTCTCTGCACTTTTCTAAGAATTGATTGTCTGTTTCAAGAATGATCTCCTTAATCTGAAAATAACTAGACGCTGTTTAGAGAATGATCTTCCTAATCTGAACATAACTAGACGCTGTTTTGTTGTAAGTGGACAATAAAGGACTTGTGATGGTTGTGTTCATTTGTGGCCACCACTTATTTACATTCATAGTACACTATACTGTATATATTCTTTCCCACCATATCTTAATGCTCGACAGTTTACTGCTAGTAACACTGCAACTTTATACTATAATATTTGTTGTTGACTTGGTACTTTTGTTTTTATTTTTTACTGCACTGTTGAGAGGTAGCTCGTAAGTAAGCATTTCATTGTACCGTTTCCAACCTGTAGCCTATGCTTATGACAAGTACACTTTGATTTGACTTTGATTTATTATTTATTTTATTTTGAAGTGTTTCATAAATATGTTGCAATTGGTTGAATATGTAGTTATAACTGTGAATATGATCTACTGTAGGAAATGCTGCAAATGTGACCTTTGATAAATCCCCTGGTGTTCTATAGGTATAAAGACACAAATAGTACAGTATGTCATTATTGTTACAACGTAAAAAGATATTAAACTGTGAATACCCACATACAGACATTTTTACGACAAAGACAAACAATAATTTACAATAGAAAAGGGTAGAACCCTTTTCCATACAAAGAACCTTTGTTCTCCTGAAACCATATCCTTCAAGAAGGGTTCTTGGGATGACAATGGTTCTAGGTAGAACCCTAACCCGCCACCAAGAACCCTTCTGGAACTCTTTTTTCTAAGAATGTAGAATCCATTAGCATGGGGTGGTTTTTGAAATGTGTGATATTCATTGTGAGTCAGAAATAATCCTCACATACTGACACACCATCTCTACTTATACAAATGGATTATGTATGACTTCATGTATATATTCTGAATCATGTATATTTGCTTAACTATACTGTATTTTTGTCTCAATGTCTGTTGTTGACTGTGGAATGTCTGGTGTTTTTTACTAGAGCTGCTATCTTGGCCTGGTCTCCCTTGCAAACAAAAGTTTACGCATCCCAATGGGACTTCCTGGTAAAATAAAGGTAAAACAACAAATGAAAGGGCATCTGACTGTGTACACCTTTAAAGCCCTATTCGGATTTGCAGGGGGAGGCCAGACAATTGTAATTATTACGAGCATATCCTGAATTTGTGTTCCCTACGAATCTGCCATATCTGCAATAATTACCTGACGAGAAAGTCATAATTCTGGGCCAAAAGACCGGTGAACTCAGAGGTCCTCTAATAATACTAATCCTGTGCGAATTTACTTCTTTTATATTACTGAGATTCATGGGTGATATGCAGAGTGAGCAAGACAAATACAACAGATCTGCTCAAGTGACGCTGAAGACAAAGTGCAGCAGATGTATTTCATATCAGACCTAATTTAATAAAGTGTCCATGAAGATAGTATTTGTTCTATCTAGCCGAAATAAAAAAAATTCCAAGGACATTGCATCATTTATTTGAATGTTTCCAAATAAGCTACATCAAATATTAGATTTATAGATTTAATAACAGAGGTTTATTAAGTGCACTCATGATTTTGAGTTATCCGTTCTGACAGCCAGTATTTGTCCCTTAATAAATTGAAAATAATCCAGTGCAAATCATCCTCTGAATAAACAGACATGGCGGTGTAACCCTGCAGACGCTGGCTCACACCCTCCCACCAACACTGAGGATCGAACCCGTGACCTTTCAGTTACCGGAAAGTCTCTCTAACCTCAAGGCTTCCTGCCACCAGTAAAAGAGGAGCACAAGTAAAGATGTGTGTAGTTCTATGTTAACTTTTTAGGGACAAATGCTGGCTTTCAGGTTGGAGAAAGTCAAAATGTTACTTGTTACTATGTCACTATGTCAGCGTTATTTCTAACACACTCTCTGGTTCGTTCTTAAACATTTTTCAGCAATGGTTAGCACAGCCTGCTGACCGTGCTGTTGAGATTTGATTTGATGTGGTGCCACAGTTGGAGCCACTATTCCTCACTGCATTGATGTCACTTGCCAATCATTATAATTATTTCCAGTCATTCAGTCTCCATTGAGTGCCGCTGCTGACAGGCTACTATGCAAGTCATATTGGAATATGTTTTGATGTTATTTGATTCAGAGCATGTTTATTTAACTTCTGTTGTGTTTCTGATCATTTTAGCAGCATGACAGCAAAACTACACTGACATTGTGACAGCAGTGGACCGTCATAACACAGTTTTCAGGGTGCTACCAGGACCGCGACAGGGTGCGGTGCAATAAAAGTTTATCTGAAGACAAAGTATGCTACTCTTTAAAAACGGGAGGCTATCTGCCATCAACAATTGGGTCAACACTGTTTTTTCTTTTTTGAATACAATCCTAAAATGCGATGCTGAAATTTTCAGTATGTGGCAGGTGATTTTGCTATTTTCTTGCATCATTTTAGGATGACTGAGATTATTAGTGAATTTATATTTGATATGACATACTTATTTCTGCGCATCCACACTTCTGCCATGCTCACTCTGCCGAGGAAAATAGAATTGCAGGTGTCGTTGATCACAGTGAGTTGTTAAACTGCAGCTCACAGTTGGGAGACGTTACAGTGCAGTGACGGCGTTGGTATAATTTAGGCATAAAACAATTTTTCCCTTCTCTCTTTTATCTGTATGTTCTTGCTCTCAATCTCTTCCTTTTTTTTGACCTACCTCATTTCTCTGTGCACAGCGTGTGTGTGTGTGTGTGTGTGTGTGTGTGTGTGTGTGTGTGTGTGTGTGTGTGTGCGTGCGTCTGCTCTGCGGCAGAATGTGATCGCACTCATAGAGGTCACCCAGAGAAACCTGAGAGTGCAGAGGAGTAACTCCATCGCTTTTATCGACCAGGACACTCTTCTCAGCATCTGTTCCCTCTCTTCTCTCTTTGTGTCTCTCTCTGTTACTGCACCCCCTTCCCCCACTCTTTTTCCCTTTCTCCATCATGTCACTCCCTCCTATGTCTCTCTTACTCTTATTTTTAACCTCAACCCTTCTTTCCTAAAATGATCTGAATCAACATTCAAGACACACACTAAAAAGCAGTGTAAAGATATGAGTGAACAGGAGTGCCCCTGAATTGATTAAACTGTAGTAGAAAACTACTACACAGACCAAGGACACCATTTTAATTTGAAATAACGTAAATAGCAAATGAGATATCCCATAAGAAGTAGAGAAGCAAATCTAGAAGTTGTGGAGACATTACAATACTCCCTTTTGAGGACAAGAAAAAGTGAAGAAGTGGAGGGGGGAAGCGGGTACCAAGAACAAGCCACCAGCACATCACTCACAAGGACAAAACCATGGCTCTTTCCCAACCTGAAAATCTGCCATGAATCGACGGCACGAGGACCAGCACAAGTGTTGTGGTCACCCCTTGACCAGCACCGCATTGGAACTGAAGTACCTCTAAGAATTCATGTCGGAATGTCGAGGGCCAAATTCCAGACAAATGGCACACTGCTTCACCCAGCCAGTTGAGTCATTGCCACAAGCGGACAATTATTTGCCTCTAAAGGATATCAGACTTCAAACTGCTCTCATCAACACAAGGCTGATATTGTGTTGAACACAGAGAATGGGATTAAAGAGAGAAGGTCAACGACGGCCCTAGTCAGTGGAACTGATAGACTGTACTGTAAGTCCATAGTCAGAGTGTAGAGACAGTGTATCCCATGCTTTGGCCATACAATGACACACACTGTTTTGCCACAGCTATTGATATGATAATTTTTACAACACTGGAAATCTCTTTTCCTCTATCTTTATCACCCTAACATTCACTGGCACTGCATACACATGCTGTACTGTACACACACATGCAAACACACACACTTTCTTTTTCTCTCTCCGCACATTCACTCTCTCGCTTTTATCAACACTACCTTTCCTCTTTCCCTAAGTATTCCATATATGGTTCTCGTTAGCCGATCAAACTTGTTTCTGATTTCTTAAGGGCAGTCTGTCAATTGTTAAGGTCAATCAAACACAGGAAGGAAACAGCTCAACTCCCTCCTTGCCTGCCACTTACCCACTCTCTAACACTGACCCTAAATGCACTAGGCCCTAACCCCCCCCCCCCCGATCCTCTGACCCCCACCCACCTCAAATTTGAGTTCCATCAAATATGTTGTGTTTGATAAGTGAGATCATCAACCTCAACACATGTGTGTGTGTGTGTGTGTGTGTGTGTGTGTGTGTGTGTGTGTGTGTGTGTTAGTATGTCAGGCTCAACCTGCTTCCCCCCTTATGTCCAGAGAGCCCTCGCCGTGGGTGAGGGGGCAACACAAAACATGTGGTACATGTCCCGAGTAGAATCCTAAGTAGGGAGGGAGGTTGTGAAGAGTGTGCTCCTGTTCAACATTAGCCTTGGGGCACACGCCTCACAGTGACAAAGACTGGGCATAAGTGTTCTGTTAAACTGAAGGACTGCTTGTTCAAAGCTTCTTACTGTCCCAAAGAAGACTGTCCTTCTGTGTTAGCACTGCAAGCTATCGAACCTGCTCATGTAGCTGTATAAATACACACACAAACCCCTTACATGTATATGCACACGTGCACACACATGCGCCCATGCAAAAGCACACACCATGGCACGCACGCATGCAAGAGCACACACCAGCACACGCACACGCACGCACACGCACGCACACACACACGCACGCACACACACACACACACACACACACACACACACACACACACACACGTTGTGTTACAACCCCCTGATCTCTACAGACATTAAACACATCTGTCACCCTGAAACTGATACTGTTATTAGCCACATTGCATGCCAATTTCATGCCCTGTCCTCCTTCTCAGAGCAATGGCCGCCAGTGTTCAGGGTTTGATTTATGATCACACAGAACATGTCACCTTGCAGCTTCATTTTTGGGAGGGTGTTATTTTTCAACGTCACTTTCTCTGGTACTGTAGTATTTTGACCCAGGAGGGATTTTAGGATTATACTCTGTTGTTCTGTCCATGTCCCTAAGGGAATTAAGTTCCAATCTTACAGCCACCAGACTCCTCCACATGAGAGCCTCACATGGCCTATGACCTTCCACCCTGGGGAAGTCATATTGCACTTTCTTTAGATAACTATCTTCACGTCAGACCCTCCTGCTAGTCGAATCAACTCTATATTACTCTATGTTCATAGAGTCTGTTCTATATTAACATAGTCATTTTCTACGAAGAGGACATAGGTAGGGTGATTATTGCTTCTCACATCTCTGATATCACAACACTAATCTCTCTGGCAGTGAAGTGGAAATTTGATTTTCACCGCAGATATTGGCAGAACTAAAGTAAACAGAATCACTTGGAACAATCACAGACAGAATACCAAATCAATGTATGGCCTGTCCAACTATACACAGAAAGCAATACTAATTGTTCAATGTTAACAATGTGTAAAAAAAGGTTGACAAAACAAGACAAGAGTCAACAGAAAATATTTTCCTCCAGTATCGCGATCCAGCATCCCCAGAAAGCTTCTCTAACGCCTCCATTTGAGTCTCTCTCGCATATCGAGTTACGACTTGTTCATATCCAAGCAGCAGTCTCCTCTCTCTGTTCTCCTTTGCTCTCTCACTCTTGCCATACTGCTGACTTTATGGCAGTGTCCAGCCTTTGGGCTGCATTGACTCACTCAGCAGCACTAATGGATAAAGACATCTGGCAGGGCCACTGAGTACTAATAAATCATGCGCTGCTAAAAAGATTATATCAGAGATAAAGAGCACATGATTAGGTTACAGTAAAGAATAACATATAATGATGAGTGCAAAAGTACAAATTACAAATGAGTACAAAGGTCTGTTAACTATTATGCCTGGAAATGTATGATAGATTAAGATGTAATCTTTAAGCACATTGTATTAGCCAGACTTTGAATCATGCCTCTTTGTTGTACCCTAATCCTTCAATAAAAGGTTATTTTCTATACCACAAGTTTCGTATTGCCCAATCTGGGATAATACAGCATGGATGACATGTTTTTGTCCACAATCTTTATATTAAGGGTGTTTGTGGTTATAGTTTGGAAAGCAGAAGGGCTCATAGGGGAGAATTCATTGATAGATGTTGATGTCTAACTCAAAGTTATAAATATCGGACAGTTTCAAAGAGGGGTGAATCTCCAAAATTGGGTCACACTTTACTCAGAGCATACAGTTATTATGTGTTCATTATAAGACTTGTTATAATGTATGTCTGCATTATAAAGTCTGATGTCATTTCATAATGATCCTGTGATATTATCAGCCATTTTCAGTCAGTTGAAAAGAGTCTTGTAGATAGACATAACATATTATAAAGACATTATAATGCGATATAATGTGTTATATGTGTGTGCCTATGTGTGTGCCTCATAGAAAGTGTTGTTTTCTCAGAAAGTCACAAGCTATTCCCTCTTTGATAGAACCTAGGGACTAAAATGATCAAAGTGGTAAGTTAACTGGAGGATGTGCAGTGGAGAGCCCTACAGTCAGACAGACAGACAGACCATGTGAAAACCAGGGGAACAAACCTAGCTCTGTCTAAGAGCGATGACAACTTTACATGAAGACGTGTCTGAGATCAGGGTCTCTTGTCTGCTTAACTCATCTACTGAAGGTCCCTCAAATGACCCCACTGCCTCTTGGGCCGAGTCACAGGGCCTGACGCACCGAAGGGGATCATGGGAGAGCACAAAAGACTCTTTTTAGCCCTGGACTCCATCTGTCTGCGTCAACCAGATAACAACATCCCCTCCAACTGCCACCCGAAAGGCTTGACTATGGCTGTTCAATAGACTCCCTTTATCATTATCTCACAAAAGCATCGATTTAATCGGAGAGGCATAGGGACTGGAATCCGTAATGACGTGGATCATGAGGAATTTACAATTTCGACTGTAATGTCCACAGGGTGGAATGATCTAAAAGTAATTCACTGGCAATGATGACCTTCTATATGCCCCTAGGAGACAAAGAGAGGGCAGTCTTGTATGGGATGAGTCTCTATGTGGACATTGAGGGTATGGAGTGGCATTTACGTCCCTAGGCCAACAATGTCCACAGTGAGAGCTGATAGGGATGGCTGGTACGGTGGTATGTATTGTAACAAAGAAGCTGGTATGTTGTCTCTTTGTAAGACTCTTTCACCCTGAGGTGAGTCACCAGGAAGTAACCTCCTCACACTGGCACTGGTTCACCCAAGTTCATGATAAACTCTGCTTGTCCGATTTTTTCCGATGTTTTCGTGCAAATGGTTGATTGCAAACTTGAATAATTGAACAATGTCTACCTAAACATTTATCAAGTAGCCCATTGCTAGGGCCCTGTTTGAACTAAAACATACACATTTCAGCCTTCCTTCTTTAAGGTATGCTGTTGGTCTGCTTGTCTCAGTCTCTCACTTAAGGTTATGTGAGCTCTATATGCTATATATCAAATACACTTTACAAGTAGCCCTTGCTAGATCATCTCTCTTACCTTCACAGATGGTATCGCTCTTGGAGCTGCAGGCCTGTATCATCACCTCCACCCCCTCATCGCAGATGTTGCAGGGCAGGCAGGGCTCCCTGGAGCTCTCCTGGTCTGAGTAGGTTTCCCCAGAACACTCCTCGCACACTGTGTCCCGGTTGTGTTCACAGCCATACAGCATGCCGTGGCCCATGATGCACTTGGTGCACCTCTCACACTGGCTGGTCACCTTGTTTAAGTAGTAGCCATAGTCACACACGCAGATGGCGTCGTTGGAGTCGGTGCAGGGCGTCTGCATACGCAGCAGGCCGGTGCAACGGGTACATGACTGGCATGTCGCTGTGTGGCTAAAGAACTCAGAGAACGTTTCACCTGGAGAAGAGGAAGAAAGGTCAATAGACTTACAACCCTTGGTGAAATGGAGGAGGAGCACTGCTTTGGCAACAAGCAAAAGAAAATCTAAATGCCAACATTAATATCAATAGTTATGCAATGCTGCCTATATGCATGTCTCTGGCTTTTTTAATGCAAAGAGGATTTAGAATTTCTTTTTTTAATTCAAATATAGGCAGTTAATATATGTGATAAAGTAAAAAATATTATATGGAAGCCTATGCAAAGCATGAAAGTGTGATTATTGTCCTTAATGCCCGATGTTGCGTATATCCCTAACCCTTTTGACCATGTACAAGACTTTCAGAGGAGCAGTATTTCTGTTTTTACAGACTTTTGATTTTTCTGAGAAAACTTACGCTGGCAATCAGCCACCAGAAGTCGCTAAAAGTGTTTATTAGGATCTCTTGTTCAAGACAGTAGTTTCCTTTTGTGAATTGATAGCATACAGACATTTTACCAGGTGCGTAAAAACATTGTTGCCTATGTGCAACATTGGGCGCTAAAGGGTTAGAGCAGTAAAGTCTTGCATGAGCTGTGTAATGGCCAAAGTAACTAACACATTTCCAGGAGTGGAACTGCAGTCCAAGCTGCACAGCCATCAGTGTTTGCACACAAATCAAATTTGAAGCAATGAAATTTTGCCAAGCTTCATATCTTCAAATAAAAACGTTTATTGTTTTATATGACATATGTATGACATATGACAGCCTACACAAAGCAACCCTCCCGCGTTATGTCCTAAAAGATGGAATAAACAATTAACTGAAATTATTTGCTTTTCAGCTTGTTACTGCAGCACTAAAATATGATTTTCTTCAGGAGAATGATTTCCTATAGCCTCTGGGGATGAATCCTGGTTGTTGCTAGGGATGCATGTTTGGAATGTTTACTTGACTTTTCCCATTAGTTCAATTCCCAGGGTTTTGCTCTTGAAAGCAATGAATGTACTCTAGTGGGTGGATATGCAGCTGCATGGATGAAAACAAATATAAGGGGAATATGGGGAAAGGATCTACAAAAAATACACAAAGGGGAATAAAGAACTAATTTATTGAAAACTGGACAAAAAGGGTAATTTATTTCCACTCCAGCAAGTTTATCTAGCACAATTTGTTGGGCTTGAAGAAAACTGTTATATTAATGATTTCTTGTACCGAGAAAGGCCAGAGATCTATGACACAAGACACCTTCAATATTGCATGTTACATGGAATTGTATCTTGACTGGATAGAGAACTGGGAAACTAAATTATGCAACAGAACCACAGTGTGTGTATGTGTGTGTGTGTGTGTGTGTGTGTGTGTGTGTGTGTGTGTGTGTGTGTGTGTGTGTGTGTGTTTGTGTGTGTGTGTGTGTGTGTGTGCATGTGTGTGTTTGACAAAAACACTGTAGTACGTGAACATGTTGATAATGTATGTTTAAATGTGCAATGCGTCCACTCCCCTCCCCCCCAGCTCTCCTCCCAACAATCCAGCCCCGACCCGTCAGTGCTCTCAGTGCCATTATCATAATGCCATGCATCAATAATGCAAGTCAATACATTACACTGTCTTTGCCTGGCTCAGCATATTATAATATGACAGCAGTACTTTAGCCTGGAGCTAACATTCAATCCATTCCTTTATTTTCAACTCCCATAAAAGGACAGGTCTGTGTGTGTGTGTGTGTGTGTGTGTGTGTGTGTGTGTGTGTGTGTGTGTGTGTGTGTGTGATGATGATGATGATGATGTGTTTTAAGTTGGGTTTAATGTGTTCATCCTCTCCTCTCCCACAGCTGGGTTAACTCTGTTAATCTCCCATCATAATAACTCCTCTGCATGTTTTAGTTGGCCTTGTTCTTACTGCGTCTGCCAGGTTCTGTTGGCATCTGAAGTAAATGAAGCCTAAGTGTTTAGCTGTTTTCTCAAGAAACCACAGTCTGTTGCACAATAGCAGGTTGATGGTGCAATGAATACATGTTTCAATTTGTAAATGATCAGACGTTAGCAACTTTGAGTCAGTCACCAGAGGCGTAGTGAAGTACAGGATTAGTCTGAATTGCTGACAGAAAGCACACCTGTTCTGGGGCAAGTTACTTTCTCTAGTCATATTATGGTGGAGGTTAGGCTTAGGGTCAAAGTTTTTGGGGAAAGTTTTTCCCTGGAGGTGGGGCTAAGAATGGAGAGAAAGGAACTGAAATGCAAGTCTAAAATGAGTGACAGATGGAGGAACATCACAGTGATGACTGTAAGTCTGCTTTAGAGTGACACAACAGGATAGTTGTATAATTATCAGGCACTGGTTCTAAAATATGCACACAAAAGCTAAAAACAGGTCCCTGCGTGTCAGTCTCACGCAATAAGTCTATGTACACACATGGCAGGTGCATGTAGAATATTGTAACTAGTTACTGATAGATCTAATATGCAGTATACTAAACAGCCATACTATCAATATATGGTATTTATTTTGTGTTGTGAAAAGGAAGGATGCAAAGCTTTTTAAAAGATTACTGAGTTTCAAATGGGAGTTTCTACCACAGTTCATTCATGAGAGAAAATCCTCAACCAAGAAATGACTTACATGCATTACCTCCATTTAGAACCCAAAACAGGAGTTTTAAAGAATACAGATTCACGAAGATCCTGTAGCATCTCTTTGAAGCAATAAAGAAACAGCATACCGTAGCACAGAATTTGGCCATATACAATAGTGATTTGATATCAATATATCATCAATATACGCTTGATGTGATTTTTTTTTTTACATGAAACCATAGTGCCTTCACCTGATAAACTTCATTCATTAACTCATTTAGTGCCGAGGGTGAATAAAGTCTCCCAAAACTGTCAACATTCTAGAGTGCCAAGGGTGACTTTATTCACCAAAAATGCATAAATTATGATACTTAATTTTGTAGCCAATCAAAGTATTGTTGCTAGGTGAATACCACATAAAACACTTGGCACTCTAGGTGGTGAGTGTTCCAGAATTCTTTGTCAGTTGGTGAGTTAATCTGATAAGCATTGTATTATTTTTCTTCTTCTTCTCCTTTCATGATTTTTTTTCGATGAATCACTACAGAACGTGTGGGGTCTCGTGATGGTTTTGTGAAACTATGACTGGCTTTCATGTCCAGGCAAGGCAGGCCTGACATATTGAAGCAAACAAGATTTTGCACTTCATGCAATCAGACAGGAAGAAAACAAACCCGAAAGAATGCTGATCTATTACTGAATAGACCTTCTGTGTAAACACAAAATAGGAAAACCCCTAAGGTGCGTACTAAACTGCTTTTAGAAAATTACATAGAAGTCACAAGTTTGCAGAGCCAGAAAAGGACATGAAAAGTAGAATGAGAGTGGTCTCCTTTCCTGATTTTATTATTTGAAGAATTAAGGAATATCCGCGGACATTCCTTTTTTCTTTGATACTTTCTTCTGTCCTGCACCTGATGAATTGGATGTCTACTTTTTTATTATTATTATTATTATTATTATTATTATTATTATTATTATTATTATTATTATTATTATTATTATTATTATTATTGTTATTATTATTTGAATAATTAACATAACCACATACAGTATATTCGGAAAGTATTCAAACCCCTTAACTTTTTCCACATTTTGTTATGTTACAGCCTTATTCTAAAATGGATTCAATAAAAAAAAAATCCTCATCAATCTACCCACAATACACCATAATGACAAAACGAAAACAGGTTAGAAATGTTTGCTAATTTATTAAAAATAAAAACCTGAAATATCACATTTACATAAGTATTCAGACCCTATGACACTCGAATTTGAGCTCAGGTGCATCCTGAGCACTACTACTTGACTACTACTACTACTACTTGACAAAAAAAAATCTGCAGTATTGAAGGTCCCCAAGAACACAGTAGCCTCCATCATTCTTAAATGGAAGAAGTTTGGACCCACCAAGACTCTTCCTAGAGCTGGCCGCCCGGCCAAACTGAGCAATAGGGGGAGAAGGGCCATCGTTAGGGAGGTGACCAAGAACCCAATGGTCACTCTGACAGAGCTCCAGAGTTCCTCTGTGGAGATGGGAGAACCTTCCAGAAGGACAACCATCTCTACAGCACTCTACCAATCAGGCCTTTATGGTAGAGTGGCCAGATGGAAGCCACTCCTCAGTAAAAAGCACATGACAGCCCACTTGGATTCTCTGGTCTGATGAAACCAAGACTGAACTCTTTGGCCTCAATGCCAATCATCACATCTGGAGGAAACCAGGCCACTGCTCATCACTTGGCCAATACCATCCCTACGGTGAAGCATGGTGGTGGCAGCATCATGCTGTGGGGATGTTTTTCAGTGGCAGGGACTGGGAGACTAGTCAGGATCGAAGGAAAGATGAACGGAGTAAAGTACAGAGAGATCCTTGATGAAAACCTGCACTCAGGACTTCAGACTGGTGCGAAGGTTCACCTTCCAACAAGATAACGAACCTAAGCACACAGCCAAGACAATGCATGAGTGGCTTCGGGACAAGTCTCTGAATGTCCTTCAGAGGCCCAGCCAGAGCCCGGACTTGAACCTGACCGAACATCTCTGGAGAGACCTGAAAATAGCTGTGCACCGACGCTCCCCATCCAACCTGACAGAGCTGGAGAGGATCTGCAGAGAAGAATGGGAGAAACTCCCCAAATACAGATGTGCCAAGCTTTTAGCGTCATACCCAAGATCACTTGAGGCTGTAATGACTGCCAAAGGTGCTTCAACAAAGTACTGAGTAAAGGGTCTGAATACTTATGTAAATGTGATATTTCAGTTTTTTATTTTTAATAAATTGCAAACATTTCTAAAAACCTGTTTTAGCTTTGTCATAATGGGGTATTGTGTGTAGACTGATGAGGGGAAAATTAATTTAATCCATTTTAGAATAAGGCTGTAACATAACAAAATGTGGAAAAAGTGAAGGGGTCTGAATACTTTCCGAATGTACTGTAAAAAAGCTCATGAGACGCATTAAGCTGTAACAGGAGTAGTCAATTTTCCTGAAACTGCAGACAAATCATTGTCTCCTTTTCCTAACTATAAAGTTGATATAAACTGAACATCTCTTACGGCCCTGTCTGTATGTCTGCTATCTGTACTATCTCCGGACGTCTTGCTGAATCATGGTTCACTTTACATCAATGCACAAAGTAACCCTTGAAGGCACAGTAGTATTTACTGGGAAGGGTAGTGGGCCTACAGCTATGAGATTCACACAGAGAGGACAGGAACTAACGAGGCCTGCACAGCCCAAATTCAACTAGGACATCTTAAAGGTCCAGTATGTAAAATTCAAGCTTTCTAAAAGCTTCCTAATGTATTATTTTCCTAATTCCTAATTGTAATGACTGTGTTTAATCTGAATGCTGTTTTGGTCCGGAAAAATCGCTTTCTAAAATGGATTGTGGATGGTTGCCAGGGGTTCTAGGACAGTGGACTCACATATTTCACCTTTCTGGCTCTGGTGACTGCCTCTTCAAGTTGTGCGCGCATACAGAAACACAACAGCTAATGTCTGACACTGCAAGTCCATTTCTGGGGTGTTATATTATTATTAGGGAGGATGTTGTTGTTTGGAACTTCCAACTGAATTTCACTGCAGTGGCCAGAGGTGGCGGATTTCAAAGAAACTTACGCCCTGCTCCTTTAACACAAGTTTGACATGTAGTAATTCAGAGGAAGCTACAGTAAATATGGACTAATTCTACTGTATTTAGGGCACTTTATTGTTTTATAACTTCTCAACCTTGGCAATTCAGACCACATAGACCTCCCCTGATTGGACACTACATAAATCTTAATCATTATTACAGTAAA
This sequence comes from Argentina silus, assembly GCF_951799395.1. Taxonomy (NCBI): domain Eukaryota; kingdom Metazoa; phylum Chordata; class Actinopteri; order Argentiniformes; family Argentinidae; genus Argentina; species Argentina silus. Next base: position 17,604,371 of record NC_139670.1, on the reverse strand, counting down.
GGGTATGGCTGATGTCCATTATTCTTAATGGCTATTAGCTTCCTCTACTCGTGTCCTTGCCTCTAAGACTACAAGACTTGGAATGTATCCCACTCTCATATCCTCTCATCATTCCCATAACCCCTTTCCCAATCTGGGAAGATCCCTCTCCCTACATGGAGAAGGGCACTTGGAGGGCACTTGTTCTGGCACTCATGTATGGTGAAAGTATGTGTTCACTAGAGAAGTGTTCATTTCAAGTCAAATTAGACCAAGATCAACATTAGGCTAAGATCGGCATGATAACTGAGAAGTTGGGAAAACTGGCAAACTAGATTTTTTGGGATTATTTTTTGGAGTGTGGCAGTTATAGTTGAGATAGTAGAGAAATATGGAGGATAAGGTTTGTCAGCAGGGCATGGGCCGGATTTGAAGCCATGCTGGCATATGTGTGCACTGTAGACCATGGTGCTAGACCACTGGACCACCCCAGGCCACAGAAATAGCTTTTCTATTCTGATTCAAACTTACTGCACATCTTATGTATATCAAATCCTGTGCATGGACATTGGACAATAAGTACAATGGGCCATTTTGTATGAGAAGGTCGTAACTCTTATGTGACCACATCACCATGTTGTGAATGTCCAGTCGACATTCATGGCTAAGGAGTTTAATCAATAAATCACTACCACTGACACATAAGTACTGTGTGTGTGTGTGTGTGTGTGTGTGTGTGTGTGTGTGTGTGTGTGTGTGTGTGTGTGTGTGTGTGTGTGTGTGTGTGTGTGTGTGCTCACTGTCGAGGCATGGGGCACAGAGAGTCTGTGTAGCTCCACATGGCTTGATGACTCCCTCTCCAGGCTGGCACTGTTTGCAGCACTCTCCATTAGTGGTGAACTGGCCTGAGCTGCAGGGCTCCTTATTGGCCATGACTCCAACCTGCCAATCAACCAAGAGAAACAAACATTAGTATGGTGGTAAGAACTTATCCTTGTCTCCAGTCTTTGATCCGCAAGCTAGCTACCCAAATCCTGGTCAGATCCCTTTGCATTTTGAGATTTGAAGAGAAAATATAAAAAGTCTGTGACGTTTCAGTCACTATTACCTCTTCAAACGACTGGAAACATGGTTAAAAAATACTTTCGATATTTTCTGATTTTGATTTGGTAAGCTAAAAAGGTCACTTTAGATGGAACAGATGTGGAGAAGAGAGGGGAATACTTCACAGCAGAAGTTATCTCAAATGGAAGAGATGGGTTTTATCAGACTACAGATGAAAAAAGAGAGTTGCACACCCTACTCCTCCCATTGCATCATTTTAACGAATCAATGTTTCGGTACCCAGTGCCTTCATCAGGATTTGTCATTTTAGACAAATACAATGGGAGCAATAGAGTGTGCAACTCTCTCTTTTTTCATCTGTCTATCTGCTGTTAGTCTGCACCTTGCCTAAAGATTTTGGGTGTGCATCTTCACTCCTACCATTTTACCAGACTACTAACAACTACACAGAGAGGAAGAACACACGCACGCACGCACGCACGCACACACACACACACACACACAGTTAAGTAAAAGCACCCATAAACACAGACACATAGACACATAAACATCAAACAAATATGAACGCAGAGGCAGGACATCCAACATATTCTCTCTATAAATATCAGAGTGGTTTTTTTCCTGTTCTGGTGGCTAACATGTACTACAGTATTTTCTGATTGCTTTGATGCTAATAACAGATGTGTGTGTTCAACTTTCAAAATGTTTAACACAAAACTGAAAACCGATAAGTGTTACTGATAACATAGCCTGATCCAAAATAAATGTTTATAGTAAAATGCCATGAGAACATTAGTTTAAGAGGTTAACTCACTAACTGCCAAAGTATTACAGAACACTCACTTATGTGGTACTTACCTAGCAACAATACTTTGATTGGCTACATGAAGCATCATAATTTATGCATTTTTGGTGAATAAAGTCACCCTTGCTCTAGAATGTTGACAATTTGGGAGACTTTATTCATCCTCGGCACTAAATGAGTTAACCACCAACACACAAGATAGTGATTACTGCACTGTCAGTTAATCCAACAGCCAAAAACACATGATACATTTTTCAAAATTGATATTTTTGAAGTGCTGAATAAAGAGCATAGTTGGAGCCCAGGTGTAGCCTAAAGAGACAGGTCTTTAGTCTACAGTTCTACAGTGGATGACCAAAGAATGCTCACCATAAATAAGAAAAAACCCAACACAACTGTCCCACAGATCAAGAAAACTCTCCAGGAGGTAGGCATGAGGCATATCAGAGACTACCATCTGCAGAATATGTTGATGTAACATGAACTTCCTAACCAAATGGATACTTAGGGAAAAAAATTAGTTTGATCTGTTAATCAGCTAATAATCACTCCGCGGTCAAGTGCCCGTCCAACTAGGGGAGAGCTTCACAGGTGAAACTAGGGAGTTTTTCAGGGCCAAAAAGTGCAAAGGTCTTGACTGGCCAAATCAATCTTCAGATTTAAATCCAGTTAAACATGCATTTCATTTCCTGATAAGATTTTAGGCAAAAATAACTCTAAACAAACAACAACTGAAGATGGCTGCAGTACAGGCTTGGCAGAGCATCTCCAGAGAAGACACCCAGTGTCTGGTGGTGTCAATGGGTCACAGACTTGTCCCTGGTTCTTGATGTGCTTACGAGCGCTCGATTGAGCCTTTGGTGACCGTCAACTTTCAGACAATGTCTGCTTTGTTGCTAGCCTTGGGTGTACTGCTGAACTGTTTTCCTTCCATCCCCCACTGTTTCTTCTCCAGAGGATAGGTGTCTGAACACTCTCTGCTCGGTGCACGCATTATGCATTTACAAGGACAGATCTGAGGTGTTCAGGGAGTGTGATCTACTGTTTGTGTGTTTGCCGACCTCGTACGGGGTAGGATACTATCCAAACAGTGCCTACTCACCGTAAAGTGAATGGGTACACTTCTAAAAGCCTGTAGTCCCCTGTGGGACTCCCCTTCCACTAGAATAATTGCTACATCTTGGGCTCTGATCAAGGGCATCTCTGTTCCAGTTGGGCTCCCCCTCACACTTTGTCACCACACCTTCTTTGACGCATACGGTCCTGGGCGCTCGAGCTGAGTAGGGTGGACTGGGTACAATTTTCTGTATGGGCTTTGGCAATCGGGGTGTGGTACAAATGTCCCATAGTGAGATATCAAACTGAGTAGACTGAAAGAGACCTTTAGGTTACAGTATGTAACCCAGGTTCTCTGAAGGAGATGAGGGAGACATCTCACCAGATTGTCTTTCTTTTACAGGATTGTGAAGAGGTAGTTCACAGAATGAAATGCCAGTGCATTGCAGTAGCCTTTATAAGGTGCTTGGGGCGGGGTCAGACATGCAAAGCACTCATGGCCTGTTCCAGGTGTGATTGGTTTCAGCGAATGGGGTGCACAAGGGTGCATATCCCATAGTGAGATGTCTCCCTCATCTCCTTCAGTGAACAGGCTTACATACCATAACCAAACAGGGCACGGAAACTACCCATGGGCATTTTATATTGTGTCACAGTTGTGCAACAGTAAACAATTTATCAAACTGACATTGTACAATGGTTGTGGAGGTATTGTTTTTGAATGTTTGTTAAACATCAAAATGCAAACGCTGGAGCTCTGTTGCTTTTGCAATGTTGGATTGACATAGTTTTTTGATGGTTATTGGTTAATCACATGTTGACTGGAATGAACGGTTTATTAGACGTTGTTATGTGACGGTTATTTTTTAATGTTGACTTAAGGTTGTCATTTGAGGCTCATCATCAAACGTTGCTACATGATCGCGCATTGGGTTAAAAATGAACATTTTCTTAACATTGGGAAGTCACTGTCAGCATCAGAACATCTCACAGTTGAAAATAATAATAATAAAATGTTGCCTATTTACATAAATAATGTATATGCCATTTAGCTGACGCTTGTATCGAAAGCGACTTACATTGCAGTGAGTGCATACAATTTTTAGCATATATGGTCCCAGCGGGAAAATACAATGTTAAAATGTTTATATTGATGTAACACTTCCTAAACAAATGGATACTTAGGCAAAAAAAAAGAAGTTTGATCTGTTCTAGTTCACAGCTAGTAATCACTCCACGTTCGAGTGCCCATCCAACTATGGAAGAGCTTCACAGGTGAAACTGAAACCAAAACAAGGAGGCTGTGTGTGAGTCTACGAAGAAGAAATAGTTCCAGTTCTGAGCAAACCGATTATATAAACTGTAATTGTTTTATTTTCAATAGAATCCATATAAAAACCTTAAAAAAATGATTTAAAAAATGTTAAAACTTTGAACTTCCTTCTCTGAGTAGATGTAGGCATGTCATTTCAATGGTGCTAAACTAGTTACCATTGAAATCCTGTCTATTGTAAAGGACTGTTAGCCTGTGCTGTAGTAGCAAAGTGGAGAATGGAGAACTCGAGAAGCTTTCACCACTGAGGACAACTCAGGGTAAGATGATATTTCACCTAAACATGAAAATAGGCTGAACCATTCCTTTAAGATCAATAAGCGATTATTTAATAGAATCAAAACCATGCTGAAGGTCAATAATAATCTGATGAGCTGAGGGGGCATGGGAGTAGACAACAGTATCATCAGCATAAAGATGCAGTATTCAATTGTTTAATGACAAACCAACATAATTTATGTAAATGGTAAACAGCAGTGGACGTAGAATCGAATCTTGCGGTACACCTTTATTAACATTGAGAAAACTAGACTGATGTACTGAAATACGTTAAGTCCTATCCTGCAGCTAATTTTTAAACCAATTACAGGCCAACTGATCTAGGCTGATAACCTACTAGGTAGTAGGATGCATGATCAACCATATCAAAAGCCTTAGAGGGGTCAATATAGAGGGCTGCACAATGCTGTTTCTTATCCAGAGAGATCACAATGTCATTTCTAAGTATAGCTGCGAGCAGCCATGCCCTGTGTCTAAGCACAATATCACACCGCCTATTTTACACAGCAGCAACAGAAAATGATCACAATGTTTTTTTCGAGTGACAGTTCCGTTAGCATTTCCTGTCATTTTGAATAGTTAGAGAAATGCTGCTGTCAATTATAGGACACACCCTCATTAAAGTTCATTGGTTCAGAGCAGCCAGAGCAGCAGGCTGAAGGATTTTGCTTTGATCAGCGCTGGCAGGGGAGATGTCATTTGAGTGTTTTAAAATTCAAAATAGCGGAAGTTATGGGTCCTTGAAGTAAATGTGTTCCTTGTCATGAGCCAGACTTATGTAACAAATTTCAGAATTGTCGTTCATACAGGGTGAGGGTTGTGACCTTTCAAAATGTAAATTTTCAATTGCACGGTATTGCGCCACCTTGTGGCCAGATAGCATGAAATGCATGACAGGGTGTGGCCTACGGCCCTTTACCATTGTGCCAATTTGCAAGCTCCTTTGTTTTACCATGTAAAAGTTATTAGCATTACATTGCAAAAACTGTGGATGCAGGGGAATAATTATAATAGGCAACACCAACAATAACAGCTTTGTGACTTCGACCCTGCATCCCAATATACTCCGTCACGTGTGTCAACGTGCTGCGAGCTACAAAGGCTGTCTTGATATGATCCGTCAGATGGCACAGCAAGACAACACAGCAGTGGATGGAACTACACGGTGCATGCCTCTGAAATAGAGACAGAGACGCGGCTGATTAGGACACACAAACTGATTATAATGGGAAAGATTCACCTTGACACTTGCACGGGCCGTGTGAAATTAGGGAGCAGTGTGACTCGGGAAGCAGCAGAGATGGTGTTATGTCCAGGCCTAAAACCTGACTTGTGCGCCTTTTAAATGCAATTCATTATCTGTAGAACAGTGCATACTGTATACCTCTCCTAGTTGAGGCTCCATTTGACATAGAGGGGATTCACTTGAAATTAAAAAAAATGTCTGTGAAGGCCATTACATTGTGTCTGTGTACGAAATGTGCGATATCATTTCTGTTTTATTTGATTTGAAGTTATTGACAAATTTAGTTTAGTTTAACCACACAAAGACTTTTGCACTTATAATGATCTATGCCATTTAGCATGTGCTTTTATCCAAAGTGACTTAAGTGCATTATAGTGAATGCATCATTTGTCTGTATACAGTATATGGTCCAAACGGGAAATTAACCCACAACCTACCAGCATAAGGCTCTACCAACTGGGCCATACACTTACAGTAAATGCATCATTTTGTTTTGACTTCACCTCTTGTCCTGTGTTTGAATGTCAATGGTGTTATTTTTGTGATGTGTGAGCTCATAGGCTTTATTCACAGCTGTACAGGGTGAACATAGCAGATGACAATGACAACCTGCTGGCAATGTTCCTCAGAGTATCCTGAATCAAATTATGTTGTTTTGGTGCGTAAGTGTGGTTTGAAATCTACAGGTCAAAAGGCTTTTTGCCATTGGGTTAGGGTGGATAGAAAATGTACACTTTGATCACAGGAAGTTGTTAGAAAAAATGTGTCTTGGTCAAGTCTTGGTCAAGTCTTATTATCAAGATAGAATTGAGACCATGTCATCAAACTGACACTGTGATGCAAGGAGATGTAGTCAGGGTGCTGAAGAAGGTGTGGTGCAGAGGGTTATGGCTACAGACATCTAAAGAACCCAGGTGTGTGGAATGTTGCTGACAGGAGAACAAATGCTGACAGGTGAGCACATTTCCTGAGTCAGCTTGTGGTGTTTATGTGTGTGTGTCACCCTAATTAACATACCAAATTCACTTTAGCAATACTCCCCAAACCCCCCCCCCTCCCCCCGCCTCTCCACAACACACACACATACACACACACAGCAACACCCCCACCCCGCCTTCCCTTGACCCATCCACCTCCAAGTCTCAGCAAGCCCCTGTAGCCTACAGAGCTCAAGTCCATATTTTACACATTTCAAGAAGAATGTGTCTATCTATTGAACTAGCAGAGTATACACTAGCACAGATGACAGTGTTACATGCTGTACATTGACTGTGAATTTTCTACTTTTGCAATACACGTTTTCCTTATACTATATAGGTAACATTACACTGAACATGCACACTTTGTATCCACTTCATAAGCGGTGGTTGGGCCTACTGTACCAAAATAAGTCAGATTCTAATGTATCAGTTTATGTTACAGCTAATGTACTATATCTCTTACACTACTTTTACACTACCTGTTGTTCATCATTTGCTAAATGCCATAAAAATGTAAATGTAAATGTAATCACGTTGCTCATTAAAATTGGCCATACACTTCTAGTGGCAATGCTAATCTGCACAGACATGAATATTTGTCTAACAGTCACAGTTCATAACGATGTAAATTCTCCCAGATTTCACCTGGCCTGCTTTGCTCACTTTCTATCTCTATTTCTCTATTTCTCTTTCTTTCACACACACTCACTCATTCTCACACACACACACACACACACACACAAACACACACACACACACACACACACACACACACACACACACACACACACCTAATGCAACACGCCATTCAGAACCATGAATCAGATCTGTCAAAACATACACACTTATCATTCCAGTTTGCCCCTGAACCGCCCCCCTCTTGTACCGTACACACCCAACACACGCACTTAAAGAACCTCACATGGGAACAAAACAAACCTGTTCGTACTGCAACCTCAGAGGCAACTTTGAAATAGCTCCAAGTTCCAGTGTGTGATTCACCCACTTTGTCTTTGTGTATTTCATATTCCTGATTTCTTAGCTTCGGGTATGGGTGCAACATGTTTCAATGACAAAAAAATCATTGTGCATACCGATGAATTAACAGATAATTAGCTAGTAGATAATTAGATTAAGTAGCTCATGCCAAGGAGGAAGGGGGTTCGTGACACTAGCAAGGCATGGCTTTCAAGTTCCTCTAAGCTCTAATTGAAAAGGGTGCACTTAACCTCATGACCTCATCATGTCTACACATGTTAGGCTTCCACTGCCAGTATTCCAGTAAAGCTGGGTTTAATTCAAAGGTACTGTTTTATCCTTAATCAAAAAGCAACACAAAAGGGAGGTGCTTTGTCAAGTGTCAGTGTAGTTTACTCCTATGTTTCCGGAGCGGTTAAGGACATGGTGGCAATAATGTGACTGATGCAGCGTTCCTAACCAATGCTGAATCATCATCCCTGAGGGTGGAATCCTAACTCCGGTTACGCACACTTAACTCTTATATTGCGCAAAATCAGCCGTTGCCAGATTCTATCTCCCCTCTGCATATCCTTACTTGGATTGCTTAAGTGCCTCTTACTCAATACCACTGCTCTTCTGTACATATGTCTATACTGTTCATAATCTGTCTATACTGTTCATAATGCACATATCCCTATATTTTCTTTAATACTACTGTTAATACACTGCACATATCTGTACATACCTGTTTATACTGTTCATACGGCATTCCATATTTATATTTATTCTGTTATCTACCTTAATGTTACTGTTAATACATATATACTGCTAGAATGCATTACCTATACAGCTCATATGCTGCTACACTGTTCATACTGCAACCTATTTATTCTGCTTATAATGCTACTGCTTATTCATATACTGCTTACACTGCACTACTTATACTATACTGCACTACTTACTACTCATATACTGCACTACCTGTATATACTGTTCATTGCACTTTCTGCTTTTTTGCACTTCTGGTTAGACGCTAACTGCATTTCGTTGTCTCTGTACTTGTACTCGGCACAATGACAATAAAGTTGAATCTAATCAAAAAAAAAATCTAATATCAGAAATACACGTTTGAGGAGGGGCTTGACTAAAATATGGGTGTGTCCAATAGATTTCCAAGATAAGCGAGTCCTCACCCCATATTTATGCACCGTTTCAGCCTCTACTCCAACAAAAATGTGGAGTCCGCTATTTTTTGTAATTCTATCTATTTAATTGGTGAACAACATTCTGTGAATGTATACTATACGGTGTATAGCCCCAATGTGCCTTGCTTTACATGTCATGGTTTTCTTTAAGGATTGGGAGAGGCGTCTGAGAGGGTGTTCTGGCCTAATTTGAGCATAATGGCCATGACCAATTCACATTGAATATAATTCACATTGTATATAACAGTTACGTTGGGACAGGGCGACAATACACTACTAGGCGTAAATCCTATCAGATGACCTGCAAGGCCGCATAGGATCCCGGTCCTTAAGATTATAAGTGCACTTTCAGTCTTGGCCACAGGGTTGTTTTAGTGGGTGTCACAGGATGTCATGGGTACATCCCAGTCATCGGGGTCAAGGTGCTTTGACAAATTCTGTGCTGGCACTTAATCCAATTCCCCAGCACACCCACTGAAAAATGGAGCATAAAAGCTGGGTTCCACAGAATTGCTGGTTTCCCCAACGTGCTTGGGGCCAGTGATTGTACCCATGTGGGCATAAGGGGACCTTCTGTGGACCAGCACATATATTGGAAAAGCAAAAGGTTCCACAGCATGAATATGCAATTGGTGTGTGATGTCGATATGGATAGTCAATCTATAGCCTAATAGATCAGGAAGTATGACAAAACTGTCAATAGCCAATTTGTGGGGCCACTATATCACAAAATAGAATCAATGTACATTTTAAGTCATGATGAACTGCAATCATTGCTTTACAACCACTTTTTGGAATTCCATGGCATGGAGGGTTCAATACGTACTTTGATCAGAACAAAATTCAGTCGGCATATTTTAAAATAATCTAGTTGGATTATTTGCCTACACACACTTACAAGCATTCACGCAGAGCTGGAATTTATTTTAGTGGAGAGGTTTAACCTATATTGCATGCGCTGATGCACCAGTGTATGCATACACATAACTCTGAGCAGCTGCCTGTCGTATATATGTGACGCAGCCTGTTCCAAGATCAAAGGTTTTGTCAAATACAATACACTATTAATACAGTAAGTGGCTTATATGGGAAATTTGAATAAAATGGCCATAATGCATCTTAAAACGCATTTCCAGTCATGGTGCACCAGTGTCACATAATAAAATTATGTAGCCTCAGGTGCAGACTAGTGTAGTTTGGATAAAGATAAAGACGTATAGAGTGTATAGCCCACTGTTGACCTCTAACATGCTCCATTGTTATTGTCAGCCGTCTGCACTGTAATTGAGAAGGGTGTAACCACAGACTCCAGAGGCTCGCAGCTATAGTAACAGTGCATAAATGTAACTACCTGCCGCGTAAGTATGGACAGTGAAACTGGAACTGAAGTGACATAGTTGGAAGGCTACAGTTATTCTGATTACATCTTGTAGCCAAACGGTTAGGAAGTTGAGGAATGGGACCGGAGAAAGGTACCCACTACCAAATGATAGATAGAGCTATGGATGCAAGGATCTGACAGTGCGTGAGATCAACCTGATAGTTTTAAACATACTTTTGAGCTATACATTGTATACAAACAATGGAGTAAAACAACCTTATTTTGGATTATGGTGGTGTAAGACAGTTGTAAGCTCATGGGGCAATTATAAGTAGGTTAGTGGGTGTGATAGAATGGCAGAGGTTCATCAGGAGTTGTGTGCGTCCGTATATTGAATGAGATTCAAAATAAACTTCAACACCTCTACCAAGCTATCTAAAATTGCTCCGTAATAGGAGAGAATCAAGACCCGCGTACAATGCAAGCGCAAAACACAGTTGCCACACGTAAAACAGTGTCATGAATGTGTAACGAGGTCGTACCGAGTTCACAATAAAACTCATCTAACATTCAGAAAAAGGGAGCATGCAAGACGCGAGAGAAATAAATGTGCTCACACTCACCGCCCCTAATAATGCTGTTAAGAACAGAGAACCCATTCTATATCCCGCTTCTTCGATTTGTATGTAATTTCCAATACGTCAATGGACTATTAAGAAAAGCTCTATACAATGAGAAACTCATTTATTTCAATAGGAAAGTGTGCACAATGAGCGTCGCTTCATTGGATCCTTTCAGGTTGTCGTACGTGGGTCTCTTTCTCCAATTGTCTTGTGTTTCAAAGAAGTCTCTTAAAGAAATGATTCAGTCCATGAATCCAGGCGCCAGGATGCTCTTCATCAAACACTCTGCAAAGTATCAGACAGATACATACGTGAGAAGTCCAGCGCGCACTTGCGATAGGAGCTTATAAAGCGCGGAGCAAATACGCACAACTGATAGGAAGTCAATTCTCGCTTCAGTCCGCGTCTCATATGACAGCTGAGCTTCTCTCACGACTCCCCCGCCCACCACTTCAACATTCATGTTTCTATTTCTCCCTTTCCCATCACCATCCACAACAAACCTTCTGGTCCCCCTCTCCCTCCCTCTCCCAGCATCTCCTGGCACATGCACTTATCCATTTGGACCTTTATTTGATAAAATATTATAGGCCTACTGTATCATCTGATTAGATTACCACTCAATGAAGGAATTATATGGCAAATACAATTAGAAGGCCTACTGCCTAATTACTAATGAATACACTTTAGGTCAATCCCGGTAGTGCAGTTCAGTTAGATTTATGTCTGAACTATTATACTTTTATGCCATTTGCCGTTACCAATTTTTACATAAGCCACATAGGCCTTGGCTTTCATCATTGCTCTCTTACTATTCTATATACTATTGAATCAATGTTGTTTTTACGCTACAATGTTAAAGTTGCAATATGTAGCTTTTCCCCTTGAAAATGTCACTAAATAACCACTACTTATGATGCATTGGCAATCTGTGACAGTGCGTGCACCTGCCAAGACCTGCCCTTCCGCCTGAATTTGCTTTTCTAAAATGTTCGGGACGTCTGGGTGTCTACCACTTGCTTTGAGTGTGTAACCTGCAACGTACTCATTGACTACCTAATGCCTGAGCTGCAAGCAAGCATTTGTCAGTGCTGGAAGCTGACCTAAGCAACTGAAGCAAAAAAGTTTCTAACATGTATATGTCCAATTTGACATTACGGCCTTGTCTGAGTTTTGATCGGGGAATGAGGGAATTTGTTTGTTACTTCGGGTTTATCAGGAGAAGTTTGTATTGTGTATAACCAGTCACGCAACCAAGTGTGCACCCTCGCCCTCGATGACAGACATGGCTTCACAACACAGAGCTGGCGGGTAGTTTAGGGAGATAATGAGGCTTGGGAATGGCATAGTGTAGGGTATCTGTGACAGGGTTTTCTGTCACAGTATGAATGCACAGCTGCTGGTAAAGGACTCGTTTCATGTGAAATGTGAGTGTCTAGCCGGCTGGTTAATTTCCGTGTTTCTGCGAACATTTCCCAACATGTGCATTTCAACCACACAGGTCCTTTGCTAGTTTTAAGGTCATGTAACTAAGACATTCACTGGGTAAAAATGTTGTAAAAAAAACGATGTATATCTTTGGAATATGTTTATATCTTCAAGGAGTTTTAGTCGTTGCATCAAAAGCTCTGCCTCTGCCGATGAACTTGAGAATGACCCGGTCATCAACAGACACACACGCACACATACACACAACTTAGCTGCCAACAATTTAAAGCATTCAAAACCTTTCTTTCGCTGGTGTTTGCAGACCCTACATAAAGTACTGAAATACATTTTTGTGAAGGTTTTGAGACTTGTTTTTGGATGTACGAAACACCCATCATGAGATTCTTTGGTTGGACAACTGAAGTTATTAACTGTAGTCACTCCCATTCTTATTGTGTACATTCATGCATATCAGAGGGGAGAGAATGCTGCCTGTAGAGTACAGTATGTACGATAAACAGGCCTTGCTCCAGATTGCCTTTTTTATGTTGTCCTGTGGGTGTGTCACAGATCACTGCGCAGATGGTTAACTCTGATTGGCCTACACACACGCATGGCTTTGCTTTTTTGCATAGTAACTGTAGTCAACTTCAGCAGTCACACCTGCTTTTTTCAGGACTTAGAAGTTTGTTTGACGCTCTCATTCGTAACAGGATGAAGAACTAAAAAGAGGACTGACAACTGAATTTAGGTGAATGTAGGTGTGTTGAGCACCCATACCATACCATACCGTGTTTTGAATCACTTCATGTGCAGAATTTAAACATCTCTTTTTTGGAAGCTTCAAGACACTCTTTCCTCTGAGACTCTTAATGCATAGAGGCATCTTACAAACGCCAGACGTGGAGTGCACAGCCCCTCATACATGTATACACATTTGTAATTTATGGGTTCCATTTTCTGCTGGCCATTTGTGGTATTGCTTTGGATTAGCAGCTCTTCTTCTTTGGTACTTTTCAGGAAGTGGGAAGTCATTTCTTTAATGGCTTGTTGTTCAGTTCAGTAACATGCACTACAATATCTGTTGCTATCCTAATTGTTTATGCCTGCGTAAGCATTGCATGTAAGTACAAAAAAATTGTTAAGCTTCTCATCTTGCATTATTAAAGAGCAGGGTGAAAGTGTGTTGGAAATCTGCCACCACTGGCCAGGGTGGCGAAATTCAGTTTAAAGTTCCCTAATAATAATATAACCCCCCCTCAATGGACTTGCAGTGTCAGACATTAGCTATTGTGTTTCTGCATGCGCGCACAATTCAAAGAGGCAGCCACCAGAGACAGAAAGGTGTCCACTCCCCGAGAACACCCCTGGCAGTAACACCATGTTTGTATGCAAACTGAGTGTCGGGTAGGACACTCCATTTTAGAAAGCGCTTATTCCAAACAATAACAGCGTTCGTAAATGAAAGATTCCTTTCAAAGTATCTCATTCCCTGATCGCTGCCGATTAAACATTAAAACCATTAGGAAGCTTTTAGAAAGCTTTTAGAAAACTTGAATGTTACATACTGGACCTTTTAAGAAATATTTTGTGTAGTTGAGTTTGAGTTGTGTTAAATGTAGCATTTTATGCGGCAGGTAGCCTGGAGGTTAGAGAGGCTGGCCAGCAATTGGAAGGTTGCTGTTTCGATTCCCGCTCCAGGAGGGAGCCGGATGTGAGCTGGTGACTGGAGGGTTACTGGCATCATATCCAGGTGCCAACCACTGCCGTTGTGCCCTTGAGCAAGGCACTTAACCCCTAACTGCTCCAGGGGCGCCGGAATATGGCTGACCCTGTGCCCAGAGCCCAGAGCTCTGTTCTCCCTTGGGGGTGTGCACGTGTTGGGGGGGGTGTGTGTGCAAAAATTACCACATTCCAAGAATTGATTGCATGGCCAATAAACAGTCTTTGTCTCTTGTCTTTTGTTAGAAATTATTTTTATAAAAACAGATTATTATTGCTATAAGAAAAATACATTACTGCAGTGTGCTAAATTTACTAATGTGATGGCCTGTTGATAAATGAGAGATAAATCAAGCATTAGTCCCGTGGTACGTTGGATTAATACATGGAGAGGTTAAGCCAGGTCATCAAGAAAGATGTTGCAACACACGCTTACACAAAAAGCTGTAGTGGAAAAGTACCAGACTAGGGAGGACAAACCAGAGTAGGTATCTTATCTCTAACAGGGCGCTGACTCCGTAGATGGGACGAATGGTGTGACCAGCCCCCCGTGAACCAACAAGGGAAGAGCCAAGTCTAAACCACGGTTCCTCCCCAACCAAATATCCAATCACAATCACTTTGTTTACTGTAAATGTTTGACTGTTTGAATGTATCCATTTTTGGAAGGTTGGTTACAGATTAACAGCTTGCTGACTGTGATTTTCTTCGCCAAAAATGGTCCTTGTACAAGCCTGGAATTCTGACATATAAATAGCTAAAAGTAAGAAGTAGTTTGTCTTCTCCTTCAAATAAACGAACACGTTTTCACACTTTGTGTACATACTAGCCTAGCCATTTTGAGGAGCAGCTAGCCTCACTTGCTTTGTGAGTTATTTTCATGCTTTACCTTAAAGGGTAAATTTAACCGAAATCCATTTTCATGTGTATTTCTAGTCAATCCATGATGCATACCATCTCAAACTATAATAATTTTGTGTGCAGCTGCATCATAGCTATAGAAAAGCGAGGTCTGTGTTTACTTCCCAAAAATGTCTCATACCATGTTAAAATACGTCAGACTAAAGTTTTTGCACTCCGACCCTGCTCTACTATACCAGGGATTCCCAGAGAGCAGCATGCACTAGCTCTTGCACTGCTCAACAAAAGGACCTCACGTGGGAGGGAGAGGGGAATCTTGGGAGTTGTAGGAATTTATTCAAATGGGGAACTTGGAACATCCTGACTGATGAGGGCATACAAAGCGAGATATCTTGACTCAGATCTTGTTTTAAAACGATTTTTTGTCTACTGCCGTCTACAGTCTACTGTTGAATAACAACAAATCCACTGGATTACAGGGGGAAATTCTGCTTTAATACAAATTTCTATTTTGGACATTGTTTGAATGTAAACTAGCATGCAAGGAATGTATTGCTATTCTGTTATAGTTTCACTCCTTATTATTTTCACTAACCATTGAGAAATGACAACAATTGTTATACATACACTAGTCCTCCTATTTCAGGGCACCAAAAGTAATGGGACAGATTCACATATTCCTAATTCATCACTCTTGTTTAGTATTTGTTCGACAATTCTTTGCATGTGTAGAGGGTTGGAAAATAGGCTCACAGATATTTGCAGAGAAAATAAACACCTCTTATTTTTTTTATGTGCTTTCAAATTAAAATGCAATTAATAACTATTAACAGTGTTCTCCACCTGTGCCTTAGATGGCACTATATGGTAGGATGGCTGAGGGAAGCTGCAGGCTCTGACAGCCAGGAAATATGCTCAGAATAAACCTGAAAATCTGAATATGAACACTAACTTTTGTGTCTTCCTTCTACATTCTATCCAGGTTGGTCAAACCACTTGTTATACCTCAAAAACTAGGAGTGCTAGTCACCACCAAAACCGTCTACGGAGGAAGGTCAGAGTATGGGTTATTCCAAGAGTGGAGGCGTGAGCCCATTGTAGCACACGAGACCTTACCGTGTCCGGGACAAACAGGCGACCCGGAGGGCCGTTTCCGGGGTCGGATTGGGTCTGCTGCGTGGCTCTAACTACCCCCTCAATCTCCCAGGTGATGGCCGCAACGACACAGGTGGCAAGAATGATGGTATCTGGGAAGGAGCTGGGCACACCTTCCTTCCCATACAGGCGAGATAAGGCATCGGGCTTGACATTTCTGGTGCCGGGCCTGAAAGTGAACACAACCGTCCAAAAAACAGTGCCCACTTGGCCTAACGGGCGTTAAGACACTTAGCCATCTGGATATACTCCAAGTTGTTATGGTCGGCCCAGACTAAGAAGGGTTGCTCTGCGCCCTCAAGCCAATACCTCCATTCCTCCAACGTCAGTTTCACCACCAGAAGCTCACGATTCCCCACGTCGTAGTTTCTCTCTGCTAGGGAAAGATGGTGAGACAGGAAGGCACAAGGATGGAGCTTACCATCCTTAGAAGATCTGAGAGAGGACTGCCCCCACCCCAATGTCCGAGACATCCACCTCCACCACAAACTGCTGGGACGGCTGGATGAGGATAGGTGCTGAGGTGAACCGGGTCTTAAGCTCCTGGAAGGCAGCCTCCACCTCGGGAGACCACAGAAACTGTCTGGAGGTAGAGGTGAGAGCTGTAAGGGGGACCGCTATGCGGCTATAGTTGCGGATGAACCTCTGATAAAAGTTGGTAAACCCCAGGAGCGTCTGTAGTTGCTTACGGTCGTTGGGACTTGGCCACTCAAGGACAGCTCTCACCTTGGCAGGATCCTTCCTCACCTGCCCTCTGGCAATGATGTACCCGAGGAAGGAAACTGATGGGGCATGGAACTCGCATTTCTCCATCTTGAGGAACAGGCGGTTCTCCAGGAGCCGTTAGAGGACCAGACGGACGTGCTGGACATGGTAGGCGAGATCCTTGGAAAAAATCAAAATATCATCCAAGTGCATGAAAACAAAAAGATTTAACATGTCCGTGAGGACGTCATTCACCAGATTCTGGCGTTGATGAGACCAAATGGCATCACTAAATACTCAAAATGACCCAGGGGGCGTGTTGAACCCCGTCTTCCATTCGTCCCCCTCCCGAATATGGACCAGGTGGTAGGCATTGTGGGGGTCTAGCTTAGTGAACACCGTGGCTCCCTGGAGTGAATCAAAAGCAGAGTTCATTAGGGGCAATGGGTACTTGTTCTTTACTGTGATGTTGTTTAGAACTCTGAAGTCTATGCAGGGCGGAGCATCTTGTCCTTCTTCTCCACAAAGAAACCGGCGCCCACGGGTGAAGAGGAAGGACGGATGATGCCTGCAGCCATGGAGTCCTTGATGTAACTCCATAGCTTGCCGCTCGGGCTTAGAGAGGCTGTAGAGGCGGCTGCTGGGGAGAGGTGCTCCAGGCAGCAGTTAAATGGCGCAGTCGTATGGGCGGTGAGGTGGCTTGCTGCTTACTAAACACACCATCTGAAGGTCGTGGTAATCAGGGGGGACCAGGGAAAGGTCAGGGATCTCTGGCCTCGGAGCAGACAGAGACAGGACAGATCGCAGACAAGAGACATGACAAGCGGGACTCCAACTGGCAATCCTGGCTGAGGCCCAGTTGATCAGGGGATTATGTTTTACCAGCCAGGGGTGTCCCATAATCAATTCATGCAAGCAGTTCCAGGGACTGACCTTTCCAGGTGAGGGTGGCAGGTAGCTGGGTATGGGGGCTGGGACACAGGGAAGACAGTATGGCTCGTTAGGATCCTCCCATCTCCTGACGAGCCTGCTGGTTTAACGGCCGAAGAGGACAGGTGGCAAGAAAATGGCCGGGCTGGCCACAGTACAGACAACTGTTACTGTTGAGGCAACGTCTGTGTTCCTCCTGACTGAGGCGGATGCGGCCTAGCTGCATCGGCTCAGACACCAGTGAGGTTGCTTGAAGCGCTTCCTCATTCCGTCCACTCTCAGCGGACAGCATACAAAAACCATCGCATAATCCGCTACGCTTTGGAGTCCCTGATGGAGGGAAAGAAGTCTCTTTGAGGCGTCCTTTCCCCGAACCGGATAATGGAAGATCTTATGCATCTCCGCACCTCCTTGACCGATGGTGGCAACGGGGCAGACAGGATCGTGAAACGATCCGGCATTGACTAGCAGCAGGTGCAGGGTATAAGTAGTGGAGAGTCGATTACTAGATTGCCGACAGGTGTGCTAGTCACCGCTGGCAGAGATCATGGAGGCAGAGTCATGACAGATGGGAAACTGAGGCTTTCTGAACCATTTGGGGCTTTCACCAAATTGTGCTGATAAAGCTTTTAAGACATGACACATACAACTAATAATAAAGCAGTGGCAGTCCATCGAAGCTAATTAGATTTTTAATACCATCACTTTGAAGTCAAATGAACATTCAGTCTATTACTTTGTGGTGGAACTTATTTATTATTTCAGTACGCATTACTGTGTCTCTCCACACAGCAGCTGTGGAGCGGTATGTTGTAGCTACAGTACACTCTCAGGCTGAAACAGTATCGCAGGCTACAGTACACTCTATCACAGGCTACAACGTATCGCTGCTGTGTGGAAGGACACAGTAATGCGTACTTTCACAGCAAAAAATAAATTGTATGTGGAGTTTATTTGGACAGACTGAACTTGTAGCCCCCTCTACTTGCAGTAGCATTGTGGCTCATGAGGAAAATGCTGGTGAAGGCGCTCCATATGAATGACAGCACAGACAGGTTACAAAATGGAACCCATGAATCGACAGCACTGCTGGTAAGTAGAATACATAGATATGGTTAAAAAATCCCGAACCAACCCTTTAATAGTAGTGGATTCCTGACATCACAAATCAATCACATTCTCCAATCAAAATAAGGCACAGGTGAAGTGTGCCCGCCTTTAAACAACGCTGCCTGTTCCAGCAGTGGCAAGACAAGATACAGACATGAGAATTAGCAAATTCAATACTCTTTTAATTAACAAAGAAATTACCTTCCCGGGTACCTTCCGTGGAGGGCCCTGACATATTTTGCTTAGGGCCCAATAATAGCTTGACCAATGTGTTAGATGGCGAATGGAATGTTATTTACAGTAGGGAACTCTCCTCTTCAGCTCAGGCATGAATAATTATCTTATTAGTTATGCAGTTACAAATCAACTGTTCTGTACGCTGGTCAAGGTAACTCATGTGCATCATAGGGTTTTCTGTGCTGTGGAATCACAAACAGGCCACTGGTTATTCAAAAATGCCAACATGATACATCAAGCTCTCCATATAAGATTTTTTTTTGTGATACACTGGTGTTTCACATTTTCTCCATTGAGTTATTTGTATTGCAAATGTACAGTGATGTTTTGTTGTCAAACGTTCAGAGAAGACATTTAGAAAACATGGGGAACTGGAGTTGAATGTAGAGAAGGGACAGAGTGGGTCAATACTGCACAGATGTTGGGGTCTCATGGAAGGGAAGGTGTTCTCTGGCCTCAGCAGTTAGACAGAGCCATTCTGTATGTACCCTAGCCACATAGTCAACTGCACATAATCACTCCCAAACCATCTCATAGTCCTATAGTTAACAAAAACATGCAGTATACAATAGACCTACACTGTGCATTTACAGTGTACAGTATATACAGTATTATATTTTATTTAACTTATTTTAGCAGGGAGTCTCATTGAGACCAAGGTCTCTTTTACAAGGGAGCCCTGCATACACACAGTTTACAACCATACATGATGCAAATAAAAAATTACAACATTATAAAACACAATCAAGAAAAACAATCTTTCAACAAAGAGTTCCTCAATCAAAACATAACCCTAAACTGCCAGAGTAGCACCAGAGCAACTAACTAAAATGTTCTCTGCAGATTGTTCAAGGAGTGAGGTGCACCAAAAGCGGATTTACTGCACAAACAGATTTACCCAATTCAGTGGAGACTCAAGGAACCTCAAGAGTTAACCAACTCTGAGAATGAGTTAGGTAAATGATGTTCTTGAATTTCAATAATGAGGTTAGTATATGCACTGTATTAATTTACTTATTTTTTATGATTTTTATGATTTTTAAACACAATGTTTGTCAGTAAATTGTGTGCATGTAGAATGCAAGCCTATATAATTGAAACTTATTGTACTGTAGTTGGGTACAGATGAGATTAAAAAAGCTTTTGTATAAAGAGGATATAATCATCAGATTCTAACAGCTGTGCAGAGAAAGTGCTCTCAAAGTGCTTTGACTGACTTGGCCAGTCATATAATGCCTCCATCGCATTACAGTGCATTAGATTTGTGTCCAGAATGAGCCGAGGAAGGAAACTGGATCACATTGCCGATGGTAGCGTTACACTATTGTGGCTGATGTCAGTTGATTGGCAGGTCGTTTCTGCTTCCTCTCCCCGCTGCACAGGGGAAAGAGAATAACCTTATTAAGTTTCATTAAAAGGAAACAAAGCACACCACTACACGGACACACACACATGCACGCACGCCTACACACGCACGCACGCACACACGCACGCACACATGCATGCATGCACGCACGCACGTACACACGCACAAACACACACACACACACACACACACATATACACACATAGGATTGACCACCTGGGAAAAAAAGGCCTTCTCTAGGAACCTGAGCTTGGACATTTGGATGAATCCTGATACCCTTCCTCTGTCCACTTAATGCAGACAGATGGGATATGGGGGAGGTGGCGGTTAGCTGCCACTTTGTCTCACTAAGCAGTGATTACAGGGTATCCATTACAATCTCACCGCCCATTGAATGCAGAGGAAATAGGCTGATAGGGCTGAGTGGGTTAAATGGTACAAGCTACTGGGTTAGCAACAGTATTAGCTCAGTGTAGGCTTAATTTAAGGTTTATCAGTAATTGTCACTCTCTCTCACTCTCTCTCTCTCTCTTTCTCAGTCTGTGCTTCTATGCATTATTTATCTGCCTATAGCAGCTCCCTACGACCACAGTACTTTCTCCCTCCCTTGCTTCTCTTTTTCTTTTGCTTCTCATGGGGGGAGCCAGAGGTGAATAAACAGGCCACACATGCAGAAACCAAAAAGAGCATGGAAACATAATCCCTTATCAATCTCATCAAAGCCTTTGAACTTTGGATCAGCGTATACATAGTAAAGTTGATTCCAAACTGTAAATCAATATGGTATGTTTCATAATGATAAATAATCATGTTAATAATCCTAATATAGTAACTGTATTCACAAAGCATTTTTCATATATTTTATATATTTTTTCATATATTTTATTTTACTCATGAAGACAAACAAAAGAAAGAAACAAGCTCACAAGTGCCCACGTATACTTGACCCCATCACAAAATAAGGCACTTCTTGTTAAAAAGAGAATAAGAAAATCCATACACTTTTCACCTTGAAGTGAACCCAGCCAGACTAGGTCTAAACTGATACCCTGATGAACTCATTGTTCAACACCCTCTACTTCTGCATTTCTATTGGGCGGTTTCCCAGACACAGATTAAGCCTAATCCTTGACTAAATTGCACTTTTAAACTGGACCAACTGAAATTGCATTTCTCAGACATGATTTAAAATAGTCCCAGACTTTTCCTTAAAATGTCTTATTTTTAGAAGGAGGATTAGAGCTAATATAGATCTAAGTGAAGGTTTAAATTAGACCGAGACAGAGGCAGGTTTAACTTAATATTAGTGCAGTTTGTCAATGGCAATGTTGGGAAATGACCCATAAACACCACAGAGGGCAGCCAATCTAGTCCAATTAAAAACCATTTTTTTCATTTGTGTTGAATTCATGCAAACTGTACTTCAGCTTGTTTTTTTCCATCTCCCTCCATTATTGGCTCCTGACTTAATTTAAGATCTGCTTGTGAGACCACCCAGTGTGCCATGGGACAGGCTGTTCCAGTGACAGTCTCCATGACAAAACAATTGCAATTTGTGTTCCATCTCATGTTTTTGAAGCAACCTCACCCAGAACATCTGATTAAGCCTTACTTACATTGCCCTGCATAAGTAATGAGACAGTGACACATTTTCTCTTCTTCTGGCTCTACACTCCAACAGTTTGGATTTGAAATCAAACAATTTCTGTGGGGTAAAAGTAGATATTCTCAGCTGTTATTTGATGGTATTTGTGTACATATTAGTTTCACCATTCAGAAATTACAACACTTTTTATGCAGTCCCCCTATTTCATCCAAAGGTAATGGGACAATTGGCTTGACAGGTGTTTCTGTTAAGTCAGGTGTGTTCCCAAACATAATTTGTCAAGGCATAAGAGAGCTGTCAATGTCTAGTATTGTTTCTAGGCTTTGGGTTTGCCTTTGGAGTCTGCTATTGGTGTCTATCAACATAAGGACCAAAGCAGTATCAATGAAAGGCAAGGATTCTTTGTTCTGAAGTGTACAGAAACATCATGTCTGCTAGAGTACAAGCAAATGCCTCGAAATTCATTGGATGGTGCTTCATCATACTCAGTGCTGCTTTTGACACAGTCGATAACACTATTCTATTGCAGTGCTTCAGAGAGCACACTTCCATCTGTGGGACTGCCCTAAACTGGTTCACCTCCTACCTCTCTAACCGCAGGCAGTATATCGCCCTCGGTGAGGCAAGATCAGAGGAGTCCACCATTACCTGTGGTGTCCCACAAGGGTCGGTTTTAGGACCTATCCTCTTCCTTCTCTACATGCTTTCACTTGGCCAGATCGTCAGACAGCACAGTGTCACAACATCTGCTCTGTCAACCTTGTCTAACTGTCTGGAAGAGATAAAATCTTGCATGTAAAACAACTCAACATCAGCAAGATCAACTCCTGCAGCATCGGCCCTGCCATAGACGGCCACTGTTACAGTCCCTCTCCCTGACCTGCCCTCTGGCACCACCTTGAGGCCCCAGCGATCATCGCTGGAGTGTCAACCTCCCAGTTGACAGAGCACCTGTTCCCTGTCTCCACTCAGCACACCTGCGACCCATTCCCAATCACCCACCTATAAGAACCCTGCCCAGCCTTCACTCCGGCGCCAGAACGACTGTGTATATGGTAACCTTTCCAGTAACCCGCTTTATGCTTCCAGCCTTTTCATATCCTCCCGTGTTTCTAGTGTTTGTTTTTGTGTTTCACCGCGTTCTCCTGTGCTCCTCTAGAACCCTCGTCTTCCTCAGATTCCCCCTCTACCTTCCACGGACCTAGCCCATTCCTGTTTTGATTACTTGTCTACCTGCTCGACCCCTGCCTGTCTGACTACCCGCCTGCCTGCCCGACCCCTGCCTGTCTGACTACCCGCCTGCCTGCCGAACCCTGGACCGACCCTGGACTACTCTCCCTAGGATTATCTCTCTCCCCTACCCCTCTCCTCCTAACCCTAACCCATTTACTTTCTATTAAATACGCCTTCGGGCTTAAACCTACCCTCTCTGTGTGCCGTCAATCTGGTTCTTTAGACGTTCACGGGTAACAGCCGCATTATTCCCCTCTCCTCAGTCATCACCAACCTAGCTGTGAACTTCGACCCTGCTCTCTCCTTCAATGCCCACATTAGTCACAGCTGAAAAACGTTATTTTATCACCTCTAACGTTCTTGTAACATTCCATGGTGTCCCAATCTCCATAGAGGGCGTGTAGAGTGCGAGTCCACAATGTTCCATTCACCTCAGCTGCTAAACTAACCCTGAAATGGTAAAGATTCCTTTCAAGTAGGCCTAATGTTAAAATAAAGCTAAGTTGATACTTAATTTAACAGGCTATGTGCTACTACTACAAATATTAACCTGCCTCGCACAAACTGCACTCTCATCATGACTTCCATCTCATCCAAATCTGTAGGATGATTTCAAATAATGCTATTAAATAAAGCATGGTTAATTCACTACATCCACACAAATCAAATAATCACTCAGGTAAATCATCAAAGCTTTATATCGCGTGTAATGTGGGTTAACTGGGTCAGGATATGCGCCGGACTCTGCAGGACATAGCGCCAATAGATCCTTTGGTTTACAAAAATAAACATTTATTGATGCTTGCCAAAAATACTGTCCCTGGGTTCCTAATGAATCAAATCAACACCACAACATGGCCCTCAAGAGGCAACAACCCCTAGATAGCAAGGGACGGGACAGGACAGGAGGGAAAATGCCTGGTAGGCACATTTCCCCATGGCACTGAGCACTAGGCAGGATTCAAACAGTATAGGCTACATCACACAAACTACGCGTCTCTCTCATTCTTCTGTTTATCATGACTCTAAACCGGCTCCCAACTAACCCAAATCAGTGGGCTGCCTTTAAATGATGCTGTCAAATAAAATAAAGTAAATTCATGAATGCACAAGAATTAAAGAAGGACTAGGCTATAATGTGGACCCTCTTATACGGGCAATTTTCGATTTGATCCACCACACGTAATTGACTTTCGATGCAAGACTGTGGGATGGAGAGGGATAGACACCTGTTCAAGAACACAATGCTTTCATGCAGGATGATATTTTTTATGCTCCTAATGCTAATTACTTTGGTTTACAAAAGTATTGGTTGCTTTTTAATAATACTGTCCTTGGGCTACGTACTGTAAAAAGAAGCACTAGGCCCATGATGGAAGGTCCGATAATATTTTTTTAAGACTGCATTTGAGAGCCTTTTGCCTACTGGAGCGATAGGATGGTGGGACATGATGGAAAATGTAGGTTATTCTTAGAATGCCCCCTGGTGGTTGTTTTGCTGAGGTGAAATACCTCAAATAAAACATGAAAAAATACATTTTAAATTCACATCCACGCGAGAGGTCCCTGATTCAAGCCCTGCTGGTTACAGTGGTGCCCAATGTGTGGTGGGACAGGAGATCAAAGTGGGGTGAATGGCGCAGAGGTGATTTGAAATCATGTGCTTGTGATGAGTAGCCCGCATTGAGACTTGTAAGCCCATCTTTCGTTCTGAAATTGCAATTGTACTCTTGGTTTAATGGTAGACACTTGGGTCTGAATATGGCCTTTAAATTTCACCACTCTTGAAATGACCCCTCATAAACCCAATAAATGCCCCACTTTACCCAGGTTCCAAAGGGTCTATGAGGGATGGGGATGAGGGGAGGGATGGGACAAGAGAAGGCCTCTTTCTCCCTGTTGACACAATAGGAAATGTGTTGTTTTGGGCCTTTGGTATCTACACAGTCCAGGCCACAGTCCAGGCTTTATGAGAATAGAAGGAACCCCATCAATGAAGGCACTTATTCGAGGCGTTTTGTGGGGAACAGTTGTCCACATTATAGTCAGACCAGGTGCAGTTTAACACATTGGGATTACTGACCCTCAGGCACCCGAGAAGCATGTGCCTTTGGAAAGTCAATGCATCTCTTTATACACATTAGGCACAAACACATACTCAAGCACATGTATAGTACTCCCACACAACATAAATGCACACACAAATGTACACACTTGTACAAACACAAATGCACACACAAACACAAACACAAATGCACACACACACACACACACACACACACACACACACACACACACACACACACACACACACACACATAAACACTCTTGTACCCCCACACACAGGCATGCACATAGCCATGCCGGCAGACGCAAAGACACATACAGACACAGACACAGACACACACACACACCACACTTACACTACACATCCGAGTGATCCCTCTCTGTGTTTTACTCACATATCAGTTGGTGTAATACATGCTGATGGACAATTCCACAAGTAGGGTAGGAAGAGAGAGAGATACAGCGAGTTTTATAAAGGGAGAAGAAGAAGAGAAGTGTCCGGTGCTCATGCAGTCACTACTGTGACCCATCAGCCAATGGGTTTAAATATGGCCACAATGGCCCATTGATGTCCCATCTTACTCAGCCTGAGGTTTAGGTTCAGGGTTCAAAGTTCAGCATGGTTGCATTAGTGCATTGAGGTCATGGATGATGTCAGCTTAATATGACCAAGTTACCAAACCTCAAACTACCTGTGGCAATAGATGACCATTTCGAAAATTTGCACTTGACCCCATCTGGAATAATTAAAAGGTCAAAAGCTGCCAAATTAAACATTTATTTATCACAGTTTTCCATCTATTTGCATTAGGTTGAATCTTTGGTCATCTTCGGAAGCAAAACTATGTCAGTTTTGTTTCCAAAGATCACTTACGACTGTAATACAGAGCCCTCATTTTGCATGAGCCCCTTATCTGCTAAAAACTAATCTTTCCTGCTCTGTTTTTCCCCCCTTTAATTAGAGGTCTCACAATTTACAAATGTCTAGGCAAAACATTTGAAAAACAATTAACAAACTTCCAAACAACTCAGCAGTATCATATACAAAAAAACAGCAATAACAACTAAGGGAGACCTTAACAGTTTTGTCAGTTTTGTCAACATCAATAAGACTTTTAAATGAGCACTTGATTGAACGTTGTATACCGTAGGACTATTTGTCATTAGTATCTGTATTTGTAATGTCCTGTGTGTATTGTGCTGTTATGTATTTATTGTATTTTACTGTCTGACCGATTGCCACACTTGAAGTTCTCCTTGGGAAAAATCTAAAATCAAGTTATTTTATTCAATTTTAAATAATCTTCATAAAGAAAAAGTGCAAGAATTAGCTGCATTACTTCCCTCATCCCTAATGTGCAGCATTTTCTGTGTCCGCAATCAAATCTTAAACTTAACTTAATAGCTTTTAGTGTCTGTTTTATTGGTTCTCCTTTCTTGTTTTGCTCCGGAGATGTACATAAAAAGCTATTTGCTAATAGAATTAATGCAGCACATTTAGGCCCTGTTCAAAATTAGACACTGATCTGTCAAAGGACTGGTAAGACTGGTCAAAACAGGAAAATACTGCCTGTGAAAAAATTATAAACTTGGGGCCTGATTCACTAAGTGTTTAATATTTTGTATTTCATTTAAATTTCAAGTTTTTTCAATACAATATTTAACACCAAAAAACAGAACTGAAATGGAACATGAAACTGTCTTCATTTGTGTTTTATTTAAATTTCTCCTTAACCTTATTTTTTAAATTTATTTTTTACCTTTTGGCTCTGATAATAATAATAATAATGCATTTTATTTGGAGGCGCCTTTCAGGTCACCCAAGGTCACCTTACAGAAAAGAAGTAAAAGCAAAAGCATGACATCAATCATTAAAAACAAAACAAACAACACATCAAGATAAAAACAAGTGAAGTGCAGAGTGTCCAATTTATAGATAGTGATTCCTATATTTAATTTCCATTGACTATTAACTAGCCTGTACTGTTAAGTTATCAAAGTCATAAACAAACATTAGAAGTAAAATATGAATTTCAAAATGTTACAATTGTAATATGACACCATGACAGTTGTACAATGTCGTTTTATTGATCTGAACTACATTTTGGCTACAACCTGCACTAATCATGACAGATATACTCAGGGTATAATGAGTATCATGATACAGTAGGTCAGTGTTTAAAAGGGTCATAATGCCGTCGCAACAATGGGCTACCTCAATGCCACTGCTGCGTCAGACACAAGTTGTGAAGTGCTGCCCAAAGCCACCACAAGGTGGTGACAAAAGCTTTAAAGGATGTTTGAAAAGATCCATACTTTTGTTACATTTACATTTATGGCATTTAGCAGACGCCTTTATCCAAAGTGACTTAGAACAAATACATTTGTTTAAGTAAGTGAATCATCTATCCATCAGTCATCATAAGATAAAGTAATCAATGCACAGACCAGGGGCCATTGGCAGTCACAATGCTAGAAGAAGGAATTTATTTATTTTTATTTTTTATTAACAGGAGAGGAACTTGTACAGGCTGGTAGTGTGGGTGAAGAGGTCTTTAGGAGGGACCGTTAAGATGTAGTCTGAAGAGATGGGTCTTCAATCTACGCCGGAAGATTGGTAGTGAATTTATACTGTTTGTATAAATTACTGACAGTGCTGACATTATTGGTGTCCTCCAAATAATCACAAAAATAAAATGAGAGAGAGAATGGTTTATGATTGCAGAGCTTTGCCTTATCAGCTTGCCTTATCACAGTGTTTCTCAATGTGTGTGTGTGTGTGTGTGGGGGGGGGGGGGTCGCAGGGAAATGGGATGGGAGAGAGAAATTGTAGTGGGGAAAAAATCAATGTGGTCAACTACATCAAAACAAGACTGATGAAACCTTTTTTCCGCATTGTGTGCGGAGATGGGTGCAGAGTACACTGCTGTGCTGTTTCACAGTGAGTCCCGATGGCTCTCTCGTGGAAAGGTGCTGTCCAGGGTGTTTGTGCTGAGAGATGAGATCAGAATGTTCCTGGAGGAAGGGAATGAACTTGCAAGCAACTTTATAGATGAAGAGTTCCTCATGAAACTGGCCTATCTGAGTGACATGTTCGACAAGCTTAATGAGTTGAATCTCCAGTTGTAGGGCACCAACACACACCTGCCACAGCTGACAGACAGGATACATTCCTTTACTGGAACCTGAATATGTGAGGCAGGAGACTTGAGCAGGGAAACATTGACTCATTTGACAATCTCAAGTCATTCATTGAGACCAACAAGCTGCAGAACAGAGTGCTTCCGTGTGTGTGAGATCACATCTCAGCCTTGAAATCGCATTTCAACAAATACTTCTCTCTGGATGACACTACCAAATATGACTCGATCAGAGACCCATACTGTTCAGCACGGAGGAAGAGGAGAAGTACATAGAGCTGACATCTAACTCAACAATGAGGATGCAGTACACATCCAGGACCTTGGCTGGGTTCTGGATTGGAGTGGAGCAAGAATTCCCCTCATTGGCCAGAGAGCAGTGGCAGTACTACTGCCTTTTGCCACATCATATCTCTGTGAGATAGGCTTTTTTGCTGTTGCCTCCATCAAATCAAAATACAGATCAAAACTGAACATTGAGAATATGCTGAGAGTAGCAATCTCAAAACAACAACCCCGCTTTGAGAAGATTTGCAAGTGAAAACAAGCACACCTAAGCCACCGAATGTGTAGAATAGTAATAAGGTGCAAGGAAGATCAGTAAGTTCTGTGTAGGCTTTTTTCAATTCATGATTTCCACAAGGAGAATAGGAATGTGTAACATAGTAAAACGGCTTTTTTCAATCCATGATTTCAACAAGAAGGATAGGAATGTGTAAGATAGGAATATGGTGGTATTTTTTATGTTACTTAATTACTTACTGTTAATTTTCTCTCCACAATTTAACTATTTTTAACTATAAAAAAGTTTACCTATAATTGCATCTTTGTAATGTTATTTATATAAAGAAAATGCCGGTTTGTACAACTATGCAACAAATACAATTCATTTTACCAAGAAAGATGGGGACGGTGTCGTGGAGGGGGGGGTTCTAAATTATTTTCAATTACCAAATGGGGGCCTGACTGAAAAGGTTTGGGAACCACTGCCTCATCAGATAGATTGCCAAAATCTATTTTATTATAGCAGATCAGCTCATGAATTACAGAGATGGAAATGTTTTAAAGATCAGGTTATCTTAACAAGGACCAAGCACTGGGACCAACTTGTGTTTTTCGAATATGTAAAGTGTAGCCAACATTAACTGTTTCATTCAACCATGCCAACCCCTCAACTTCCAAAACAATGTGCAGGGTCAATGTTGTAGTGGATGTAGGAATCACTGATAACCAGTTTCCTAGCTAGCCAGATCACATAGGTAACAGTAGCTAACGGTGTTGTTTCTTATGGATTGTACGGTAGGTGCAGCATCATCTGCTCACAACTGTGATCTGAGCTCTCACACCGTGTTTCACGGAAACATTCTAAAATTCGCCGGTTTCGTATTGGTCTTGGCAAATGGTGTGTTTTAGATCAACTGAAAACTTTGATAAAGCGACTATGGTCTTCATGTGGTCCTCCGGGGTTTTCTGTTTGTAGATCCTAGGGTGGGGGTTCGGACACACACAAACACACACACACACACACACACACACACACACACACACACACACACACACACACACACACACACACACACACACGCCATATGGACATCACTGATATGCCATTGACATTTTCGATCACCAGTGATAACACATCAGTCTTTTTCCCATGACCCCTTTTTCTTTCTAAACGATTAACAGCTTTGACATTGTTGTTGTTGTTGTTGTTTTTCAACCCAACACAAGTAGTTACAATTCAAGCCGTTGCAAACACATACAAAGCGTAGGATTTTACAGCCGCTGCCGTCAGGAAAACGCCTCCGCTGTCATGCAGCAAAAACAGAGAGGCTAAGACTGAGTTTCTTCCCACATGCCATCAGAATTGTCAACGATGACCCCACCAGTGCCCCCCTCAAGTCACTCACACATGCACTGTCATTCTAACACATATGCACACACATAATCATCCATCTGCTATTTATATTGCTTACTGGCTATACTGTTCATATTGTTTATACTGTTTATACTGTCCATACTGTATATTTTTTAGTACTTCTATTTTTATTTTATTGTATTTTAAAACTTATTGTGTTGTTGCACTACTCTGTGGCACTGTCACTTTTGCATTTCACTGTATACTTGTATGCACGTGACAAATAAAGAAATCTTGAAATCTTGAAATCTTGATATAACTATGTTTGAATTCACTCATGTTAAATTTGTTTTGTTATATACAGTACTACTTACAGTACGGTGACAAAATGTTCCACTTTGTTCCCAAAATAACTTCAATAGCCTCATATCAGTATGATGAATGCAGTTATGCCAATAATGATTCTTTGAACTGGAAGCTCTTACAAGCCTACTCTCGAATCAGAGTTAAAAGTGTGTTCTGTCTTGCTACACTGTTTCAAGGATTGTTCCAATGGTTATGTCATATACTGAGACATTTTTTTGTCAATGGTCTAAATTGTAGTAATAACTGGTAGAACAATTTATCTGTTATCCTTTTAAGAGTAACAGCTGATTCTTACTTATTTGCTCTCCATGGTTGACAACAATTGTTTATCATTGTAACATCACATACCTGGCCTACACACACACTTACAATTCAGTCAAACTTCCTCGTTCACTAGTCCTTGCATGCTGGCCTATTTTAAGCCTCTTTCCACTGATCAACCTCTGTAGTAGTGGGGCCCAAACTATAGTATGGCCCCTTGGTGGGTGGGGTGTGGGTTAGGGAAGGGTGATCATGGTTGGGATAGCCCTCTTTTTGAGCCAGATGTGGATGGGCGATAATGTCACATTCCCCCGGACAGAGGATTATCCGACCCTACCCACCCACCAAGGGGCCCCATAGTTTGGGCCCCTCTACTCCACACAGTGGGCTATGGGGGTGGAGCGGTGGGGTTTTACCGTTTTGGAGACACAGGCTGTGGTCCCCAACCACTCATCTTGAGACAGCTTACCCTAACCCCATTCCATGCAATTATGCAACACTGACTGACTTTAGATCAGTGCTTATGGGCAATGTCGATTTGCACTGTTTAGTGAGGGGTACCCTCAGGGTGGGTGTTGTCCATTACACTCACAGACCACAGGCCTACAACCTGTGAGTCGCATGAACGTCCTGGCACCACGCCATATCTGGAATACCTCTCCTCAGGTAAGATGGAATCATATCTCTCTATTTATTTCCTGCACTTTTGTTCAGCTGTGAGTTCAGTGTCATGTAGAGAAACATGCAGGTAAAGCTGTGAATCCATGATGTGTCCATGTGTATTATAACAAATATGTAAACACATTGACGGAGAACTCTGGCCATAAAATCTTTGTTATAATACACATGGACACATCATGGATTCACAGCTTTACCTGCATGTTTCTCTCATTACAACATCAGATCAATATACATTTCAGACAAGTGAAGAGTGATTTGAAGTACTGTATGTGTGTGTGTGTGTGTGTGTGTGTGTGTGTGTGTGTGTGTGTGTGTGTGTGTGTGTGGGTGTGGGTGTGTGTGTGTGATGACTAGGGCGGGGACAAAATTTGGAGCTGAGCTAAATTACGCTGTGCAACAGATGGACCAATATTAATAATAGGTATTAATAAGTATTAATAATATTAATAAGTACTATTTTATTCTAGTAAATGTATGGCAATGAATGCAGACTAATCTGAAATGTGTTCTGTGTGGATATTTGTTTTGGATTTATATTGGATATTTATTTTTTACCAAAACAAGCCAAACATTTTACAAGATTTGGTAGAGATTTGGTAGTCAAAAATGTGCAGGCTGAATCCCAAAACCAAGGCAGTCTAAATTGAATTGTGAAAGGATGCCACCTTTGCATGAGTATTACAGTTTTATCTGTATTCCATTTGTGGGCTTCTCATTACTCTCATATCTGCCTTTAGATATACAGTATGCAAGATTTTTGATTGAGCAACTGATAACAAAAACCTCAACATCCTTGTTCTCAAGACAAAATGATCATCATTAATTCACAGCTTTCTATTTTACAACCAAACGTTTCTATTTTGTACATTTTATATGTTTGTTCCATGACTTATCTCCACCATCAAGGGACAGATAAGTGAAAAGATAATTCAGACAGAGCCCCTGTGCAGTGTGTGTTCAACACAGATAAGGGGCTCTGTGTCAAAATAGATCCCATGCCTTTGAGTAGCACTTGAGAAAATGGTTGTCTCACTTTGAATTCCGCTCTTTGTTGTACCATGATGTATTGCAGGTACAGGTTATGTTGAAATACTGCTGACTTATCAAAAGTGACAGACTAGAGGACTACAGAAACACATGTCGATGACTACTGACCTCTCACTCAGGGCGGTAAGTCATGTGAACAGGTGTAATAAATACAATTGATGGTATAAAAACACCTCAAATTATTTTTGTATCGATGATATATCTTTGGTGTGACTGATTGGGTTGGAACCCAGGTTATCTACACATCACTATACTGTGTTAGCCCACCGAGCTAAAGCCTAGACAGCAGCATGGAGTTGATACTGAGAATGCAGGCCTACATGGACTGTAAGTTCATTGACATAAATGTAACTCATCCCCTCTGTCCCCGATCTCTGTCTATCCCTCTTTCTCTCTCATCCATCTCTCTTTCCTCAGAGCAATGACATGGCCTATGAGGAACGGGACTCCTCTCTCTCCATACCTTTCAGAGGGTAAGTTACTGTATCCCTCTCTTCTCCTCAATTCTCCTCTAGGCATGGCGGCAACACCACCACCCTACTCTCCGTTGATGGTGCAAATCCCCTGATTCATGCACATACACTTCTGTCCTTTTGAATCGCGGTAGCCAGAAAAAATGCCCTACCATTCATAATTCGGCAAGTGCACTCCAATATGGCACAATAAGGACTGACGTTACATGCTGTTGCAAAACCATCCTCTCTAAATGCTTATTTGCAATCCAGAAGAGACAACCGGCCATCAGTCAATTTAGCGCACGCTAAAAAAAAGATCAACCATTACAAGTTTGTGAACTCAAGTTGTACATATTTTTGAAAGTTAGATGTGTAACTCATCGATCCTGCTTCGTGATAAGCCCCTCTGGTCCCTTGTCATGCAGGTCTCAATTTGGTGATGGTGGCAGCTATGATGACCTGCAGGAAGGAAGGGAGGAAGAGAAGGAACAGGGTAGAGACTCCTTCATCCAAAGGTTCACCATCTATCCGGATCTTGAAGGTGAGCAGGGCAGCCCAGTAATCCTAGCCTTTGTTTATTCCAAACAAGGCCAATGAATGTGATAAGATGGTGGTGGGATAATGACACAGTCCGACTGGTTGCTCGTTATGAAGTGAAGGTATTTACTATCAATATTATGGGTGAAATCAAGAACACACTGGCCCTGAGTGCTAGCAAGTGTGGGGTAGGAGTGGATATCACTGTGTGTGTGTGTGTGTGTGTGTGTGTGTGCGTGTGTGCGTGCGTGCGTGCGTGCGTGCGTGCGTGCGTGTGTGCGTGTGCGTGCGTGTGCGTGCGTGTGTGTGTGTGTGTGTGTGTGTGTGTGCGTGCGTGCGTGTGTGCATGTGTGCGTGTACGTGTGTGTGCGTATGTGTGCGTATGTGTGCATCAGTGCATGTGTGTCTATGAACGTTGTGGTGTTGATAAAGCCCAAAAATATTGCATCGAGGAGTCATTCGCTTGTCACTGTGGGTTGGGTTGGCGAGTGTATGGTGCAGGTAAGTTTGATCTCTCCTCTTAAAATGACTATTACGGCAATATAATTACAATGAAATAACTAGTCTTATATGCTATTGTGATGATGTTACGGCTAACTATACTAATGTTAATAGCATGAAAAACCTAAATATTGTGCTTGCCAAAAGATGAAAATGATCAACAATGCAAATGCTTCTGTATACTCAAATGAGCTATTCATAGCTTATGAAGGTGATGAGGAAGGAGATAATAAGGCATGGCAATATGAAGATTAAATTAAATTAAATGACATCAGAATTAATGTCATATTTAGATAATGAAGAGAGCGTGCTGAGGGTACAATAACTGGACTAAATCTTTTTTTTTATTTTTGGAAAAATATATAATATGTAAATCTTTATATATGTAATAGCTCAGGATCATTATGAGAAGATATAAGACATTTGTTTGCAGTCAACAAGTTTAACAAGTCGTATAATGCATCAGGCCGGGTGGTAGAACCACTACATTAGATTGGCATTTGATTTTCTAGGAGCGGGCCCGTAATTCATCACCAACATGTCAATATTTCATATAAGCCCCAACGTGATGATGTGGTGTTATATTTTCTGCTTTAGAGTGAAACAGCCATTATACATGAGCCATTATATGCAAGTACGAAATAAAATCTCCAATGCCTAAAAACAACCCATGTTAGGATATCAATCAATCAGCTTATGCATTGCAAGTCACAGACAAAGGACACTTTGAATAAAACTGACTTGTGTCTCAAACGCTGAAAGTCATTGCTTGTGAATAATTTTAAAGGCTACCCCATGGACAACTGATGTTGTACAACGGTTGTGAAAGTATTGTTTTTTTTAATTATTTTTTAAACAAAATGCAAATGCTTGAGCTCTGTGGCTTTTTGCACTGTTGGATTGAAATTGTTATTTGATGGTTGTTGGTTAGTCACATGTTGGCTGGAATGAACAGTTCATTAAAAATATATGTATTTAAATAGTTTATTAAAACTTGTATTGCTTGGGTTTTACTTGAATCGTGCTTTAATTATCTAGTACCATTGCTTCTATCATGTTAAATGTAGGCTACTGCTGTTTATTTATTGTTTTCCTATTTCACTTTTCCTCTATTGTACTATTGTTTCTCTGACTTTTATGTACAGCACTTTGAGCTGCAGTCTCTATTATTATTAGTTATAATTAGAAGTTGTTATGTGATTGCAACATTGACTTAAGGTTGTCATTTGATGCTCATCCTCTAACGTTGCTGCATGATTGCACATGGGTCTTAACATTGGCAGTTGACTGTCTAAGTAAAATAACATGAACTTCACAACCAAATGGAAACAACCAAATGGAAACTTTATTAATTTTGAATTTGAATTTTCAAAATCTAAAAAAAGAGATTCAACTGCAATCAGAGTATGCCAGTTCTGATAGAGAATAATATTGGTCCTTTTAAAAAACATATGGAATTCACTTCAGAAATGTGATGTTTTAAATTGTCTTAAATTATTTTTGAATGGTATTAATGTTGCAGAGGTGATTTGGAATCACACTCTTGTGATGAAGTAGCCCTGCCTGCCACTTCTAAACCAAGATGTAGCCCTCACACCACGAGGATGTCCTCTTGGTTTTACGTTTTATGTCTGTGGCATCCATGCGAAAGGTCCCCTGTTCAAACCCTGCCGGATACATACATTTAGTCCTTACATACATCTGGTCCATACATAAATCTGGTCCACACATACATCTGGTGTCAGCTTGTCTGCCTTCCTTAGAAATGTGTTTTCTATTTGTATTTTGAAAATCCAAAATACATGTATGCAAAGAACTTTTTGGCACCAGTATGTTGTAGATTATTTTGATACATTGGTCTTTAGGGTATTTTGTATGTCTAGTCAGCCTAATCTGGTTCTCCTACCCTTTGCCTTGCTCTGTTTTGGAAATAATCCATGCTGTTGTCAGAGACAACTTCTATGCTCAGGTTCAGTCAAAGTTTTGTGGATATAGTGACAGGACCTAATAGACTTTATGTATTATGTGTCATTGGCATGCATACACACATGCATACACCCATGTATACATTTGTATACATTTTGTGATGTATGTACATACAATATACCCTCTGATTCACTCACTAAGGTATAAAAGTCATAAAATAATACAAAATCCTCCCCTCTTTTTTATGTCCTAGCTGCCCTGAACGTGAACACCAACGCCAACCCCAGAGGACAGTACCAGGTAAGAAGTCACACTTCACTTGTGTACTGTAAGCTGCCCTTGAAAAGCATATTGTATTCACTTCATTTGGCCCTTACTTGACCATAAAATTTTAACTTCAAGACAGACAGATACACAGACGGACAGACAGAAAGATTGAGTAAACACACACACACGCATGCACACACACACACACACGCACACGCACGCACACGCACACACACGCACACACACGCACACACGCACACACACACACACACACACACACACACACACACACACACACACACACACACACTCCTGTCCTTTGAAGCTCTTGACCAAAACACACACCTCGCACACGCCGTGTATTGACAGTCCAAACATGCCCAAAGAGTTATCTGTCACACCGTAAACAACCAGCGGGCCAAAGCTTAGAGACAGTGGGCCTTGCCACCATGTTTACGTTTTAGACACCACCCTGCCATCCATC
This sequence comes from Argentina silus, assembly GCF_951799395.1. Taxonomy (NCBI): domain Eukaryota; kingdom Metazoa; phylum Chordata; class Actinopteri; order Argentiniformes; family Argentinidae; genus Argentina; species Argentina silus. Next base: position 17,567,576 of record NC_139670.1, on the reverse strand, counting down.
CATGTTGGTGCCTGGGTGACCGAGCTCTTCTCCCTCTTTCTTCATGCCTGGTGGATCTGTGTCTGAGTTGTGTGGATGAGTGACAACGGTCATTGGTCTGCTGGGGGACAAAGGAAATGTGGGACATCCAGCCCTCAACACTGAGACCCTGGCTTCATTTCGCCACTCTGACACCATGCCTGTTATCCTTATATTGCCATTGGAGTGGATACCCAAATTATAGACGCAATGTGATTGGATCTTCCTTGAACACAAAAGACAAAATTTATTGGCATTGGAGTGGATACCCAAATTATAGACGCAATGTGATTGGATCTTCCTCGAACACAAAAGACAAAATTCTATAGAGCCTGAGAAAGCTCTTCCCTCCCTTGTTTTTAATTTTCGTCCTATAGTTGTTCACGGACACTAGCTAGTTAGTTAGAATATAGCAATGGAGATGTCTAGCAATCTAGAATACTCTACAGATTCTTTTTTATTGTAGCTTGATTTTAACAATGGTGTTTGATACCATTCCTTATTCCCTTCCATGCATGACAATGAGCCCGTCCTACAATTTCTGCCTCCACCAGCCTCCCCTGCTATAGTACATATTCACATGTATGTATTACACAAGTCCAAATTGCCCACCCAACTGACACTTCAGGCAGGCTCAAGCAAACACTCAAAGTACTTGAAAAAATTCAAATACTATTCCAACCCAGGTCTGACCATGTCTACTTTTTAGGCCTACGTAGAGCTGAGCGAGCTGATGAAGGACCAGAACCAGCAGGGCTACTGGCAGGAGACGGGCCGATGGGTGGGCTACGAGGAGAATTACGACCCCGAGGCCGGGGGCTGGGGACCCTCACACATCTCCTACCTCACCTTCAAGAGCCTCATCCAGCTGCGCCGCACCATGAATACAGGTCAGACCAGCACAGAGACAGATCAGACCAGAACAGAGACAGATCAGACTAGCATAGAGACAGATCAGACCAGAATAGAGACAGATCAGACTAGCATAGAGACAGATCAGACCAGCATAGAGACCGATCAGACTAGCATAGAGACAGATCAGACCAGCATAGAGACAGATCAGAGAAATCAAACTCAATTTTAGAATTCCTCCTCAACAAGAGGTAATCCCTGACATTAGATGGCATTAGACATCCTTTGGTTTGCTGTGATCCAATTGTGGACCCTGCATAAGTAATGGGACAGTGAGGCATTTGTTCTTCTTTTGGCTCTATACTATACTTTGAAATCAAACAATTACTATGAGGTTAACGTATAAATTATCTGATTTTATTTTGGTATTTGTGTACATATTGGTTTCACCATTTAGGAATGACAACACTTTGTATACATAGTCCCCCTATTTCGTGGCACCAAAAGTAATGGGACAATTGACTTGTTTCTGGTTAGTCAGGTGTGTTCCGATAATTTGTGCAGGCATTAAGAGAGCTGTCAATGTCTAGTATTGATTCTAGGCTTTGCGTTTGCCTTTGGAGTCTGCTATTGGTATCTCTCAACATGAGGACCAGAGAGACGTCAACGAAAGTCCAGGAAGCTATTATGAGGCTTAAATATCAGAAGAAATCAATCAGAAACATAGCCAAAACCTTAGACTTACCAAAAACAACAGTTTACAGTTTGAAAAGAAAGAAAGCACTGGTGAGCTCAGCGATTGCAAACAGCATGGAAGGCCAAGGAAGACTTCTACAAACAACTGTCCCACAGATCAGGAACACTCTCCAGAAGGTTGGTGTGAATGTGTCAGAGACTACCATGTGCAGAATACATCACAAGCCAAACTACAGATGCTTCACTGCTAGGTGCAAACCACTAGTTATCCTCAAAAAGGAGGATCAGGTTACAGTTTGCTAAAAAGTAGCCTGCAGAGGTCTGGAAAAAAGTATTGTGGACAGATAAGACGAATACTATGTACCTGAGTGATTGCAAGAGGAAGGTTTGGAGAAAAAAGTCTGCCCAAGATTTACATCATTTTCATTGGTGATGTAACTGCTGATGGCATACGGTAAGATGATGACCCCAAACATACTACCATAGCAACTAGGGAGTTTTTCAGGGCCTAAAAGTGGAAAGTCTTGACTGGCCAAATCAATCTTCAGATTTAAATCCAATTGAACATGCATTTTGTTTCCTGATGATAAGATTTTAGGCAAAAAGACCTAAAAACAAACAACAACTGAAGATGGCTGCAGTACAGGCCTGGCAGAGCATCACCAGAGAAGATACCCAGTCTAGTGCGGTCAATGGGTTGCAGACTCCAGGAAGCTATTGCACGCAAAGGATTGTCGACCAAAATTAATACTAAACATGAATGCTTCATTTGGACATTATATTAATCTGTATATGTAAATAGTTTTTGCCCTGAAAATAGGAGGACTATGTATAAAAAGTGTTATTATTTCTAGATATGATAAAAAAATACCACCAAAAAGCTAAGAATATATCCTTTAACCTCATAGTAATTGTTAAAATCCAAACTTTTGGAGTATAGAGCCAAAAGAAGAAAAAATGCTTCACTGTCCCATTACTTACACAGGGCACTGTATATACAGTGTTGGCTCAACCTATTATGGGGCCCTAAGCAAAACATGTCGAGGCCCACCACCCTGAATCCACAGACCACGCAACCGGTTTATTTCTTTTCATAAATTATCAAATGGCAATAATAAAAACAAGACATTATTGGAATAATAGGTCTGCAATAAAGACATTTTAATAAATAAATACAAATCATAGAATAAAATAATATAATATGTTACACAGGAACATCTGAGGAACCAAATGATGGCACACAGAGAGGGTAGGGTTTAGCCCGAAGGCATATTTAATAATATAGGGAGAAGGGTAGTGGAGAGAAGGAGAATCCGAGGGGGTCGTCAGATAGCCAAATGTTGTTGTTTTTTTAATAGCGTAATGGAATCAAATGGAAGTTTCTGAGTGACACCCAACACATTTACTAAGTTTTAATTTTTTTCACTGGTTGTCCCCTAGCAGTTGAGGAGAGATGATTATGTCATATAGGGAGAGATGGTAGTGTATATATAGTACCGTAAGGTTATTTAGAAGGATGTTTAAGAATAACTTATTATATTCTTCCCTTATTGAGAATACTACAATGTGCAATGTTTAGCTGATGATAACTATACAACCAAATTGTGACAAGCTTTGATCGAGTGAAGTTGACTCAAAGTTTGCACAGTCTTGATCTGGAGGCTCAAATGAGCAATATTGAATAGTCAACAAAACAAAAAAGAATTCCCTAAATTTGCTTAATTTTGCCGATATGACTACCCTACAAGCCCTTTGTCAATAGAACCAGTTTTGGCCGTATTTCTGTGTTGTCAGCTGGTTCTGCTTCTACGTGCATCCTGACATTTGCGTATGGGAAGCATCAGTTTCCTTCCATCAGGACCAGTTTGTCCCACTGTGACCCCTTGGATCACAACCACTCACCACAGTTAATTAACAGTTCAACCAGTCTCTCTTTTCCACATTCCCTTATCACTTCTTTCTCAATATTCCTTCCTTCCTCCCCCTTCCTTGTTCCACTCTTAATTCCCACTCTCTCTCTTTCTCTCTCTGCCTGTCTCTCACTGTCTCTCTTTTCATTCTCATTTGCTCCCTGAACCTGTCCCTCCTCATGTAACATTTACTGTGGTCATGTGGTCGTGTTCAGGTGCAGTGATGTTGGACAGGGCGGAGAGCAGTCTGTCGAGCATTGCTGAGAAAATGGTGGACGAGCTGGTCAAAAAGAAAGAGATTCGGCCTGGTGACCGAGATGGGGTGCTCAGATCATTGCTTCAGAACCGCAGGTACAGTCCCCCTGACATGTCTGAATCAGTTCGTCAGTCTAGCTTTCCTGGGTTGGGTCCTGGGTATTTGGGTTAGAGTGGACCTGTGAAGACCTTTAATGAGGTGTCCCTCTCTCCCCAGCCAAACAACTAGCCCGGAGGGCCAAGCCCTGACCGCTGGGACGGAGATGCAGACCTTCTCAATCAAAGAGAAGGTAAGTCCAACAGTCGTGTGTGATGGGATAAGCCAACCAGGAGCCACCCAAAGCAGCTACACAGATAGATCAGAGATACCGATTTCATTCAACATGAAGACAAATTTCAGACCATTTGGGAGTTAAGTGCTTATATTGACGTCTGTTTCATGATTCCTCAGAGAGATGCATCAGACACTGTAGAGGCCTCCATGGTTCTTGTAGGTGAGTGGAAATCTGCCATTAACAGCATTTCAATCTTCTGCACTGATGTTGTTTCCTTTGTTCAATGAAATATATACCAGTGTGTGTCCCTGCCTGCCTGCTATGTGTGTTTATGTCTTCCTGTGTGTGTGTGTGTGTGTGTGTGTGTGTGTGTGTGTGTGTGTGTGTGTGTGTGTGTGCTCATGTCTGTCTGTGGATATCAGGAGCTCTGGACTTCCTGGAGAGACCCACGGTGGTGTTTGTGCGTCTAAAGGAGGCGGTGGTCCTGGATATGGCCCTGGAGGCCCCCGTGCCTGTGCGCTTTATCTTTGTACTGGTGGGGCCCAGCAAGAGTGACATGGACTACCATGAAACTGGCCGTGCCATGGCAGCACTCATGGCCGACAAAGTGAGTCATCAAAAAAAGTGCAAGCTTCCCAAAGTACACCATCTGCTCAACTCACAGTTCATTACGACACCACTGGACTTCAACGATTTTATTCTGTCAAATGAAAAGCTCAAAAAAGTTATTGTCCATTCAGGATACATTCAATTTGTCTTAGGCTTCCATGACACACACTCAACCACAAACACAATGTACATAACATGCTCGACATCCATAAACATTCTCAAATCCCCTGTTTATTCCAGGTGTTTAACCAGGCAGCGTTTCAAGCCCAGAGCGAACGGGAGCTTACAGATGCGGTGGCTGACTTCATGGACTGCAGTATCGTGATTCCACCCACTGAGATCCAGAACGAGTCCATGCTCACGTCAATCATCGGTTTCCAGAAGAAACTGTTACAGGAGAGACTCCGCCCCTCCGACCCCCTGCTGCGCCTGGATGTCAAGCCACAGAGCTGTGGGTGGACGCAATTTACATACACTCATGCTGACACTCACTTATTCCACAAAGTCACAAAAACATTGTGTATTGTTTGAATACTGTACTCACTCATGCCAGAAAATGTCAACATTCAAATAAACTCAAGCACTTAAAGTATAGCACAGCAATTCATATTTTTTTCATCTGATTCAAGTCTTACTGAATATTCTGAAGTGGAATATACAGTCTTTTTAAAGTCAGAATACAGTATTTAGATAATTTTACTTTTTCCCAGCTTCCACCAAATCTGGGCCTCCGCCTGAGGACCCTTTGGTCCGTACCGGCCGGCCATTTGGCGGGATGATACGAGACGTGAAGAGACGCTACCAGCACTATATGAGTGACATCACAGACGCACTCAATGCTCAGGTCCTCGCCGCTGTCATCTTCATCTACTTTGCTGCCCTCTCGCCTGCCGTCACCTTTGGAGGACTGCTGGGTAGCTTTTGTATTTATATTTTTGGGTGTATATATGAGTATATAGTGTGTAAAAGGGGTTAGGGTTACGGTTAGAAAGAGGTTTACGTGTGAGGATGTTCATACTATACTGTACATACAGCTGTGTGTGTATGTTCAGCTGTGTGTGTATGTGTCTCCATGTGTTAGGTATATGTATGTTTTCCTTCCTGTCAGTAATGCTGTGTTTGTGTATTCCACATTAAAGCCCTAAAGTGAGAAGCTACCCTTCTAACTGAAGAATGATAATCTCTTCTCTCATTTCCACCTCCATTCCTACAGCTGACAAGGTGGACAACATGATGGGGGTGTCTGAGCTCCTTGTCTCCACTTCTGTCCTGGGTGTCATCTTCTGCTTCATCGCCGCCCAGCCTGTCTTGGTCATTGGCTTTTCCGGCCCACTGCTAGTGTTCGAGGAAGCCTTCTTTGCAGTGAGAGACACCTCTGTAGCACTATAAACTAAAGTGCAACAAACATCACAGACAAACACTGATGTACCCTCGTATCCATGCAATGGTGTTATTACAGTTATCATTGTATCATGATCTATCATATTCATACAACATGATACTGTATCGATAGCGCTGTGTAGAACTTGCCCATTCAATTTGTCATTTTCATGACTGTGTTTTGTAGACTCGGGTTGTATTTCATGTCATACACATTAAATCACTGTTAGAAGGCTTATTATGAAATAGATTTTTTGTGAATAAGATATGCATATGCATGATAATGCCATTAACCACCAGCAACAATTTTGAATACCTCCCTCACCCCTTAGTTCTGCAAGTCCCAGGACATCGAGTACATTGTGGGCCGAGTGTGGGTGGGTGCATGGCTGGTGGTCATCGTGGTTGTCATTGTGGCCTTCGAGGGCAGCTTCCTAGTCCGCTTCATCTCCCGATTCACCCAGGAGATCTTCTCCATCCTCATCTCCCTCATCTTCATCTATGAAACCTTCGCCAAGCTGGGCAGGGTATACATCTTCCCCTCAATCATGCTAAAGATAAGGCCGTAAGATGATGTTTGCGGTCCTCAATATCAAATGAATGGGAAAGGTTTGTACAATCTAAATCCATCTACCCCCGATGACTTATTACTGTTCTATCTCTGACTCTAGATTTTCAAGGCCCACCCACTAATCCTGAACTACGAGCATCTGAATGAGACAGTTGACAACCCTTTCCGCATGGTGGTGAGCCATGACCACACCTACGACAACAGCTCGGGTAACACCACCACCCACACCATCATTCGTGACAGGTCTTACCCCAACACTGCTCTCCTCTCCATGTGTCTTATGTTGGGCTGCTTCTTCATCGCCTTTTTCCTCCGTCAGTTTAAGAACGGAACCTTCCTGCCTGGAAAGGTAAGTAATGCTGTGGTGGATGTTATTTGAGGGTTGCTTTTGCACTATTGACAATGATGATGAACATTTAAAAATGGTTACTTTTTTTCATATATATATATATATATATATAGTCAGCAGCATTTAAAAAGATAATTGTGAAATCAATGTGCATTGAGTATTCAGCCCAGAAACCTCACTTGAGGAACGTGCAACTTGAATGTGTGTGACTGCAATGATGTCAATGGGTATTTGGTACTAAGTGTATTTGTATTGAAATTCAGGGTAAATATGCTTTTTACCTCTCAGATCAGGCGCTTGATTGGTGACTTTGGAGTCCCCATTGCTATTTTCCTCATGGTTGTTATAGACATCAACATAGATGATACCTACACTCAGGTTAGTCCGCGTCTCAAACACGAGACCCCTTGTTTTTAAGAAAACTTGATTTTAACAAGACTAGATGTCTAAATAATAACCACAAATTGTTGTGAAAATATTTCCTGGATAGAAACTCGTGGTGCCCAAAGGCCTTACGGTGTCAAACCCAAGTGCCAGAGGATGGCTCATCAACCCTTTTGGAGAGCACAAGTCATTCCCTGTGTGGGTGATGTTCGCCTGTGTCATCCCTGCCTTTCTTGTCTTCATCCTCATCTTCTTAGAGTCTCAGATCACCACGTGAGTGGCAGTAGAGTCAGTTGTGAAATGAATAGTAACTGACGAAAATGTGTGTAAGTGGCACCAAACCACCTTATGTACAGTATCCTTGTTATGTTCAATACTGTACAGCGACTATGTTGATTCATGTTTACCTACCATTGCCTTCACCTAATTCACAATGAATCTTACCTCATCTCCCTTTAACATATGTAACCTACTATATCTCTCCTTCTGTGCACCTCTCATGTCAGTCTGATAGTGAGTAAGCCAGAAAGGAAGATGGTTAAAGGCTCCGGGTTCCACTTTGACCTGCTCATCCTGGTGGGCATGGGGGGCTGTTGTGCCTTATTTGGTATGCCATGGCTGAGCGCTGCCACAGTGCGTTCGGTAACCCACGCCAACGCCCTCACCGTCATGACCAAGGGGACCAAGCCTGAGATTGAGAAGGTGCTGGAGCAGAGGATCAGTGGGATCCTGGTGGCTCTGCTTGTCGGTAAGTGCCCTCTTCATTTGGCCTGTTAACTCTGATCTGTACTGTGCACACGTTTCCTTCTAAGAAGTAGCAAAACCCAACTTAATCTCATCATTATGGCAAAGTCCCTTTTTGTACTGTATCTGTTTGTTTTAGTTTTTTTTATATATTTCATATGTTTCACTGTGTTTACTCTTATTTCGTTCCTTTCATCTGTTTTTATTATTATTTTACCACTGTTTGTCGTTCGCTTATGAAATCATAATCTTAGTAAGTGAAACCTGTAAATCACTTTGGGCTGCAATATTATATGAATGGTACAATACATATACATTACTATACATTACCACACGAATAGACATAGAAGCTCTTGTAGCACCAGAGACTGTGGTCTGATGTATTCTGTTTTGATTCAATACTTTGTGTCCAGGACTATCCATTCTCATGGAGCCCCTCCTGAAGATGATTCCCATGGCAGCTCTGTTTGGGATCTTCCTCTACATGGGAATTACCTCACTCAACGGGGTCCAGCTATGGGATCGCATACTGCTCCTGTTCGTTCCCAAGAAGTACCACCCCAATGAGCCCTACGCCACTAGGGTAAACTGTCACCTGATCATTCACACAATATGCTGCTGTAGCTAAGGACTAGTTATGCCATGAGAATAAGCTTGATACAACATGTTCAGTTGCTTATCAGTGTGTCATGTACCACCATGTAACACTATGACATGGCAGTGTGACAATGACAAATTGCCATTGAAAAACAACTTAGGACTGAGCTCACTAAGTTCAATAACAATATTAATGGACTATTGCGCTTTTCATCCTCCCATTCTCTCTTTATCTGTTTATGGTTAAAAATAGTTTTCTCTGAACCATAATCTTAAAACGAGTTTTCTTTAAACTAACTCCAAATCTCCCTCCACTTGTTTGACACAGGTTAGTACGAGCAGGATGCACTTGTACACAGTCATCCAGATTGTGTGTTTGGTGGTCCTGTGGATCATTAAGTCCACCCCCATCTCTCTGGCCCTGCCCTTTGTCCTCATCCTTACCATCCCTCTCCGCATGTTCATGACCGGACGGTTCTTCACTGAGATGGAGATGAAATGTGTAAGTGCCGTAATGTGAACACCAGGGTAACCAGGGTAACACAGTGTACAGCACAGACACAGCATCCTGCTCCATGTCATAAACCAGTTTCACAAAATCCAATGGTTGACCCACACAGTGTCCCCATGGGATGGTTCTAATTCTTGGGTGTTTTGTTCTGATGTGTTTCAGTTGGATGCTGATGATGCTAAGGTGACTTTCGAAGAGGAGCCTGGACAGGATGTATACAATGAATCTCAGATGCCATTGTAGACATCTCTGTCCCTCAACTTTATAGTCCTTTATTTAGAACTGACAAAACTGAAAGTGATTTGATAGGATAATTGTTTAGTCTATTACTATATTAACTTATATATGACGTACATATTTTTGAGTGTTTTTGAAAATGTGAGGCCAAAATATGCCTTTGACATGACCCTTATATTTAAAATGTTCAGCTAAATATATATTACTGAAAAATGCAATTAATCTGCTGTAAATACATTTCATCCTCCAAACATTCACATTTTCATACTTTTGCTGCAAATAGCTCCTCCCTCCCAGTTTGGATTTGAAGGTTTTTTTTCAGACTGGGTTCACGATTTAGAAAGAACATTTTTTAAACATAGTCCCACTATTTCAGGCCTCCAAAAGAATTGGAAAAAATCATATAATATCCAAATAAAGTACTCATTAGTATTTGATCGACAATGCACAGTATGCGACCCATTGACACCACCAGACACTGGGTATATTCTCTGATGATGCTCTGCCAGGCCTGTCCTGCAGCCATCTTCAGTTATTGTTTGTCTTGAGGTCTTCTTGCCTAAAATCTTATCATCATAAATGCATGTTCAAGTCAAGTCAAGAACTTCCACTTTTTGGCCATGAAAAACTCCCTAGATGCTATGGCAGTATGTTTGGGGTCATTGTCTTAGTGTATGACGCAGTGCCACCCAATAAATGTGGAGGCATTTGCTTGTACACAAGCAGACAAGATGTTTCTGTACACTGTAAAATACATTCTGCTGCTGCTGTCAGCAGTAATATCATCAATTAAGACAAGTTAGCAAGTTCCTGTGGCAGCTATACATGCCCAAACCATAGCACCCCCTCCACCATGTCTCACAGATGAGGTGCTATGCTGGAAATCTGGGGCAAACTTTTCTCTTGCAATCATTCTGGTACATGATAATATTCGTCTTATCTGTCCACAAGAACATTTTCAGACATCTGCAGGCTTTTTAGCAAATTATAACCATGCTTTTTGAGGATAACTAGTGGTTTGCACCTTGCAGTGAATCTCTGTAGTTTGTCTGATGATGTATTTTGCGGATGGTAGTCTCTGACACATTCACGTCTACCTCCTGGAAAGTGTTACTGATCTGTGAGACAGTTGTTTTGGGGTTTTTCTTAATTCTTTGGTCATCCACTGTAGAAGTCTTCCTTGGCCTACCAGCCCATTTACGATTGCTGAGCTCACCATTGCTTTATTTCTTTTTTAATGATGTTATAAACTGTTGATTTTGGTAAGTCTAAGGTTTTGGCTATGTTTCTGATAGATTTTTCTGATATTTCAACCCCATAATGGCTTCCTTGACATTCATTGATGTCTCTTTGGTCCTCATGTTGACAGACACCAATAGCAAACTCCAAAGGCAAACGCAAAGCCTAGAATCAATACTAGACATGACAGCTCTCTTATGCCTACTCAAATTATGTGACGGAACACACATGACTAACCAGAAACACAGTCCATGAAATAGGGGGACTATGTATACAAAGAGTTGTAATATCTAAATGGTGAAACCAATCTGAAAAACGAAAACACTGAATTAAAGCTGAGGATCTCTACTTTAACCTCATAGTAATGTTTGATTTATGTTTGTGGTATGGGTCCAAACTGTTTGGAGTATAGAGCTAAAATAAACCACAATGTTTCCTCTTTCCAATTCTTATGGAGGGCACTGTATATAATCCCATTCACACTGAGTTAACTAGGAATTTAGTTAGTTCAAGATTCTATTCAGCAATTAGTGGGTCGATACCATTCACACCGAAGATGTAACCTAGGTCTTTGTATAGCAACGAACAAATGTTTACGTGCCATTGCAACATTTATAGCAACGCCATTGTACCGGTAAAAAGAAATTATGGAGCCTGAAATGGATGAAATGTTGTGATATATTTGCAATTTGGTATAGGACAAAAACGGAAGGCGACAAAAAAATGTTATTAGTCAAATTCAAAAGTTGAACTTCGCGTTTAACGCTTCGCGTTGCCTTGCGCGAAATAGTAACAAAGTGGCGGCAACTCATGATTGCGTGCAATGACATCAGTGGATTTTTAGCTTGTCTTATTCGCACCAAAATGGACCCATTAAATTAGTGGGTTTTTTACTAGGTCCGGAACTCAATTGCAATTGCTGGGGACTTTAGTGGGTAGACCCGTTCACTGTTCATTGTTATGAAGAAACCTGGGGAAACAGATCAGGTCTTCAGATGCTTCATGTTTAGTGTAAGCCCATGGAGACTGTTATGAATATTAAGAGCTTTGAAGTGAACAATATGTGAATACATCCAAGCCAAAATTATAAATGGAAGAAAATATGATATTTGGCGAATGGGAGAAATGAATTGGGGTATTGTGTGTTGTTTAATTTATAATGTTGGTATGTCTGACAGTATTGCCTTGCTGTTCTTGCTGCCTCTCTCAGGATCAACATAAATTAAAATGCTTCTGTAAATTGGGATGCAATTTCTTACTCTTTTGACCCTGACATTCTTAAAATTGGTAGCCGCAACACATCAAGTCAGTTGACATTTAATTTCAGTTGCCATTGCAAGATAAACATTTGTTGTAGTATTGTGATAGTATCAACAATTGTTCCCATTGTGTTTCCCGTTTGGATCCAGGTTTATTTCAGGTTATACTTGATTTGGATAATCCATCTATTGATTTTGAATAGCGCTTTTTACAAATACAATTGTTGGGAAACCAGAGAATTTGATGTGTTGCTAGTGTCTCCATAGTTCACCACCTTACGAATTGCAGAATGTGAACAAACTGGAGATCATACTGGGCGGGAATAGAAAGCCCAAATGTGGAAATTCAAACAGACGCGTTCACTAGGCTCGAAGCTTCGGGCTTTGAGCACTAGCTGGCCGCTAGTAAGACTTGGCATGCACTGGCACCGCTGTCGAAAAGCAGCTATTGATAACCCCGGTGAACATATGCTTACTCTGCAATTATGAAATAGGTGTTTGTATTTGTAATGCACATGCAGGCTCAGGGAAATGTTCACATCATGGGCCCCAATTCGCTTTCGCTAAAGAGCGCTGCCCAACACTACCCAGCAAACATTACGTCGATTGGCCTTTGAAATCGCGTCCATTTCTGCATCATGCACAATCTCATGCTTTGATTATGATTTCACCTAGTATATACATGGTTTGCAATGAAATTATATTGTGTCCGATTTTGGGTTATGGGACATAGCATAGCTGCTTATCTGGCAAGGTGGCTTATCCTAGCCTGACACCAGACATCAGATCTGTGTTCTGTGAATGAACGCCCACCTACCTCAGGTGTATGTAAATGAGGATTTCTTCAAAATAAAAGCGCCCACCTTAAACGGGTTTAAGCATTTAGAAATACTAAATATGGATAAAGGAACCACAACTTATATTTAACTATATCTGGAAATAAACATTTAATCCTCTCAATGTATTATTTGTGTTTTTAAGGGTTTGTAATTCTTCTAATATCCTAATTACCCATATAACACATAAAGGACTGTACCAAATCATTTTCCAAGGTCTAAACTTGATTTTTACTACCACTCTACTCAGCGGCACTTCTAGAATATGAATCAAGTGTGTTTCAACCATGAGGGGCGTCATAAAGAGTTTTGCTGGCCCTTTACTGTGGCCCAACTGTTCAAAGTGCCTCGTCTAGACTGCATACACATAATGGACTGTACACAAATAAAGGCTAAACTTGATTTGTTTACTACCATTTTACTAAAAATGCTGAAAACTATGTAAAATTGCATTAAATGCACTTACAGAAATCCACATTTTCCTGGGAGAAACCTCCCAGACCCTCCAAATTATGATCATGAATTTTAGAGCCAATGATTCGCACTTATGCACTTATAGTAACGATACAATTTATTTTGGGGGAGTGCACCGGCACTAAAGAATAGAATAGCGCCACCGAAAAGCTGACCTCGTCCCAAATCAAACTGTGTTGCTGATGACATGGCAATATCTTCAACCCTTGCTTTCATTCAGAGGGTGGCTCACACTCATATCAAACAGACCGACAAGATGCAATTTCAATTGAGTGCCTTTCCAGAGTCCAGTTAAGACAATCAAATTAGCGTTCTTTTTGGAGGCAGGTGGAGCAACGAGAGGAGATCTTGGTACAGTTAACCCTTTGTGGATTGGATAAAATGACATGACAAAAGAAGTTTCAGATTTATTAAAGTTATTGGGGCACAAAACTGACGGGGGCACAACATTCACCGCCGATGCAGGTCAACCAGCCACTCTGAGTTGTGTTGTGTATTGTTTTTTGAATGGCTGAGTTGTGTAATGATGGTCAAAGGAGCTGCTATTTAGTTGCTCTCCAACAAGCACTTCGGGTTCTGGTGGCATACAAGCCCGGAGTCAGGATCAGGAGCCAGTTATTCATGTTTTATTTATGCACTTACAAATGCTTCGAAAACTAACCTTGATGTCAAATAATGCAATTCTTCCTTTTATGCGCAATGCTTATGGTAACTTGCTTTCCAGAAATGGTTAAAGTTATGCACTGCATTAAAATCCCATAATAGTCATACTGACATCATTAATGTATTGTGCCAATCAAGCATTCATTTGTAATGTATTATTTTTAATGAATAAAACAACATGACTTGTAAGGTCCTTTGTCTGCCAATCTGTTACCACTGATGGGTGGTTAGAAAGGTAAGGCAAACTCACAGTTTAACAAACACTTTATCATCCAACGTTTCAACAGACCCAAATTACTTTATACATTGGTGGGCAAGAAAGTTTGTGTGATACGCAAGGCCTCGATGTACAGTACCAGTCAAAAGTTTGGACACACCTTCTCATTCAATGGTTTTTCATTCTTTCTTTTTTTTATTATTTTCTACATTGTAGATTAATATTGAAGACATCAAATCTATGAAGGAACACATATGGAATTATGTAGTAAACAGAAAAATGTGAAACAAACCATAATGTTTTATATTTTAGATTCTTCAAAGTAGCCACCTTTTGCTTTGATGACAGCTTTGCACACTCTTGGCAAGGTGTGTCCAAACTTTTGACTGGTACTGTATATGTCTACACCGAAGACCTCACTCATCAGAAAAGGGTCGATGGTCCCCCTCAGTTGAGCCTCAATGGTGTCTTGCAGAGCAGGTGGAGCCGCAGGAACTAGGTTGCTCTGAATCAGGTGCAGCAACTGGTCCATCCCAGTGCTGAGACATCCACCTGATAAAACATGAGTTTTAACTTCTCATTGGCTGGACCTGGTTACAAGATGGCTATAAACATGAGCAAAATGATATAATGGTTATCTGTTCCAATGAATTTTCCATGATGGGGCAATTGACAATGATGAAAATCTGAGCAGCTTGGTAAAAAAAAAACTACATGACATTCAGGTTTTTTATCAATTGAAAATGTATCGTTTGATGTATTGTTGTTCGATTAGAACCCCTGAGTCACGACTTTGTGAGCAAGCTGTAGTTGCTTAATAAATGTACTTTAACATTTAGCAGTCTGTGTATTGCTCATTCATGTTATGACATCTGAAAATTAATACTGAACATGTTTAAAACCAGACGTTAGTGTACATGGTTAGACAGATGTTTGTGGTGTGGTGATCAGTCACTAGCTCTTCCTCATATTGGCATGTTTGGCAACAGAAAACATTCTGATTAAATATGTCAGCAGACATTGAGGATCCCTTGATTGTTTTGTTTTAATGATAAATATAACAAAACAAATATGCAGTTGCAGACACAATGTCATTTTACCAAAATTGGACTGTATGCGGTCTCTGTGCAGTCACAATCTGACTAGAGGATCCCCTACTAATTCTTTGTCTGATACAGATCAAATTGTTTTTTTTGTGTTAAAATTTCCCTTCAGGGTTGTTGTGGTTTGTGAACTGTCAGCCGAGGACTACATCTCTTATCTTCATCAACCATGTTTACACCGATCATTGTGAAGGAGACCCTCCCTTCAGCTGGTGTGTGACCCCTGACCCAGCCGCAGTCAGAGGTAATAAGGCAACCTCACAGAGAGATGAACACACCCGAAACACAGAGAATGATGGTGAATAGTGTTCATTGGTTTCGGTAACAGAGAAGTAAAGGGCAATGTGTTAGACAACAGTAATAACAAGTGAAGGACGATGCAATCACAAAGTCACAATTTGAATTGTGGTAATGTGTGGGAGTGAAGAGGGTTTTAGGCCATCACAGCACAGTCTCTATTTCTATTTAATATAGCTACATTTCTGTGTCCTTTTAAATACTATTACTGTGTAAACACACAGGGTGATGGTCAGAAATGCCTGATTGATTCCTGTCTGATGTATGAGACATGCAGAGAAGATAAATAGATGAGTTTAGAACTAGAGTATGCGCCTGTTCTCCTGGTATTTTATTATTTTATAAAATGACAGTACACCACATTATGTCATGTCCTTCCAGGAGCCAAAGAGATTTAGCAATTTCTCCTAGGCCAGTAGGTGGGCAAAACAGCACACAATCATACAAATAGCTCAGAAATATAATGATGTGATTGGGGTCACAATAGGCAAAGATGAGTCAAGACAACATGGAAAAACAGAAATAACAGGAATTGAGATACAGGATTTTTCTATTTAAATTGAGTATGAAAAGTGGTTGGTGTCAGAAGAGTGGAGTTTGATAACTTGTTGGCTGCTCTAAACAACATTGACACTGTTACGAAATATTACACTACATTGCTTAACCCAAACAAACAAGCTTACATGAGAGGGAAAAAAGAGGCAGCTTGTTTTGTATTGTTAGTAGAGAGGTGAGAAGTGTGTATATTGTACCTATATATATATTATAATATAATATATATATTGAGTGTACAGTTGTAGTTGCAGTTAGCAAAGGACTGTTTTTCTTTTGTGGTAGCTGGGTGTCAGCCAGTACACAATTCTCAGACAGTAGGTAATGTTCCTTATACTTTATGCAAGATGAAAGTACAACTTAGTGTAGCTTGTATAGTGTGGCTTGTATGTATGTATGTGTTGTTTGTTCAGGCTTATGTTTGAACATGAGGAAATGTGAATTTATGGCAATACATGACTGCCCTCTAGAGGCTGTTCATTATAATCCAGTTAAATCTGTGGTCAAATACATTGGCATCCATGTCATCCAGAATTTATCTAAATATAATCTAGTTACTTAAAACACACTATTTGAAAAAGGCTGCCATGGTTAAAGAATATGAAGCGGGTTGTCTGCAAGCTATTTATTATGACTATCAATGCTACATTGAAGGTTAATTGGTTGAAATCCTTTCTCAGCAATGGTGACATTGTTTGGGATTGTATCCCCATAAGAGGTATTTAAAAACGATTGGTGGTATTCAAATTCTTCTATCTTGGTCATGCTGATACATAGGGGTAGAGTATGAATTTGCTGAAGATGATCTTAGGAAACCAGTCACTCTCTATCAGGCTCCTGTCCTCTACCTCCTTGCCTGCCCTCTGGTGCCAAGTTGCTGCACAATACCTCTAGATGAACTTTGCAGAAGGGCATGTTGGCAGGGTTGACGCCCTGCAATGAAAAACACATGGCCCTCCTTTTTTGTGTGTGTATGAGAGGATGGACAACACAGATAATTGGGAGGAAAAGTCAATTATTTGGAGAAATGTTACGTTTTGTTTGTGTATACAGTGAGAACGTACGCTTATGGCTGGCTGTACTAAAACTGACCTTTTTCTTCCATTACAGAAAATGCCGTAACCTTCCACTTTCAGTTTAACTTGTTAAATCAACAATTATGGGAATCATGTGAAATGGTATATATGGTCACATTATCTACCGAATTAATGAGAAGACACAATACAGTATATGCAGAAAATGTAATGTTGGCATTTTCTGAACAACTATAATATGTAGGCAAAACTAGCCAAAGGCGATGATACTCATGACTGGAGCGCCTAATCAGACAGGTGTCAAAAGACAGGCGGCAGAGGGCTTATGTAAGCACAAAGTACATGCACAGGAAGACGACAGCTTGCTTCGCTAGTTTCTCCCTGACACAATCCACCCCTCATAACTTCGCTCGTTGAATATTGGGTTTATCCACCCGCCATACACATCACGCTTGTTTACTAACGCCACTACACTACAAGATTTCACTCAGATTGACCCATAGATGATGCGCTGATCGGCTACTGCGCAAACCCGATGTTCGCGAACACGGCAATTGCCTGAAACAGGACCATCGTAGCGATCGATTGCTACGGCCTGAATCTTGTGCCGTAAAGATGGATGCCTGCCGAAATACCTAGGTAAATAAACACATTCATGACCATGTATCTAATTGTTTTAATTGTAAAAGGGTAAATAGGGGAGTACAACTTTTCATTTTGCCTGTTTGCCGCAATGGATCGAGTTTTAAAAAATGCACAACTGCAGTGCTACTGTCTCATGTAACGTTCGTGCTGCATCCCTGGGCAAATTAGCAGTAATTTCACTCAAGTAGCCTAGGCTAAACCACAGTAACATTTAATTGTTTCCGATTGCATGATGATCCAATCTGTGTGGTTAAATTGTCCTCCGCAATGTAATCGTGTCTGTGCAAACAAGTGATACAAAAACCGACTTCCCTGTCGTTACGAATGAAAGATCAATTCATTGTCGTCGTTTGCCATTTTACCCCAAATCACCAATAAAACAATGCCTTATTCCAGGTATACATTTTCAAGGGTGAAATAGTCGATCTATTTCTCCCTGGTCCATTTGACTGCCATCTGTTATGAGCCAATTAGACAAAGTAGCAGACGTCTTTTGTGATCTGTTTATCACCAATGTTTTTATTTTCTCTCTCGTTAAAACAGGTTTTTAAACGTGGAGTCCCTCTCCTGACAATTCATTGTGCAGTTGTAAGCATATCATTCTTTGAATACTGAACATACTCTCCAATAGTTATACCAGCGCAGTATTTTACACTGTCAAAGCAATTTATTATGGACCATATGAAATGATACAACGTTGCTAATACCAGTATATCTCTCTCTCTTCCTGGCTAGCCCTGTCTCGGCCAATGCTTGCTGCACAACAGCATGAACACAGAAGTGTCGGCTCAACTTTTAGTTCTGGCAAATGAAAATGGAGGAGGTATCAATGTCCAGCCTGGACAACAGCAAGCTGGAGGTAGGCGTTTTTTGTTCTGATATGTGAAATTATGTGTAACCCTTTATACAGCCTGCATCATTGCAAGATCAGAGTGTTGAATACAAACATTGTCCTCCCTTTCGCCTAGGGAACTAAGAATACAGCAGCACTGCCTTGCAATTCATTACGTATACACTATATTGCATCCATTAATTGGGGGTGGGGGCAAGGGGGTTTCACCCTCCATTATATTTTCACCAAATTTAGTTTTATACTCCAATAAAGGCTTGATTATTTGGATTGTGTGTAGACTAATGGATCCTGCCCATACCCTCCTTGCAGGGCCTAGCTCAGGACATCCTGTCTGACCTGGTGGAGGACGCCTGCCTTGGCCTGTGCTTTGAGGTCCACAGGGCTGTCAAGCAGGGCTACTTCTTTCTGGATGACACGGACCAAGAAAGCATGAGGGACTTTGGTTAGTATCTCTAATCTATCCGACTAATCCTTAATTCATTTGTTAAAATGAATACTTTGAGGTTTATTCTACTTATCAGTCATCTAGATTAAACACTTTCATACCATCTATTGATTACTTGTCATTGAGTATGTCTGTGCCCTCTGGCACCCCTTGGTTTTGAATACCATGTTGTCTTTTCTTAATTTTTCTTTATTTTCCTTTATTTCTGGTAGAAATTGTGGACCAGCCAGGAGTGGATGTGTTTGGGCAGGTGTACAACCAGTGGAAGAACAAAGAGTGTGTGTGTCCTAACTGCAGCCGGAGCATCGCTGCGTCACGATTCGCCCCACACTTGGAGAAGTGCCTGGGGATGGGACGCAACAGCAGCCGTATCGCCAACCGCAGGTTAGCCAGTCACACACTCAGTGCCCTCCAGAAGTACTGGAAAGAGCAAGCATTTTGTCTTCTTTTAGCTCTATACTCTTTAAATCTGGATATTAACTTGGCCACCCTAGAACTTTCCACTTTTTGGCTCTGAAGAACTCCCTAGTTGCTATGGTAGTATGTTTGGGGTCATTGGCTTGCTGTATGATGAAGCGCTGTCCAATGAGATTGGAAGCATTTGCTCATACTTAAGCAGACAAGATGTTTCTGTACACTTCAGAATTCATTCTGTTGTTGCCGTCAGCAGTTACATCATCAATGAAGACAAGTTGAGCCAGTTCCAGTGACAGCCATACACACCTAATCTGGGTATCCGGTTACTGTTAACTAACTCGTGGTTTACACCTTGCAGTGTAGCCTCTGTATTTCTGCTGGTGAAGTCTTCTGTGGATGGTGTTCCTGTTCTGTGGGACAGTCGTTTTGGGGGTTTTCTTAATTATGGTGAGCATTCTCTGGTCATCCACTGTAGAATCCACTGTCTGCCTTGGCCTAGTAGGCCGTTTGCGATTGGTCTTCATGTTGATAGACACCAATAGCAGACTCCAAAGGAAAACGTAAAGGCTAGAATCAATATTTTAAATTTACAGTTATGCCTGCAGAAATTATGTGACGGAACACACCTGACTAACCAGAAACAGCTGTCAATGTTCCACTGTCCACCTACTGGTTCCCTGAAATAGAAAGCTGTATAAAAAAGGGTTGCAATTTCTAAATGGTGAAACCAATCATAGTAATTGTTTGATTTCAAGTGTTTGCTAATATTCCATTCTGCAGAGGGACACCTTTCTAGTCTATCAGGCCATGTGTCTGATTATCTTGAGGCCTTTTGCCCCTTTGTCGTAATACACGTATGTTGCAGACTATCAACACCTGTATTTTGTGATAGAGTTTCTGTTCACATGTACTGTGTAGCTCCAGTGATATTTCCAGTGACAGATGCACAGCAGATCTAATACATTTTCATTAGTTATATGATTTTATGTTATTTAAAGGAATGGTTCAGTATTTTGACACTAACATTCGTTCTAGATATACCGTTTTTTTTCATTTGTCAAGTAAGTGGTGTTGATCATTCCAAAAACAGTCGACTGCTCAGAGTGCTACAAAAGGCTCTTTAATTATGACATCCTTCACAGTGGTGCTGTTTCTTGTACCCACTTTTGGGAGTTTTACATGTTGCAGTGGGCCTCTTTTAAGTTTATTTCCGCGGGTCGTAAAAAGTTAGGATGACATGAACGGAAATAAATACTGAAGGCTTTGAATTGCCATTGAGGT
The DNA here is from genome assembly GCF_951799395.1 of Argentina silus. NCBI lineage: Eukaryota > Metazoa > Chordata > Actinopteri > Argentiniformes > Argentinidae > Argentina > Argentina silus. Next base: position 17,546,873 of record NC_139670.1, on the reverse strand, counting down.
GATACTATGAGATTTCGCAAAACTGCTTGTTTTTGTGGGAAATAATATAATAGGTTTAGGAATTTCGCATTGAATATAAACCATAACAAACTATGGAAATGTGCTAGATACCTGAGGAAGAAGCTTGAGGTGAACTGCAGTATGGCTTCTCGTTTTGTTGTTTTAGACTACCTAACTGCTTATAGATATGCTTTCCAATTATTGAACTGATATATTATATCAGTCACCAGTAGGTCAGAGTTTAAAAGGTTCATACTTGTGCAACGATTTCCCCGGGGTACCATGACCTTCTCCAAACATTTTATTTTAGGTGTTTCACCTTGGTAATACAACCACCAGTGGGCATCATTAAGCAAATCTAATGGATGGGCTTATTGTGAAACAGTAGCTCATATCTGTGTCTGCATTTGCCCAATTTGTGAGCTGAAATTAATTGTATATTTTAATTTAATTAGTTTTATTGTAATTGCTTTTTTCCATTCAGAATTAACAATAATGGCAACCTGGATGAATTATGTGAAGAGTATCTTATGAGTTGTTGTTTCAATTTGGAAAAGGACAAATTATTGTCTGATTGGAGAAATTCAAAATGATGTCCTTGGATAAACCTTAATTTAGAACAATATATGTGGCAGTGTGTCAGCGAAATTGCATATGAATTAACACACAGCGATATAACTCATAACTCATTCTCAGTTGATTCCGCACATTTCAGCAGTAGGCTACATGGACACAGTGTGCTCACAAAGCAAAGAGCGCAGTTTGTGTCATACATTTTCCACTCTGGCTCAAATTATATTTTCACTGTTTTACTACCTGTGTCCAACAAGTCATTTGTAGTTGCCCACTGTCTGTATTTGACTGTTCTTTTTCCGCCCCTGCCAATCATAATATGGATCATAGTTGGCTACAATATTTTGATTCAGCTCCTGTGTAAAAAAGCTCATTGTTTTCAATTCACCAACAAAAGCGTGACAATTTATCTAGCCACTAAGTCTTTTAGAAATGCATTTTGAATGCTGAGTACAATCCAGTTCCACTCCTCCCCTAGAACAGTAATGTTCTTAATTTAACAAATTCTGTTAGTTCATAGAAGATTGACATGCAAACATTGATTTTACTGTAGCCAAAATGTTACATATTTTATAGAGCTGTTATCAATTTCATTATACATCACACAAATAATAAAATGTTTGTGTTCATTTATGCATTTGGAATTATGTTTAGGCTAATGTTTGGGCTTTAGGAGTAGCCTAGCCAGTGTGATATCTAGATACAGATCTGATATCACATACAGTTTCAAATGCAATCTATCACATCCTTCACAGCTTTTGTCACCGCCACTACTTATTTTAAACCTAAATCAAATTATTTCACGTTGTAAAAAGTATCACATCAGGTTCAGTGATGGCGGCTCTTGTGCGCCAGTGTTTGTTCTTGGAATATGTAGTTCATAGTGCTATTTTTGTATGCAGGCTTGTACCCTTAACATTTTTACGAAAAAATTATATCCTTGGTTGGTTTTCTGAAAAGTTTATATATCATTAATAACACCAATGTCAAGTCTTTGTATTTAAGTGAAGTCATTGATGGTACAAAGCCTCTATGGTACGTCTCCTGTACAAATTTGCACTTCTGGTATCAGTGCATCATACCAGGGGGGTGGAGACTTTGGCTCTCTATAGGGGGACTATGTATAAAAAGTGTTGTCATTTCTAAATGGTGAAACCAATATGTACACAAATACCCTCAAATAAAAGCTATGAATCTATACGTTAACTCTAATTGTGATTTCAAATCCAAACTTTTGGAGTATAGAGCCAAAAGAAGAGAAATTCTTCACTGTCCCAATACTTTCGGAGGCCACTGTATAGATTTTTAATGACTTACGAGTCCTGTGCCAGTCACACAGCTTACATATATCTACTAGTGTTGTTTTCGAGATATGATATTCTGACCACTTTTCATCTCTTGCCTCCATAGATTTATTTTCACCATAATCATGGCAATAATACAGGGGGGATCTCTAAAAACGTTTGATCAGATGGTGATAGATACATGCGGTTTTCACTATTGTTTTTCTAGAGTATTAATTGAACATGTGATGCCATATCATTGTCACTGAATCTCATGTCTCCCTTTCACAGAATAGTCACTGGTAACAACACCAACAACAAATCAGAGAGTGACCAGGAAGACAATGATGATGTCAACGATAATGACTGGTCCTATGGAGCAGAAAAGAAAGGTAAAGAGTAAGCTTTCACCCTCCTCCAGGGTGCCCTGTTGATTACCACCAGGGACAGTCAGTTCCATGTCAAATGTACTCTAATGATGAGTTAAATGTTCAGTCTCCGTTATGCTGCCTTTTAAGTACAGTGGGATATAGTGGGAGTTATTGATGTGATTGTATATAAATCCTTGATATAAATCCATAAATGTTTTCCATGTCTTATTCAAACCTATACCCTTACCCATTTGCTTTACAGCCAAGAAGAGAAAATCAGATAAGGTACTTTTACATTATTTGAAACATCTTAATCATTGGTATTTTTTTCTTATTTCTGTAGGAATGTTGTTGACCATCCTGCTTTCATAAATGCTTAATCTAGCCTTAAAGAAGTCCAGTGCCTCTCCTGATTTTCAAATAAAAGTCAAGAAACATTTTAAATGGGATTATGGATAATTTAGTTGTTACCCACCAATATCAGATCCCTGTAGAGGAGCATGACCAAATGTAGAGAGCAACACAAATGGAGCTATGTCATGTGCCATGTTGTGGCATTTTCACATGCAGAACCTGATACTGATACTGTATACATAGTGATCAAGGATGGACATGAGCAGCATATGAGCAGCATAACTAAAACAACAAAAAATGATTTGCAGCTATTCATCATTTAAGCAATAATGGCAGAGGCCGTGATTTATCGTCAATATTGTCACTCGTAGGAGGAGTTCTTGGCACGACCTGCAGTGTAGTGCCGGCAAACCCCTGAAAAGTGACAATATTGATGATAAATCATAATAAATCATACAACGGTTACAAAACAAATCCGAAAATTGTGACAAGAAAACAATGCTTCAAATATTTATTTCCTGATAGATTGTGGTGGTTTCTGCCCTGCACTGACAAATATAGTTCCCAAAACTACAAATGTTGTCAAGGGAACCTGATACACAAATCAACTGTGGCAAAAGGAATATCATAATAGATGACTTAATCATGACATTATTGTTATTAAATCATGGCTTTGAACGCCTCTCGGCCAATCACAAGTTGATTGCTATAAGGTTAGACAGTTACTAAAGTAGTCCAAAAAGTTGAATTTTGTAACATAGCAAAATGCAGTGCCCTCAGTAAGTATTGGGAAAGTGAAGCATTTTGAAATACAGGGACTATGTATAAAAAGTGTTTTAGTGTCATTTTTAAAATGGTGAAAGCAATATGTACACAAATACCCTCAAATAAAAGCTGAGAATCTATACTTCAACCTCATAGTAATACGCTGGTAAAGTGGAACGTCACTTGAGACAGCCAAACAAACGTTCAGCACTGCAAAACTGACATGAAAATGATAATATCTGGCTGCTAAATGTACTCCCAGCATAATATAATTGAATATTCTTCATTATTTCGCTTTCCCCATCATCAGAAACATAGAGCGTGTGTAAAACAGCGCAGGTTAGAAGATTTATTTTCCAAAATCATTTTTCAGCTATATTAGTGACAGTTAACCACATTACTTGTATTTGCACACGTCTCGAATATCAAATACAAATATTTTATCACATTCAACAATCTACAATCTAGCTAAACTAGCTTTATTTACAGTATCCTATGGAGCTTTCTATACAAGCTTGCTATGTTTGCCTCCAGATATGTTTCCGGCTTCATAAATTACAGATTGTGGCTTTAATTAAGTCTTTCTTTGTTTTGTGTACACATTTTAAAATGTCTTTACTTTTTCTGGCAGAATCCAAACTCACCCAGGAGATCCAAATCATTTAAACATAAAAGTGGTAAGTCATCATGAATCATAGATTTACTAGTTGGTTGCATAGCCTAAACTCACCATATGTGATACCCTGTGTCATTTAAATGAGCTTGAAAAAAAAATTCTGCCCACATGCTGGTGAGTTAAAGCTATACGGTCTGACTCTCTGGCCTGGTCCCAGATCTATTTGTGAGAGTCAACTCCTTTCATTATTGTTGTAATGCCAAACAGTCTGGACTGAGTAAGTTGTGGACTGTAGCTCATTTTACATTAGCATCCAAACAGATAGTCACTGCTACAGTATAGTTTGGTTGGAGTGGAGAATTAAGATGATGCATGAAACCTGTCTGTCTCTGCAGCTATGATGGGCCCCAGACGTCGTATGGAGAACCAGGAGAGCCCGCGCATGCTGATGAAAGACGAGGGGTTTCCTCAGTAACAAACAGATGGAAAAATTAATAATCCAGTCTGGCTCTTTTTGTTTTAAGTGGACTAGTGACATGTATAGTGCCACTGACCTGCCTAAGCAGTCCAGACATCCCCTGCAGTTTACATGACCTTTTTTTTTTTTTTTTCTGAAATCATGGAGCCAACACTCACTATTTTTGTTCATATTGATAGATAGCTCTATAGACTTGGCTCTGAAAGTGTATTATGCACAGACTTTGTAAAATGTGATCAGACGATAAGTGTCTTTTTTCTTTTTTTCCTTTTTTATTACTTGGTTTTGGAAAAGTGCATAATTATGGAAGACAAAACGACAGTTAAATCCAGTACTCTCGTCACATTACAGACAATCATGATTAATGGTTTGTCAATGTATTTATCTAAAACTGTCCATATTCAACCCAATCAAGATCATGATTCTTCAACTAATGAAAGTATGCTTGAGAAGGGACACCTGACCTGACACTTGTTATTCACCCCTGGTAATGTACGGCAAACTCCTAATCATACAAACAAGAGGTTTGCTGTGAACGGTGGGTTTATATCTAGTTTCATTGTGGATGGGTAGTTAGGCATGTATTGTAAGATGTCTTTGTATCATGTGTTTACATTGTAAAGGGTTACACATACCCTGTGTGTGGTGTGATAGTGTAAATATTCACATAGTTAAAATGCTGCTATCCTGGCTCTGTTTGTTCATTGGTCTAGTGTAATAAATGATTTGTTACCTGTCCTCAGGTGTGTAATAATGATTTGAACTGAGAGCAAAGATATTTCAATGGTACGTTTTAGTTTTGAGCTTAGCAGTAGAATATGCATCTCCGGACTTTTTAACGTTTGACAATAAAGTCCTTCTCAGGTAATCTCAGAGTTAACCTGATGGGTCTAATAATGTAATCTAATCCTGTTGCATTGGACCAAATACAACCTCATACAGGCAGGAGAAATAATAAATGTGTTAGTAAAACTTAACTTATGTTGTTGGTACATTTTACAGTTAGATTGGTGTGAATAGCTTAAGAGGTGGTTAAAAAATGTCATCTGTTGATTCCTATAGACCCGTTTAAAAGTACGAGATGTTTAAAAAAAGTTGAAGAGGTATCAAAACCAAAAGTCATAGCAACGCAGAGCTGCACTGGGAAGAATTGGAATAATAACTAGAAAACGAAGATCCAGAAGAAACTTTGTGGGCTTGCAAAGTCTTATTTTGGTAGTAGAAAAAGTGTAAAAATGGTTTGGATGGATGATAGACAGATGAATAAAAGATGGTCAGAGGGGAGAATACCCAAATAGATGAGAGAAGGTTAGAGGATAAGGAGGTAGATAGATAGACAGAGACAAGTACAGCTCGAAACTTATAAATGGTATGAAAAGGTTTTTTCAAGCAAGTCAAGTTACACAAGTCTGGGCATTTAAAAGTTTAATCTGTGATTTTGATCTGCATCAAGGGTCATTTCAATTCACATACGTACTGTATACAGTGCCCTGTGTAAGTAATGGGACATGGTATCTTCTCTGGTGATGCTCTGCCAGGCCTGTACTGCAGCCATCTTCAGTTCTTGATTCTTTTGATGATGTTTTGCCTTAAGTCTCCTCTTCAGCAAATGCATATTCTATAGGATTTAAATCTGGAGATTGACTTGGCCAGTCAACAACTTTCCACTTTTAGGTCCTGAAAAACTCCTAGTTGCTACAGTATGGCAGTTTGTTTCGGGTCATTGTCCTGCTGTATGATGAAGCACTGTCCAATGAGTTTGGAGGCATTTTCTTGTACTTGGGCTGACAAGTGTTGTCTGTACACTTCAGAATTCAACCTGCTACTGCCATCAGCAGTTGCATCATCAATGAAGACACTGAGCCAGTTCGAGTGGAAGCCTGTACATGCTCAAGCCATAACACCCCCTCCACCATATTTCACCGATTAAGTGTTATTGTGTGGCTATTGGGCAGTACCTTTTTTCCCCCACACTCTTGCCATCACTCTGGCACATATTAATATTTGTCTCATCTGTCCACAAGACCTTTTTCCTGATCCCTGCAGGCTCTTGTAGGTACTTTTTAGCAAACCGTAACCTGGCCTCCTCTTTTTGTGGCTAACTAGTGGTTTGCACCTTGTTCTGCTGGAGAGTGTTCCTGATCTGTGGGACAGTTGTTTTGGGGGTTTTCTAAAAGGGTCTGGAAAGTCCACATTAAATGGTTCCAATTGTGGTTTATGTCAAAGTTGAGTATCATTTTAAGCATCCACCACAATTTTAACTCCCCAAAATTTAAAAAAAAGTATGATAAAACACAAGTTCTTGTTAGGCTCAACTTTCTCGTCAGACAGTTCTGAGGGCTGTATGGGTGTGGCTTTGCACACTTGATTGACAGCTCTCTTTCAAAGCCTGCTACATCGCACAAACTCACATGGCTAGCTACAGATGGCACTAGCAGGGAGAATCTCATTCATAACATAACTAAAGGTTTCTCCCTGCGTTGATCCCACCCAATTTAGCCCCAGTGATTGTATGTGATGGAAAATGGGGAAATGTTTCGATTGATATATCTTGAAATTCCAATGTAATACATTTCTCATTACTTTTTGGTGCTTATTATATGTATACAAGTCCCCATATAACATAATTACAAGGCAATCAGGCAATTGACTTGTCAGATCATTCATTGTTAACGTTCTTCAGTCGTTCACTGTAGAAGTCTTCTTTGGCCTACCAGGCCCTTTGTGATTTCTGAGCTCACCAGTGCTTTCTTTCCTTTTAACAATGTTCCAAACTGTTGATGTTGGTAAGTTTAAGGTTTTGGTGATGTTTTTAATTTATTTATTTAGGATATTTCAGCCTCATAATGGCTTCCCTGACTTTCATTGATGTCCCTTTGGTCCTCATGTTGACAGACACCAATAGCAGACTCCAAATGCAAAGCCTAGAATCAATACTAGGTTACAGTTCTGGAAAAAGGTCTTCTGGACAGATGAGACGAAGATTGAGGGCAAGAGTAAAGTGAGGAGGGAAAAAGGATCTGCCTAAGATCCACAGCATACCACCTCATCTTTGAAACATGGTGGAGGGGGTATTATTGCTTATTATATATATCATATATACGCACTTTATTAGGAACACTACTAATAATGGGTAATTACTCCCTTTCCTCTCAAAACAGCCTCAATTCTTTGTGGCATTGATTCTACAAGATGTTGGAAACATTCCTTTGAGATTCTGGTCCATGATGACATGATTGCATCACGCAATTCCTGCAGATTTTTCAGGTGCACTTTCAAGCTGTGAATCTCCTGTTCTACCACATCCCAAAGGTGTTCTGTTGGATACAGATCCGGTGACTGGGAAGGCCACTGAAAAACACTGAACTCATTGTCATGTTCATGAAACCAGCTTGAGATGACTTTTGCTTTGTGACATGCATTATCATGCTGGAAGTAGCCATTAGAAGATGGGTAAATTGTCGCCATGAAGGGATGCACATGGTCAGTAACAATACTCAAATAGGCTGTGGCATTCAAGTGATGATTGATTGGTATTAACAGGCCCAACGTGTGCTAAGAAAACATTCCCCACACCATTACACCACCTCCACCATGAGAAGGTGTACAGGTGTTCCTAATAAAATGTTCGGTGAGTGTGTGGCTCCCATTGGAACTGGTCTTCATTGCAAAACTTGTTTTCATTGATGATGTTACTGCTGACGGCAGCAGCATAATGAATTCTGAAGTGTACAGAAACTTAGTCTGCAAGCAAGTACAAGCAAAGGCCTCCAAACTCATTGGATGGCGCTTCATCATACAGTAAAACAATGACCTCAAGCAACTAGGGAGTTTTTCAGGGCCATAAAGTGGAAGGTTCTTGACTGGCCAAGTCAATCTTCAGATTTAACATAAAACATGCTTTTCAATATGAGCCGTTTAAGGCTCATATTGGAAATTGCCACCTCTGGCCATCGAGGCGAAATTCAGTCCCCCCCCTCCCACACACTCCTTTCAATTCTAATGCGAGTTTAACGTGGGCGCTTTTATTTTGAAGAAATCCTCATCCAACATTCAACAGAAGTGGATGGGCGGAGTTCCACTTGTTGGCAGGTTATGGTGCATTCAAGACAAGTCGGAAATACTCCCAGCTACGAGTGGGAACAATTCATTTTAACGACCCTCCAACTCAGTAATTACAAGTGGGAAACTCGGGGTATCATCCCCGAGCTCCGCGTTTCCGACCTGTACTACTCTGACGTCATTTCAACAAGAAGATAACCGGGAGCATGGCAGCAGGTTTTAGTGAAGTGGAAATGATGTTCAATACACACTGTATTTTTTTCATAAATGTGTTTTGGAGAGTTGCACGTCCTCTGAACGTTAACCATCACCTGCGGGCGTTCATGTTGTTTGTGAGTTTCCGACCTCAAATCACTTGAATGCTTCGAACTCGAGGTGCGAGATCATATATATGCCATTTTGCGGACGCTTTTAGCCAAAACGACTTACATTGCAGTGAATGCATACATTTCAGTATATATGGTCCCAGCAGGAATCAAACCCACAACCTAAGCGTTGTTAGCGCCATGCTCTACCAACTGACACCCAGAGGATCACAAATAGGAATTCCGAGTTGGTCACGAATGCACCATGATCAGAAAAGCTGACTCGAAAAGTCGAAAACGGGGACGACACATACGAAGGCATAAACTGTCGCTCTCTAACACCCCGGAACTTGCAAAGACAGTAGCTAGCTTTTTGTTGGCAATGATTGCTAGCCTGCTGCTCGCAATCAGAACACGCTGCTAAAACTTTTACTGGTGTCGACAAGCTTTCTAGTGAACAATAATCAGCGTAGCTCTTGTTCTCAAGAGGAAAACACTTCACTGCGATAGGGGACCATTTGGAGCTCCGAACATGACTTCAAGGGGAGGCTTTTCGGGTACTCTGATGAACCCCAGTGTTAATCCCATTAACGCTGGACATGTTGGCGGTATGAGGATGCCAGCAATGCCACAGAACTCGGGATTCCGAGCGATGAACGCCGCTCCTCAGTACCACCAGGTAGGCTTGTGTCAAAACGTTGATCCAAGTTTTTTGGCTTCGTATTTTCTACATAGCTGACGCTGTAGCTAACGATTACATGTCAGAAATATATGTGTGAATAGTTGGAACAATACCACGAAAGGTGTGTTGTATTGATTAGGCCTACCTGTCAACAAACTTCCGCACTTGAAAGGGAGGGAAATAGTGGAAGCTGATCGCTTGCCAATAAGTTATTTTTTTGCTCTCTTGTTAGTTAGTTAGAAGTGCAGTACTTAACCGTAAAGTGCACTTCAACGTGATTGCTTGCTAAAGGCTTAAAATCTGCGTACACCCTTGCTACACGATAGTCGCATATTGTAGAATTTGTAAGAGGATATTTGGTAACAGTCCGTGCAAGAGTGAAGCTTCATCACGTGGTTGCTTACTTGCTGTTTACTGTCAGTTAGTTCACGGTTGTGATCATTTGAACATCACCGTCTGTCACAAAAAGAAACCCAAATCCTGGCCTTTCCATCGCCACCCTCTGTAGTCTTCACTAGAGGACACTTGCATTTGAGTTTGTGTGGCATATCATCTCATCTGTCATGTATTGCATGTTTTCCAGTTCTTCTGCTGCATCAAGTGTAGGTCATTTGAAGAATATTAGATGCTATAACTTATATTCTTCAAATGGAGAAAACGTTTTGCACCTGATTTGAAAATGATGCTGATGTTCTGTGCTTTCCAGCGACCTGGAATGCCACCCACCAGGGGGGTCCCAATGGGGAGCATGGGGTCAATGGGGGGGCAACTACCCGGACCATCCTACAGTGGTAACATGTCCTTACGCCCAGGAATGGGGCCGTCACCCATGGATGCCTCCCGTAAGCGTTTCCTTCAGCAGCAACAACAACAGCTCGGGGGTCAAGGAGCCCTAAGGCGTGGGTGAGTGGGGGGAAGGATTAGAGGATTAAATGCATTGACTTGGCAATAGTATCAATAAGCATTGTCATAAAGAGGTTACATTGTTTTCCATGTTGAACTCTTTGGTATAAAGCCTGTCTGATTTTTGGAAGGAGCAAATTCAGATATTTTCATGATGTGCAACCTTATTCCACAGCTGTACCGTTCTGTACATTCTGAGGTATTAAGCTTGCAACCGCAGCAAACGAGTTCAAACCCTATGACTCTATGATGCCTGCTCGTGGTGCCACATTAACGACACAAGACTGTGCCCCAGGGGCGACCTCAAGGGACTGTAGAGGACTTCTGATTGTGTCAGTCAAGTGGGGAGACTACAGAAAGACTCTTTTGTGCCAGTCTTCTGTGGCCTGTTTGTCGCTCTGTACAGGGTAGGGCATAGATGAGTCTAAACAAAGAAACCTTAACTCAAGAGGACATCTCATGACTGCTCTACTGTCAGAGCCACAAGGATAAGAGGGATATTTTTACTTCGTGACGTCATCTGTTCATAAATCATTTTGACAACAAAGTCTCATGTCTTATTAGATTTAGCTTTCAAAGATATCAGATCCTTGGTACTTCACTAGGGAGCCCAAGGGCCAATAGTGACAGGCATCCCACTCTCCCGAAGCCCAAACAGTCAGATTTACTTACTTGAGGGGCCCTTTAATTTGATCAAAGAAAATTAAAGCTTATTGTCCACATTTTGAGTAGAAGTTACAACTTGAGGCTCTTTTCTTTTGAACATCACCAAGGCAGTGGTCACACAGAAACAGTCAAAATAACAAAACAATCAATCATAGTTTCATCTATCACTGGAATAGAAAACACTGAGGTGTAATGTTGCATTGGACCTTTTTTAATACTATCACATAAATATGAGAAGAAAACTACAGCTCTTTAAAAAAAAAAAGAATGGCAAGCGTAAGCATGCTATTTATCAAGGTATCATTACTCTCCTATCCTCCCCTCTGCCCTGTGGCGGCTCTCAACCTCTGTGCTTAAAGCTGATGCTGTTTGAATTACACTGTAACCACTGTAACCTGTAAGGTGGCCACTCAGGCAGTTGCCTTTTATCTTGTTGGTGGAGGAAAAGTAGGCGAAATGTGGATGACTGTACATGGCATCTTAAAAGTGTGTTTTGGCAGAGATATATAGACACCATCCTAAGCATAATACAGTATGTTATTAAAGAGATATAAATCATTACTATTTTGTCTCCTTGACGTTTCAGTGGCAAAAGACGCAAGATGGCCGACAAGGTGCTCCCACAGAGGGTGAGTCAACTTCCTCCTTCTGGTCTTTTGAAAAATAATTATCCTCTCTCTCCAGTGGGAGGTTATCCTATCCCCCCATATTTAAAGGTTTAAAGGTCCAGTATGTAAAATTCAAGCTTTCTAAAAGCTTCCTAATGGTTGTAATGATTATGTTTAATCAGTAGCGATCAGTGAATGAGATCCCTTGAAATAAATATTCTTTACAAACATGTTATTGCCAGGGGTGTTCTCAGGCAGTGGACTCACCGATTCTTGCCTTTCTGTCCCTTGTGGCTGCCCAATAGAATCATGTGCATTCAGAAACACAACAGCTAATGTCCGACACTTGCAAGTCCATATCGGGGGTTCATATTATTATTAGGGAGAATGTTGTTGTTTGGAAGGTGGCAGATTTCCGACAAACTTATGCCCTGCTCCTTTAAGGCTCATTGTACGTGTTCTAGATCAGAGACCTGGTTCCAGAGTCTCAGGCCTACATGGACCTCCTGGCCTTCGAGAGGAAGCTGGATCAGACCATTGCCCGCAAACGCATGGAAATCCAGGAGGCCATCAAAAAGCCCATCACGGTAGAGTAAAATGTTGGTCTTGAATAGCAATAGTCTTTGTCCAATTTTTAAATGTTTTGTTTTTTTTGAAATGCCAGTATGCCAACAACCAACCCACAGGGCATCTGACATTCTTTGAGGAGATTTTATTGTTGTATTGAAGCCAAATTCTATGATGTGGGGTGGCAGGAGAACTAAATGAGGTGGAATGCCCCCACATTAGTAAGTAAAATGGAAACAATATCTGCTGGAAGGTTGTGAGGGGTGATGATGAGTGTGCCTGCATTTCCCTCTCCCTCAGCAAAAACGCAAATTGAGGATCTACATATCCAACACCTACACGCCCGGCAAGCCAGAGGGTGAAGAGGCCGAGAAAGTTTCATCCTGGGAACTCAGGGTGGAGGGCAAACTCCTAGAGGATGTAAGGAACACACTGTCTTTGTTTTCTGACTTCATAAAGTTGAGAGAGACCCTGTTGTCTTACCACTCCGCCCACACTGTTCTGTCTGATAACCTGCAAGCAATTATGGGACGAATAAAAAGTAGCCTGGCTAAAATATGCACTGTCAAAAAAATTACCATGGTTACAATAGGACAGAAGAACTTTTCAGCCTCAAAACAGTCATGACTATTCAACAAACAATAGTGCAGAACCCCCTATTATGCATTTTAGGATACATTCACGCCACACGTTTTTTTCTCAATTATTGAACAATCAACATGTGTTTATTTAGTTCAGACGAATGCTAGCTAACATATTAACAACACACCAGTTTGATACAAACGGTAATTATTTTGTTTTATTGGTCAATGTCGGTCACGGTACAGCCAAAAATAGGACTATTATCACTTACTTTACCTTTTTTCGTTTAAATCATACTCTTGTATTTCTGGACTTCAGTTGCCTGTGAAACGGCGCTGTCGTGTGGACACTCAAACATGGAACTACAACGACAAGACGTTTCATGACCCGGGTTAGTTACAACTATCTATCTGGTAGTTGCTAATGACCCGGGTTAGTTACAACTATCTATCTGGTAGTTGCTAAGCAAGGAAGTCCTTTAAGCCTTTAGCGACAATGTTAGCTGAATTAACACTACCATTAGTGATATTTCAGATATTAACACCATGGTACTAAAGTTGTCCAGGTTATCACAAATGTCAAATTTTAAGATTCACAGCAGGTCCCACATCGCTTAAAGACATGTATTTATGTGTGTATTTTTAAACTATCACAACTAAGCTACAGTGCTCTTCATAAGTATTGGAAAGAGGAAGCATTTTGTCTTATTTTAGTTCTATGCTCCAAATCAAACAATTACTATGGGGTCAATGTAGACATTCTCAGCTTTAATTCAATGTTGTTGTTTTTTTAAGGTTGGGTTCACCAATTAGAAAGTTTATTTTTAATTTTTATACATACTCTTCCTATTTCAGGTCTCCAAAGTATTGGAAAAAAATCATAATGTCCAAAAAAAGTACTCATGTTTACTTTTGGTCGACAATCCTTTGCATGCAATAACTGCTTGAAGTCTGAATGGAGACCTGGTTCCAGAGTCTCAGGCCTACATGGACCTCCTGGCCTTCGAGAGGAAGCTGGATCAGGCTGGCCCTGTGTCCTTGGCTCACACTATGCAACCAGATGTGTTTTTAAAAAAAAAAAAAAAATCTCTTATTCTTTGAAACAAGGAATTGAAACTGAAGTTTGCTCCGTGGAATGAGTTGACATGTTCCCCTCATACTTCTGCTCTAGCTGAGAATCATTGTCTTGGCTGAGGCCACATAAAAAAGGAAGGATGTTTTCTTCTTTTTCCTTGCCTCAGTGTTTAAGGCGTGCATGGAAGGGAGGGGAAGAGTGAGAGGGGGCATATTGCACAAACACACACTGGCAGAAGAGGGCTGGGGGAGTAAAATGCAGCTAGTTTTCCCAGCCTCAGCCACTGATGTGGTCAGTCCAAAACAATGCAGCTGCATACACAACAACTAAAAAGAGCTGTGTGTTTTTATGATTCTCTTTCCTTCTCTCCTTGGTCCTTAGCCCGGGAAGCAGAAAAGGAAGTTTTCATCTTTCTTTAAGAGCCTGGTCATTGAGCTTGACAAGGAGCTGTATGGACCAGACAACCACCTTGTAGAGGTATTGACATGCTAAATGAATAAGTCCACAGATAAGTCATATGGACAAAACATGTTTAGAGGGCCAGGCATTGAAATGGCCACTAATGTGCAATTATCAAAATGGTGTGTTAATGAGTAGTAACTTAAGAATTGGAAAAATGTATAAAAAAAAAAAAAAGGATCTTGTAGCCCATATGAACTGTAACACACTGCCATTTTAGTCACAGAATTGATGTCAGTAAAACGACATACTACTGTACTATAGAGTACACGTCCATTTACTACACTACTATTGAGTACACGTGCCTTCATCATTTTTGACAACACTGAAAGTGTTGAACTTTCCCTTTGTTCTCTCAGTGGCACAGAATGCCGAGCACTCAGGAGACCGACGGCTTTCAGGTGAAACGGCCCGGGGACGTGAGTGTGAAATGCACCCTGCTCCTTATGCTGGACCACCAGGTACACACACATACACACATACAATCAGTATGGTGATAACACATTACAGTGCCAATAAACCAGAGTAGCAATGGTAAATTAAACAATTGTAATATTCCCAGCACCACAAAGAGGTCATTTTGTGTGCATGAAAGACCCACTAAAGTGATTTTTTTTGTTATGATTATTTTTTACAGCCTAGTATCAACAATATGAAACTAGTCTGACACTCTTTCTTTTCCTACTCATCCTTTTCCTTCTGCTTCCCACTACTGGGGCAGCCCCCTCAGTACAAGCTGGACCCCAGGCTGGCACGGTTGCTGGGGGTACACACCCAGACGCGGGCCAGCATCATGCAGGCGCTGTGGCTCTACATCAAGAACAATAAGCTACAGGACAGCCATGAGAAGGAGTACATCAACTGCAATCGCTACTTCAGACAGGTACAGAGACAAGTCACCAGACTGGACATCACAACAGGCCACTCACGCACGCCCAGAGATCTTACTGAAAGAGTTTCTGTAATTTTCAACATGATGTGTCGCAAATACCACACACAGATGGTATTTTCATGATGGTATCATGTTACCAGAGGTAAAGTGAATACACCAACCATGGAGGAAATTTGGAAAGTCGATTGTGTACTTTTGAAGGAATGTGTCTGATCTGCAGATTTTCGGCTGTCTTCGTATGAGGTTCTGTGAGATCCCCATGAAGTTGGCAGGCCTGCTGCAGCACCCTGACCCCATCATCATCAATCATATGATCAGGTGTGTGTGTGTGCGCATGCATGCGTGTTTGCGTGTGGGGGGGGGCTGGGTGGACACTGCATGTTTTATGCCCGATGTACGGGTTTCCGATTAGCTCCTGATGCATTTTTAGTAAACTCGTAGGGAAACTTTTGCCGCAGCCTGCAAAGAGTCTCACATAGGCTCCCGGGAGCTCAGTGGTGGCCTGATAATTTTCTAACATGTTGAATAAATGATGCCTCAATTAGCCAAGTGTATGGTGCTCTGACTAGATGCAAGGCATTTATCCCAATCAGCAGTCGCAGTCAATCGGCCAGTGGTCACATCCTACTGCTGTGATAGCATTGTTAGTTGTTTTTACCATACTGATTTACCAGTTCATTTCTCTGGTGTTTAGAGCCTGTAAACTGGGCAAAGAAACGTTGTGTGTGTGTGTGAGTGAGAGAGAAAGTTGGTTGAGTGGTATTCAACCTCACATTGATCTAGAAATCGGAATTAGAAGCTCTTAATGTTTCAATTTAAGGAATGACAAATTTCCTGTGCTATTTCTGCTGTTTTAGTGTTGACCCCAACGACCAGAAGAAGACTGCGTGCTATGACATTGATGTGGAGGTAGACGACCCTCTGAAGGGTCAGATGAACAGCTTCCTGTCCTCCACAACCAATCAGCAGGAGATCGCTGCCCTCGAGATAAAGGTCTGCAGAACAACCAGGGATGTGCCAAATGCTCAGACAAAACAAGTGTTTTTTGCGAATTTCAGGAATTTTCTGGCTACGGCTAAGTGTTTGAGGCGCGCATTGATTTGCTTTGAGTGAAGTGAAGCCTTGCAGCCGCTGGTATGTGCAACCAAGTTTACCAATAGTTTCTATTCTCTCTTGTATACCAATTGGAGGACTACCCGGAACCCTAAACCCCAACACTGCAGACGACCACTCAAAACTAGCTCTCATAGTCCGTACAACCACTTAAAAACCGCTGCATGCAATGGAGGAATGTTAACTTGGCTGCTTTTAAGCATCTGTCCCTTGAACATGTGGCTGTGTTTGTGGTTCCATTTGAACCAGCTGTTCTGTCTGTACCTGGAGTGCCCTGCCTGAACTAACACTAGCTTTATACTTTTATTTATGCAGGGTGTCCCACTGAGACCAAGGTCTCTTTTTCACGGGAGCCTTGGAACAATCAAAAGTCCATTTAAAATGACAAACTATTGGAACAACAATTTAAACAACTATAACTATTTAAAACACATACATGAATCGGATGACAGATCATTTATCACAGTCTTAAATTGCCCAATAGACACAAGAATTGAATTTGAGTATGTTTTGAAGGTTGTTCCGGGGGGGGACAGAAACTAAAGGCTGATTTACCTAGTTCAGACAAAATGCGTGGAACTTTGAGGGTTAGCCAAGCTTGGGACCTGGTTTGGTACTCTGGAGAGCGTGTCTGTCGTAAAAGCAACCATGTGCGGTAAAATGGGAGTTTTAAAAACGTTTATATACGTTTATATATATAAACCAAGCCCTTCTTGAAGTCACACTCCCAACCCTGATATAATAGACAATGGTGGGTGATGAACCGCAGAGTAGTAAACCAAGCGCAATGAACCGGTTTAAACCGAAGCAGTTTATTAGACAGATACAAAGATTGCCATATGAAAAAACATGCCAGTCTCAATACCCAAATGAATGGGTAAAAAGAATACCCTGTTTCCAAGTAGTTTAAATGGGGAGTGCCTTTCAATCAGATCTACTATTGAACTATTTAGAGTCAAAGTTGGAGTTTCTACCCATTTCTTCCATCAGACAGTTGCAATTTGAGCATAGATGCTAGATCTGTGATTATACTGAGTAGGTACTACTCACTGATTTGGTAACAACATGGACAAAGGCATATCTGATATGACTTTGAGAACTCAGGCATGTCCTCACTTTACCCCTCACAGATCCATGAGACCATTGAGTCCATCAACCAGCTCAAGACCCAGAGAGACTTCATGCTAAGCTTCAGTAACAACCCCCAGGACTTCATCCAGGACTGGCTCAAGTCCCAGAGCCGAGACCTGAAGGTACTGCATATGTGTCTGGCATCACTAGCTGCATTTTATTCCCTCTACAGCCGTATTCACTTCACTTCAGGACATGATGGGACTAGATTGGGGAAAACAATATGGGGTAAACCTGTCAATCCCTGAAATGATTTTTGTTCCAACTGGGAAATGTATTTAGTAGTCAGGGTCTACAAAGAACAACATGCAACATGTCTGACCAGAGCTGTCATAGATAGGACTGTGCTATTGTGCAGTCATCTCCATGAATGAATCAATGAATCAATGAATGAATCAATGAGTAGAGGAATCACTCTAGCAAGTGACTAGTATCTAGCTCCCCATGTTTGTCCCTCTAAAATTCAGGCGTTGTCGAAACAATCCATTTATCTTTTCCTTATATTATTACATTGCCTTTTTTGTAAGATGACATTATCTGTTATGATCCACAGAAGAGATTGTGTTATCATGTCAGTCATTGTCAAATTTGTGTGTACTTCTCAGCTAATGACGGATGTGGCTGGGAACCCGGAGGAGGAGAGGAGGACTGAGTTCTACCAGGCCCCCTGGGTACCGGAGGCTGTGGGGAGATACGTCTACTCAAAGGTAGGCATACAGTAGTGTCTTGATTTAAAGGTGAAGCATGTCGTTTGGCACATTCTGCCCTCTGTGGCCACATTGAACATTTCCATTATGCTTCGTTTTCCACTGGCGGCAAAAAATCTGATCTCCATCAGAAATGTTTTTAAAAAATGCCTGTGCTCGACCTGGACAACAGATTTTAGAAAGCGCTTAGTTTGGACCAAAACATGCAGATGCAGTAAATACAGTTGTTGATCGTAACGAATGTGCGTTTAACAGCAGTCTCTCTCTCCACTCTTCTCAGCGAGTAGCTTTCTCTTCTCCTCACACAATTTTGCTGTTGTGTGCAATGGATAAAGGCACAGCCGTTTTCTACAATTTTGGCTTCTTTTTGAGCCATGACCCTAAACATACTGAATGACCCAAAACATCCTGCCATAGTTTTTCAGGGCCAAAAAGCAGAAAGTTCTTGATTTGCCAAGTCAATCTTCAGATTTATGATGGTTGAAGTGCTGCACTGTGTTACACCAGTAAGTATTGTGTTCCAAAAGCCTGATGCTTTATCAGAGGACTGTCTGACCAAATGTTCTGGACCTGAACTGAGCTGAGCAATAACCTCATGTTTGAGGCTCCTGTTGCCCTAGTGTTGTCCCTCCTGGACAGAACAAATTGCTTTAGTGAAGGTGGTACGGTCATGTTTCACTTTTTATATGATTTTTTCTCTCTCAGGTGCAGCAGAGAAGACATGAGTTGGAGCAGGTGCTCGGAATCCGTCTCACCTGAGGCCTTATGGAGTTTAGCCACGCTGCACTGATGACAGTGGGTCTTGCCCAGTTTTATGCCTATCGTATCAAAATGTTTAATCCGATAATGCAGCCACGGAACTGGAATCATTTTGCGTCTGCACTGCATTTCCTCCCACTTTATAACAATCTGTTTTGTAGTATATCTCATAAATGTTCCAGCTAATGTGTTTGTCGTCCAAGCCATCGACATGACCATGGTTTGATGCCATTGTTGCAGCAGGGGTACATTAAAATATTGAGTCTGTGTCTGTGTGAGCGATTCGGTATTGTGAAACGTGGGGGCATGCTCTCCTGAACAGGAGGGATAGTGTAACGACCCTTTCCTTGGTAGGGCCATTACAATCTCCGTCAAATAGGATAATTCTATTTGCCACAGGGGATAGCAACCTTGCCTACGGGCTCAGCAATACAGGTTTGAGACCAGCCAGGGGCGTTCCACTATCACTGTTTGTTGCAATAATGTTTGACTGCTGGCTGATTGCAATTTGTGCATTATATTGCAATATGTTTAAGTTTGTAGCATTATCCTCGCATTTGCTTAAGATGTTTTAAGCATTGGTACTGTCAAGTTGTTATGCCAACTAGGGTGTCTACCCTAGTTCTTAAAAGCCATACCCTTAGAAACAATACCTAAAGCCAAGTAACTTATTTACAAACAAGACATGGGAGGCTTGTTTGAAACAGCGTATATATGCAAGAATTGACCAATTGTGAAAAAGTAGTCAGCCTTTTGAATGATTGGATAATCAGTAATCCAGTGCATGGCAATGGTTACTAAACCAACATAACGCCATAACACAACCAAGCCATCATAGAACCAAAAATATTGTGAAAATCAATGGCCCTATGCCAGGCACTAGGCTTATTCTGGCTGTTTTACGTTCATAAACATAAAAGAGCATTGTACCTTACATTTTTCTTTCTGCTGGATGTTGGATGTTTTTCAGTGGGAAACCATGCATTCACTGTCCTAAATTCCACAAAAGCTTGCCCTGTATAGTAACAGTAACCAAGAGGGGTGGGATTTGACAATCAGTCAATTCACCTTGGCCAGGACACTCAGGAAATCTTAATTCTGGTAAATGGTATTTGGGAGCCCCTCAATTTGCAATGAAATCAGTCTAATCCAGCTGTTTTAGTTCAGTAGATTTGTCCCCTCTGTTTACACGCTGTTTTGATTTTCTTGTTGGGGTGTTTCACTGTCGGAGTGCCAACAAGAGGGAATAGTCGTAGTTTTGGGGTTTAGAAAGGGGTCTCCCTTAAAATAATACAATCCAAACCATTGTACTTCACAATGCACAAGATGGTTGTGTGTGAGTACTGTATTTTCATTACAGTGTTTCTGTTCAAATTCAGTTTGCATTTTTCTTTACTTGAGGAAACTGTCAGAGTGCCAGTGCCAAAATTGTTCTTGTGAAAGAGGCACTGAAGTTTCAAGAAGTTGTTACAGCTTCTTTGTACATCTTTTGTTTGCATGTTTTGTATCCTCAATCAAAAGCTTCTCTTTTATACATTTGTACTCTGGAGTACCTTTGGAAGATTTGTCAAATAAATTGCCAAAAATAATGAATGTTGTTGTTTTGAATTTAGTTCCGTGATTACATCAGTTACAAAATCTGTCCTATATAGGTTGTTCTCATTAAGCATCACAATAGGCTCTGCAAACGCTCGATTTGTCAGCTGTGGGGCAGGTTGGGCGCATTGAAAACTGGTTATGTTGTGGTTGATATCAAATAAAACCTATGTGATGTAATATGGTCTAGGGCAGTCAGAACAGATTTTCCACATAGCCTATGGGTCGATAAAGTGGTATTGGCCTCTCTACACATACATTCAACATGAAAAATGGCATGCCCCTAATTATGACACATTGGATCAGTCAATATTTGTTTTGGACACACTACATCGATGTTGCCGCACTTAAAGCAAATTTAGCCGCACTTTAAGCAAACTAAATGCTTTCAGCATTGTGTAGTGGCTTCTGTAGTTGCTGGCTAGTTCCACATAGACTATAACCTACACTGTAAATCCATGCACACTTTATTGAAAAGCTGACTACCGATTACCTACAATGACATTACCAAATCTAATCAATGACAAAATCAGAAAAGAAAAAAGTTCTGACGTTCGTACCCTAATAACTGCAATAATAATAATGCATTTATTTTGTATAGCGCTTTTTCTCAGTACTCAAAGACACTTCATTTGAGTAGAACAACAATACAAATAGTTAAAGATTAAAAGGGTTAGGGTTATGGGTTTTGAGGGATCGTTTGAAGGAGGAGAACATGCTGTATTCTTTGGTGTGGTATTGGAGAGTGTTCCAAAAAGTGGCTACTTTTCTATCCAGTCTCAATCCCACTGAAACCCAAATTCCTAACCCCTGTCTTGCATTAAAATCTCTAACTTCATTCTGTAATCAATACCGTACGTTGCATTATTAAAGCCGACTTGCGCTTATTCATGTCAGATTGCGCGAAAACATTTCCCCTGCTTCTCTGCACTGTGAGAGAATGCATAATGATGGTATGAGTGTAGATAGGAGTTGGTCCCATTGCTCGGTCCTCGTTAAAATAATCTGAAACCATTTCCACTCTTCACCTCTGTTATTCATGAGCTGCTATAATAAAGTTGATTTTGTCAATCTATCTGATAAGGCAAACCAACCATTCTCTCTCATTTTTTTCATCCTTCACAGCTCTTGTCACCACTTTGTGGTGGCTTTTGGAAGCACTTCACACATCTTCACAACTCGTGTCTGCTGCGGCAACAGCATTGAGGTAGACTACTGTTGTGATGGCAGTATGAACCTTTTAAACACTGGCCTACTGTAGATAGATTGATAGATCGCATGAGCCCGCGTAAGAGATGGAAAGAATAGACACTGTAGATAAACATTTGGTGGTTAAATTGGTTAATCAGAGTAATCAGTTCAGTGGTTGAGACTGGTAGAGTTGGTTGGTTAACCGGATGAGAGTTTTGGAGTTACAAAAAGCTTAATAGTTTAAAAAGTTGAATAGGTATCAAAAAGCCTTTATCAGAGTTGATAAAATTTTCTGGGTAGTTAAAAGACAGAGAGGGTCTTATTATGGCAGTGGATAAAATTAAAGATGGTTTGGTTGGTTGGATGGATGGATAGATGAGAGGGGAGGTATAGATAGATCAATACAATTAAGAGGTTAATCAGTATGGGTTATATTGAGTGAAGCAGTAGTGACTGGTGAAAGGATGATGGCTAGGTAGTTGAAAGGTATAAGGTAGATAAACATACGGTTGGAAAGATAGGATAGATAGATAGGATGAGCCTGGGGTAGTTTAGTGGAGTGGGTATAAAGTTGGTTGGTTGGTTAAGTGGTTGAAAGTGGTAGAATTGGTAGCCAAGAGTGCATTGTGTAATCATTCTAAGAATGTGTTCTGCAGGTCTGTTGTTTTTATTAAAGAGTTCTGAAAGTTCCATAGCAGTTGCAGGAACAATGGCGGCTCTCAGAATGTTGGCCGAAATCAACATTCCACCATGTTAACCGAATGAGAGTTTTTATAGTTACAAAAAGTGTATTCGGTATCAGAAAGCTTTAATAGGAGTTGACACTTTTTGGCCACATTTTACTGTTGAAATGGTGCGCATAGCTTAAAAAGTGTACGAGTGGCAGTAGTTCATAAATGTTATCGTTTGGTTTCCATAGACCTCAATGCAAAGTGTAATAGTTTAAAACGTTTAATATATATCAGAGTGGATCATTTGGAGTTTTGGCCACGTTTTACAGTTCGAATGGAGTTAATAGCTTAAAAGATGTACTAAACAACTTCACGAAACGAAAAGAAAAGTACCTCCTCTCTCTGCTCTTACTAAATACATATGTAAAAAATTATATTCGTCTCTTTATAAATGTCTCTCTCTTCAGAATGTTGCGCCAGTAAGACCTGCAGCTACATGCACGTCGCACCCATTGTCATGTGCAGCATGTCTGTTATGTTAACAGTCAGCTAAGAGCAGGACATGTGCTCCAATGTTGTGCATTCATGTTCTGACTGGTTTAAGTGAATACATTGCGGAATGCAGACTGCTTAAACAGGTATGGCTGGTCCTACCTGTCTCAAGCCTGTCTCTAAACCAAACTGTACATGTCTCCTTTTGTCTGTGCTGCTAGGAGTTGGTTTAAAGTCCACGATACACTCATTGCACTGAATGAGTCGAATTGACCCCATTGCTTTGATGACATTTTGAAGTACATGGTTAGCGCGAAGTCAAAACAATGTAGTTGCGTTTAGGTATTTTCATAGTCAGAAAACTAAAGGCTAGGTATTGGGTCATGGCCCCAAATATCATAACTCTCCTCCACTTGAGTAGGTGGACATATAATATAATATGCATTACATTTCGAAGGGCGTCTAACACATGTCACATAAGTAGAAGATCGCAGGGTTAATAGTGCGTCGGTTAGGTTGTGGTTTATTTCCCCATTTATTTCTCACTTGTGCCAAGTCCATTTCCCATGTCCGTCCAGTCGTTGGCGATAATGCTCCATTACATTGGATCGCCAACCGCCACAAAACCACCAACGAACAAGAAGCGAGTCGTATTGCGGAAGTACGCGTTCGTCTAACGGAAATGTCAGTCATGAAGGATTATAAGATGGCGCTGGACGGGCTGGACCATGTAAGCGATTTTATTTTCTTTATTGTGTTTTTTACACTCTTTTTTGCAACGTTTTGTCGCTAAAACGTAGTCGCTAACACTGCTCAGAGAGGCGAACTAACTGGTTCCGTATAGTCTGTATATGTGAGCAGTTGGTAGATTTAGAAGAAACAATCGGCATGTCGGAGCCAAATCCTGCCGGTTTGCTGTCTCATTGCGAGCTAACTTAGCTAGCAGGCTAGCTAGCAAATCTGACTGCTATTCATTAGTAATACCACGCTCATGTTTTAAACGTAACATTCACGGATAGCCACATTAACTAGGTATTCATGTCCTGTATCTGTTAATTACCTAATCAGCTACCTAGTAACCTAGAGAGATGACTAGAATTGGCTTACCATCAAGCTAGCTAGACTTCTATTTATGTCAGATTGTTGCCTCACTGTCTGATGATGACCCTTGACTCAGCTTTATTTGTGGTGATGTTAGAATGACAAGCTGACTGCATTTGCTTTAGCTAATGTTTAGAAGTTTGTTGCCATGACTTTTCTGAACGTTTAGGACATGGATGACATGGAAATGATATGTCTGAGTGTCGTGTCGGAGCTAGTCAGCAAACTGTAATTACTAACAATTGTTAGCTAGTTATAGAGCGTTACTGACAGCTCCGTCTCGTCTGTTGTATTTGTATTTTTTTCCTGTTTAAATTACAGATGGAGATGGAGGACAGTAAAGGTGGTTCTGGTCTTAGGCAATATTACCTCTCCAAAATAGAAGAGCTACAGGTGAGTGAACACACACCTTAAAGAGCACATTTGAAGTTGGTCACCAAATCGGTATTGATTAACTCGTCTCTACAGTAATTCAACATGTTAGGCATTAATGAATATGTTGATGAGAATTTGAGTGTTAATGTTATCAGGCTTTCAACGGGTCGCAGCGAAATCGAACACTCTAGGCTAGGTCACTCAAATACATAACAAAGCTTCATGCTTTGTCCTCATCAGTCTAGCTATACTTCCATCGCCACCATGGCAGGAATTTACTGGCACAGACCGTTATGAGTTTTCCTAATTGACTTTTCGCATTTTGTAGATTGCCTTATCATAATTAGAGCCTGACAGATGTATCTAAGCACCGGCCAGTATTGGTCTTTTACAGAAATATCTGTATCGGGGCACATTCCTTCGATAATGCACCGATACAGCACCAAAAATGTGAGTTTTTCTAGAGCAATATAGACATATATGGATTTTTATGAATGCATAAACTTGTTTATTGGTGTTTGGTGTTACCTGAGTGCCAATGAAGTGGCTGAATTTAGCAAAGTAATGTTTTGGACTGCAGTCAATTAGCACAGTTGTTACTAAAAGGATGTTGACTGAACAAGAGTTATTCAGTGTAAGGAGTCGTACACTAAGATATTATTTAACAATAAATTATTTCACCAGTTAACATAGCTAGCTTGTATCCATCAATTTCAGAGGCTTACTTTTGTCACAGTTTGGGTGTATAGATCAACCATATCAGCATGGACTATATGATGCAGGTTTGCTTATTCTTGTGAATAGAGCGGAATTTACCACTTTGGTGAAGTTCCTCCTCCAGAATATAAGTGTGTTTTACTCCATTATTTGTGAACAATGTAATTGTATACAAACATTGTATAGCTTCAAACCATGGCTAAAACTCTCATTTTGATTTCATGGATGGTCAGTCCTATGAATTTTAGCGGTTACATTTATCCAGCCCCATACCTTCGGCTGTTTATTCATCTTGGGGACTTAAAAGTCTTGGTACTTTAGGGTACCTGTTTGGCGTGATTAGTAGGACCCAGGTTAAATGTTGGGCTAGTCTTTAACTACATGATGACAATTGTTAGGTCCTCTTCTCAAGCTGACAACTTTGCCTTTCTGCCCCCAGTTGACAGTGAATGACAAGAGTCAAAATCTCAGACGTCTACAGGCTCAGAGGAATGAGCTCAATGCTAAAGGTAAGAATGATGGTCACCTACTCAGGAATTTAGCCTAATATGTTGGAGGGGAAACAACTTGATTTATACATAGAGTACAGTAGTACGGATCGGCGCCTTCCAATACCTGTTGCATGATGGGGATAGAATGTTTCCGACTTTCTACAAATACTACTGATTAAGATTAACGAGAGTCGCAAGATCACAGCTCACAAAGTTTTTTTGAGCGAGGCACTGCTTTTCAACTGAGGCTTGCATTATCTGCCCTGTATTTAGATTTAGGGGCACTGGTACATCACTACCCCCACCCGTTTTGATATTTAAGGGAGCATGATTAAAAAAAATGTTGTACTTCTATATAGTGAACCTAATCTGAAAAACACAGAATTAAAGCTGAGGATTTCTACTTTGACCCCATAGCAAGCTAGACTGTTGGAGTATAGAGCTTAAAAGAAGACAACATGGTTCCTCTTTCCAATACTTATTGAAAGCACTGTATATGCTGCTAAAACAAACTATGCAGAATTGCATGAAATGTGCTTACAGAAGACCAAATATTGAATATCATGCACCCTGCTACTGAAAACCAGTGGAGAGTGCAAACGAGAGGTGTTCTACGAGATGTTGTACACACGAGATACCTACTGAGACTGTGTAGCAGCCAGCCATTGATGGTAATTGCGTGTAAGCCACTGAGTAATGTCTCCCGATTATTTATTATGAAATATAATTGAAGATATCCTGGAAAATGATTTCTTGAAAAGTGGCAGCCCTGATAACTTAAACTGCAGCGATCTAAAGAAGACAACAAGTGCTCCTAGTATTAAGTGACTGGGAGTGAATGAGAACATTTTTCGGCTCAAACACTTTGAGAGTTTACCATTTGCTGTAAAAAAGAGGCGGAAAGAGGCAGGTATTGTGCACATACAGTTACCTCATTCACCTTCATGGGTCAAACAGGGAGGGAGGAGGGAGCAACCTTCAAGTGGCCGAATCCGAGGAACAGTTTGACTTAAAGAGAAAGTATTTTTTACTGTGTTGTAAGAATCAAGGCCATCTTCCATTACGAGAATCATGTCTGTGACCATCCCAGCCTGAGCAAAA
The DNA here is from genome assembly GCF_951799395.1 of Argentina silus. NCBI lineage: Eukaryota > Metazoa > Chordata > Actinopteri > Argentiniformes > Argentinidae > Argentina > Argentina silus. The sequence continues at coordinate 17,520,188 of NC_139670.1, read as the reverse complement.
GCAAGATGTTACATTTTTGCATTGATCATGTATTATGTAAGATGGATTGGTGAAAAAAATTTGTTATTGTCAAATTATATTTGTTTGGTTTTTTTGCCAACATTCTCTTGAAATGGCCTATGGTGACCAATGACGCTAGCTTCAGTACTTCCTGAAGGCCATTCCAGAGGATGGGGCATGAACGTTAAAAGCCGTTCTACTAGAAATTGTGATCATTTTTCAGATTACCTTCTTATCCAGAGGTTATGGTCGACTGTATCGAATGCCTTGGAGAGGTCTATGAATAAGGCAGCACAATGATTTTGGTCTAGACAATTAAACACATCTAAAACAAAAAATGTTCTAAACTGCGAGTTGACCGGGGACTCTAGAAGGGCAGTATAGCTTAGACATTGGACGATCGTTATCTAGGTAGAGGGGTCATCACCCTTATGGAGAGGGAGCACATGGGCTGCCTTCCGAACCTTGAGGATAACACCTGAGAGTCAGATTAAAAATATGCGTTAATGACTCAATCAGGGGAGCGGAAGCAGAAAGCTGTAACAGGAAAGAATTAAGCATATCGGCCTCAGTGGATTTCTTAACCAAGGCATCAAACATATTACAAATAGAAAATTGTTGAAACGAAAACAATGGTTCACTGGTAGTTGACTGAACTCCCAACAAGCCAGGAGGGGTCTGGGAGAGGGAAGCACAGCCAACCGACCGAACAGCAGCATCTAATTCTCTCTCAAACAACAAACCTGCCAGGATAAAATGCTGATTAAAATCATCACTTATCTCATTTTTCTCAGTAACAAGCTCAGAGTCTGTCATAACTTGCTTAGGCAGGGAAGAAGAGGAACTATTTTCCAGAATTTAGTAGGATCCCCAGGAGAATGTGAGATAGCATTTAGAATGTAGCATGATTTAGCTTTCTTAATAGTCAATGTGCATCTATTCATCATTTGTCTGAAAAAACGCTACTGAGTCAGTTTTCCTAGCTTTGCCAGTTCAGTAGAATACCAAGGGTTAGACCTGTCCTTAATTCTTAAGGCGTTTAAGGGGGGCATGTTTGTCTACCAGAGAAATAAATACAGAAGTGAAATGTGAGTGGAGAAACTTTAACCCTACTCAAATCGTTTTATAGAATAAGAAATTCATGTTGTAGTAACACAGCCTTAATCTTATGCCTAGTGCGTCTCCTGCGCGAGGAGTTGCAGCTGCTACAGGAGCAGGGTTCCTATGTCGGAGAGGTGGTGAGGGCCATGGACAAAAAGAAAGTGCTGGTCAAGGTGTGTATATGAATCTATTTGGCTACAATGTAGCCAAGCACTTCTATGACAATAGAATTCATTCTAGCTGGGCCCATAGCTGGCACCCTGCTTAAACTTCCTTATTATCTTCAGGTGCATCCAGAGGGAAAATTTGTCGTGGATGTGGATAAGAACATTGACATCAATGATGTGAGTATGGATTTGTTGGTTTTGATATTTTACCACCCTATAAGGGGCCAGGTTAAACGTAAAGCATGGTTAATCTACAGGTGGTTACAGGTCTCTAACTGAATCACGGATAGCCTGTTTGACACTAATGTTGTTCTTTTTCATCAGGTGACTCCAAATTGCCGTGTGGCTCTGCGTAACGACAGCTACACTCTTCACAAGATCCTGCCCAATAAGGTGGACCCGCTGGTCTCCCTCATGATGGTGGAGAAGGTGCCTGACTCCACCTACGAGATGATTGGCGGACTGGACAAGCAAATAAAAGAAATCAAGGAAGTGATCGAGCTTCCCGTCAAACACCCCGAGCTCTTTGAGGCCCTGGGCATTGCACAGCCCAAGGTAAGCCACACACATGGGAACCGGAAGCTTTCCCGCCCTCTGCCCAAAATTCGCAGCACTGGGAGCGCGGGTGATGGAGTGAAGCGACCCACAAACTGTAATGCGCTCTACGTTTGACCGCAGGTTGAAAAAAAAAGTCTGTCAATATGTTATTCAATATGTGGCTCTTTAAAATACAAAGTATGGTATTCTAATGATTCTGAAGTCCTGACTAAACACAACCAGTGCATTATTTGTTGTAATTTAATGATTACACTGTTACACTAACATCAACAAATGGACGTCTCCAACCTCAATCTGGGTACTTTGGTTCGTAATGATGGCCAAGGCTTCTAATGTTAGAAGGCTATATGTTAAAATATCCTTAATTATCTGAAAACCTCTTCAGTACTCTTTTGTCGTAAAGTGGTCATCAGCACTCCAATCACATTGGTTTATTTCCGATTTTACAATCAATCATACATTAATTTACAAGTAATCCTCTGTCGTGCCTCCAGGGCGTGCTGCTGTATGGCCCCCCAGGCACAGGGAAGACCCTGCTGGCCAGAGCCGTGGCTCACCACACTGACTGCACCTTCATCAGGGTGTCTGGATCTGAGCTGGTGCAGAAGTTCATCGGAGAGGGTAAGTCAACCTCCACACAGCCACAAGCCACTTCTCTCTCCCAAAGGTCAGTTGTTTCTCAATTATCAGGATTTTTTTTCTGGAATTCCCAGAATCAGGAAGATGTTTTCCTGTGTCTGTTTAAATTGTCGCTGTTTATTTTAGTCAAGGCTCTACAGTGCAAGTGTTTTGCTGGCATTTGCGTCTAGAATTGCGAGGGAGCGAGCAGAACAAATTATTTAGGAGCACATTTGCGAGAGTAACTTTATCCCTACAAAATGTACTAAATGCGGTTATCACGTCAAGTTCGCTTTTGAGTTTTGACTTTCCAATGTCTGTATGAACCCTGTTTTGATTAAATGATATAGAAGAATGAATTGCGTAACTATTTCTCACTCAGAAATGAGTGGTAAAATTGAAAACCTTGATATGCCACCTCCTCCACACAGTACTGACCTTGCTCTCCCCATCCCAGGCGCTCGCATGGTGCGTGAGCTGTTCGTCATGGCCAGGGAGCACGCTCCTTCCATCATCTTCATGGATGAGATTGACTCCATCGGGTCGTCGCGTCTGGAGGGGGGCTCCGGGGGAGACAGCGAGGTGCAGAGGACCATGCTGGAGCTGCTCAACCAGCTGGACGGCTTTGAGGCCACTAAGAACATCAAGGTGGAACACACACACACACACACACACAAATGTACAACCACACAAATGGTTGAGAAGCAATATCCTTTCACAGGTGTTGCTTTCTCCGTTTTAGAGTATAATGTCTTGTTTGGGCTTGGCTGTAAACATCACAAGGTTGTACGGAATGTTCGGGATGAGTTCTAGAACCTATGCAATAATGTTACCCTAGTTTTTGAATGTAATCAATAGTTACTGAATTATGTTTTCGGATGAATGATTATGTTGTCATAAGAGGCACTGAAACAGTTCCGTGTGACTCATTCAATTTGGCTAGAGTGAATTCACTTTAGTGGGGGGGACTGTAATGACAGCCTCATATGGGCATGGAGGTATTATATACTCTATATACTATAAGGGGGATATCATGGAGCTAGCCAACTTCTGTCATGAGTGGGATTCCACTGTCCTTCAGAAAATAATAATCAACAAAGTTCTGATAAAGGTAAACTTCTGTATTTTTTGATGACTTGCCTTCAGTTACTCTCCTGAAGAGTGTATCTCCAATTCTCTTTGTCACTCTTTCTCCACCTCCAGTCGATCCCAATCCAATTACTTTGCTTTTATTGTATTGTTGATGTCATTTATGATGTTTTGTGTGGGTGTTTTGCTATAAAAATCACATTGCATAAACTCCCACCCCAACTATAAACTCCCACCATCATTACCCCATATCCTGTTTAAAACAGACATAAGACGTGATTATGAATAAGGAATGAAAACTGTGTTGCTTTTGTATTGAACTCATTCTTGTTTCTTAGGTCATCATGGCAACCAACCGTATCGACATCCTGGACTCTGCCCTGCTCAGACCCGGCCGTATCGACAGGAAGATTGAGTTCCCCCCTCCCAATGAGGAGGTCAGTCATGGCTCTTTACACTTTGTTCCAAGGGCATAGCCACAAATTGTCATGGGGTGGGCCTGAAGAAAAGTATTAGGCCTTTTTTTTTATTTTTTATTTTTTAACAATACTGACATTTTAAAAGTTCAAATCAATGTATAGCCGTAGTTTGGCTTGGAGGCACAATACATTTTGTGTGATTTTTGCACTACAACTATCAAACCACTTGAAAACGCAGTTAAATGAACAAGCGGCTCAGACAACTCGTGCAGCAGCAATGCCCTCCAAAATCACTTTACAGCCTCAACTTGTAGGTCAAGCAGAGAATCACCTCCCTTGGACCTCCAACTTGATAAAGTTTGCAGATGTATCGTCAGTGGCCCTCTTAACCGATGATGAGAATCAGATAAATACCCTGACTTGTTATATCGCTGGGATGTAGGCTGATTCATCTGACGCGCCCACACAGTTTGATCGTAATATCAAGTGAAATCGCAGGAAATTCGGGGAGCGTGTCAAAAAGCCAGAAGCAGGTGAAAAGAGGCGAAAGAGGAGTGCAGAAGAGCAGCACAGCAACTTAAAGCTGACCTTCCTACTCTTACCATCTGGTTATTCACTTGTCGGCTTACTTTGGCTTGCTGGTGTATCTTGCCTCGACATTGTCTCATTATCCACCCTACAGCCAGCCGCTCGGCGCCACTGCATTGGAACATCAGTTTCACAACTAAACATTATAAACCACAGCCTAATACCTCACTGCCAATTTTGTTTGTCAAGTGTGAGGCACTTCTCCCTGTCTGGAGAGCACTGAAGGTGTGGCAGTCCAAAGACTGACGGGTCATGTCCGCACAGGGACAGGGTCCGCATCGAGTTTCAAAGGACGCACCATAGGCACATATGTCTGTGAAAAGAGCTCAGTTTTTATATCACACCTATATTAATATAGACTTGTCAGAAATGGCCACATCTTGTCAACTCAAAACTGTTGTAGTAACAGTAATTACCTGCAAATATTACCAGACTGTGGCTGCCTGTTCACAGAAATGCCTCTATAATCGAGTATCAAAGGACATTTAATGGTTTCCTCTAAAAATCAAGTGGTTGTTGTCTAAGCTCATAGGCACGGAAGCTTGTGCAATGCATCCAATTTAGTCTGACCACTAGTTTCTAAAAACTTAAAATAACAAAGTAATATCCACACCTTCCACTAATATCTGCTTCTAACATGATACATCACAAAAACGTCCCACTGCATTCTCATACACTATGAGTTAGTAACAAGACCACACGCTCAACAAACCAACATTCTTTTTATTTGATATAACTTCAAGCCGGCGTGATTGGGTGGGCCTGGGTTCTATCTGGGTGGACCGAGGTCTTGCTTTGTTCCCTGTACAACCATTGTCTGTTAAGTGATATAACATTTGCACACTCACCACTTTCTGATTGTCAGAGCTAATGGTCTTTCAGACCTTAATGCATTTTTAAGTGACTTTTGTTTGAAATGAGTTGATGAAGCATTTTTGCCAAGACCAGTATTGTTATTCTTCTCTCGCACACCAAATCTGTGCATGTGCATCCAAATGTATTCAGTTCTATATTAGTAGCTACTAATTCCACTACTAATTAGCAGGCTAATTCCATTCCATTCCTCCTACTCAGGCCCGTTTGGACATCCTGAAGATCCACTCCCGTAAGATGAACCTGACACGTGGGATCAACCTGCGGAAGATCGCTGAGCTGATGCCCGGAGCCTCTGGGGCAGAGGTTAAGGTGAGAGAGCGAGACCCGGCTTGAAACTGGGCCCAATGAGTGTTTCACCATGTGGACAGTTCAAGGTTACATTGGCTGACCCATTGTCAGCCGGTCAACTGCGCTTCCATCTCCCAGCCCCTAGTTGGCTTGATAAAGACATCAGTCAATTACTAGCGAATCTTTGTTTTTATTTCAACAATGGGCTGATCTGCTTGAGGCCTATTGCAGCTATCATTGACACATATTTTTAATCAGACTATTATCTTGGGTGCTATCCACAAGGTTCGGAAGGTGGGCCCATGTGCAAAAAAACCCAAACTGTTCATTCAGCATATAAGCATATCTTACTGTACTGGTGAGGTCTGTGAAACTTAATGCCAAACGAAATAATACCCACACATGGTTTATGATCTCTAAGTCTGCGGGCCATATTCTTGTTTCACCATGGTAACGTCTGTTTCTATCCATCTGCTTCACAGGGTGTTTGCACAGAGTCAGGGATGTACGCTCTGAGGGAGAGGCGAGTGCATGTCACCCAAGAGGATTTCGAGATGGCTGTCGCAAAGGTTTGTCTATGCGTTACTCTTAAAATTCTAGATTTCCTGCTCCACTGTCAAAACTGCTGTCATGAACAGCTGTGTTTGCGATAGGAGGTGGTTTTGGTGGGTCTAAATGTCCCCTGCTTGCACTGCCTGAAACTGGCACTTTGCACAGTGTTTTTTTTGTGTATGTTTTTAAAGGAAAATTTCACCCATTGTCACCGCAACTAAACAGCAAATTTTATCGGACCAGAAAGTAATAGTCCGAATTAACTTCCTACAACGTCCAAAATGCTTTTAGCCTTCCAGCCAGTATCTAAGCTAAGATGGACGTTAGTAGACACAAGTGATAGATGTATGCGCTAGCGCAGTGCTTACTGATGTAAACAAACCAGGCAGTAGCTCATTAGGGAACAGTTGGTCTCACATACATCACGTTGATACATCACGTTGTTCTCATGCCACCGTTTGGAGGTCTGGAGAATTTAATATTAGCCAGTCTGGCTTGGATTGAACTGGACAGAGCGATGGGAGAATGTGATTGAAATTTCATTGGATGTTACATTCCAAGAACCCTCCCCCACATGCCCGTAGAATGGTTGGTTGTTGTTATGTGCGTCGTCTTTTTTGACAGGTAGGACTATTTTGCTAGTTGTTGCCTATGCTGAATTCTGAAAAGTGGTGAGTTATCATAAGGTCCTTTTACTGCTTGCTAATGACCCTCTGTCCCTTGTTTGTCCAGGTGATGCAGAAGGACAGCGAGAAGAACATGTCTATCAAGAAGCTCTGGAAGTAACACCTTTGGGCTTTTTGGAGCCAACGCAGATATAAGTCACATGTATATTTTTCTTCTTTTGTTTAGGGTTGGTTTATAATTGTTACCTAAATTCATTCTAAAATAAATGGTGTCTCCCACTGAGAACCCAGTTTCATGTGTCCCTTTTTATGTCTAGTTGTATTTCTTTTATTTAAATGCATTGTTTTAGGGATTGTTGTTTGTTTACTGTAAGTATTTTCAATGCCAAGAAAAAATGGAAACCAAACGCACGCAGATGGAAGATCATCTGTTCTCTTTATGGAAGGGATTTTCTTGAATAATGTGATTACATTCAAGAGAGAATCTTACTTGCACAAGCATACAGTCCTTAGCTATAGTATGTACAGTATACTCTGCATATTCATAATTGATGTTCCAGCTTACCCACATTAATATTCTTTGTCATTTAAAACCATACAAAAGTTAAGTGCTCGTTCAGCTCATTTTGTTTGACATATAGTATTTACTGATTGGTAATATTTAATGATTAAATATCACATGTATAGAGGGCATCTTTACTTTTACCTCATTGTAATTCCAATAATTCCAAACGTTTGGAGTGTAGAGCCAAAAGAACAAATGCTTCACTGTCCCAATACTTCCACAGGGCACTGTATATGTGTCTCTGATTTCACATAGAAACAATTCAGGAGTCAATTGACTCCTAGAAAAATGGTACAAATGAAATGCATTGAAAACTTCCAAATTTCGTCAATGGAAAAGACAGTTGTGCCTGTGTGAGAATCTGATACCAGTTATAATGAACAACCCGTGTGTCCCTTATAGAGGAACCAGAACTAGAAATTGTTGGCTCCAGTCAACACTTAGTTAACAGCAGTTCAATGCATGAGGCTGTGCCATAAAAGGCCCCTTTTCCATATTGTCTCATCATTCTCCACTCATCCAAATGTCAGTTTGCTTCTGTCACCATCAGTGTTTGAACATGTAAGAGGCAATGAGTATAACCATAGTTAACCACCATCTTGTGAGAATCACAGGATCCCTAGTTTTCTGCTAGTTTTCTCTCCATTGAGTTATTTGGCATCCACTCATTTCCATTGGCAGGACTTAAGATCTTAACATCTGTACAGGTTGTAATGCTGCCAGAGAGGGGCTAGGTTCTGACCCAGCTAACAGGCACCCAGTGGGCCTCTGTTTCAATCCTCTCCAAGATGTTATGGAGTTCTGCACAGGCACTGACCGGGTCCTCCTTGACCAAGACCCAGTCGACCAGGTGGCCATAGCTCTCCTCCATTTGCTCAGCCGACTGCTTCATCTCCTGGAGATCCTCCTCCTGCCCAAGGGACAGGGAGTACATTGGTTGATGTGACATTCTTATACAATTGAATGTCTATCAGTGGATGTGTATAGTTGGATATACAGTGCCTTGCTGAAGTATTCTCCCCCCTGCATAAGTTTCACATTTTGTCGCCTCAGAGCCTGAAATTTAAGTACATTCAATTAGGATTTCTCCCACTAATCTACACAGTTCACTAGACACATGAAAGACAGTTCTACAAAATGTCAGAAATGTATTACAAATTAAAAAAAACATGCATGAAAAGTATTCACCCCCCTTGCTTTGGCATTCCTAGAATTAGCTTAAATGCAAAAATGTTGAACAAGTTACACAACAAAGTCCATCTGAGTGCAATAATAATAGTTCACACAATTTCAGAATTGTCTTTATAGAGTATTTTAGAGTATATTTGAATAGGGAATAATTACACAGTGTTGATCAGGCCATCACTAAAAACAACCAATTTATCTTGATCCTGACTCAGAGTGTAAATTAAATAGAAGAGTGGTGCCATTGAAATTACTGGAAGATTTACCCAATGTTGACATTTTATTGGACTAAGATATATAAGTGGGTGGGAACTAATTGAATTAGTACAGAATCAATTAAATGAAGAACATATTTTGAACAATAGCCCAAACTCAGATAACAAAATAAAATACATTCATGAATTCATCTTATTGTGTAATTAAAGACTTTTTTCACTTTTAAAAGTGTCCAGTAAAATGTGCAGATCAGTGGGGGAAAAAACTAATTTAAAGTATTTAAATTTCAGGCAACAAAATGTGAAAATTGTGGATGGAGGGTGAAAAAAAGGTTGTGTGTGTGTGTAACTCACAATGATGCCATGTCGTTTGCAGTGGCTCTCATGGATATCAGGCTTCACAAAGATGACATAAGGCTTAAACTCAGCTGTTCCCAGGGTCTTCAGTGCCTGAAGGAGGACATGTTTTGTGCAGTATTACATGTTTTTGCCATATTTATGGAACTGGAAACAAATGATAAAATGTTTGTGCACATACAGAATTTAGACACTTCTTAACCATCTTCTAAACTGTGAATGCTCATTAACCCAGTCATATAATTGTATCTTAATATCCTACCGTTAGCAAATCGAATACCTTTTTTTATTTATTTTTATTTATCTTTGGTTAATGAAACATTGCTTTAGTTTGTTTTCCTTGAGTATGGAAGCTCTGAAATGAGTGAAATTTGCTTGTTTTTCGCGGCTGGCTGGCTGGCTGGCTGGCTGGCTGGCTGGCTGGCTGGCTGGCTGGCTGGCTGGCTGGCTGGCTGGCTGGCTGGCTGGCTGGCTGGCTGGCTGGCTGGCTGGCTGGCTGGCTGGCTGGCTGGCTGGCTCTGTGCTACTGTTAAACTCCAGGCATTTTGTCTTTCTCTGACTGCAGCACCCGTTTGAACCACTAGGGGCCGGTGGAGCTCGACGGAGTGGCATACTTTGAGCATGCGCACAACCGTTTTCCCCACTCAGCGTTTCACTGACAGAGCAGGACTGGCCCCACTACCATATGTGCCACATGCTCAAAGTATGCCTCTCCATTGTCAGACCTCCATTGTCTTTTAACTTCACAAATTACATAGCTTACTTTGAGCACTATTCCCATTTTCCCGCTTTACTTTCTTGCTTTGAAAATTAAAATTAAGCACTGCACACATGAAAAAGATTATATAACGGGTGGTTTGGAATTCCCATTGTCAGGGCCTCACCTGCCCATGACATATTAGACATAACATAAACATGGCCATGTCCATTCCTAAAAGGTTCCTTCTATACGTTGTTACCTAGCACGTAAACTACTGAGATACTGAGATATTACTACTACTACTACACGAATATCTAGGTTAGTTGGCTAGCTAGCTGTCAAACCAACTACATGAGCTGTACAAATGACAGTTTTAACCCAGCTCGTAGCCAGCCAGCTACTGTAACTATTGTCTGTAGTTGCTGGCAGCCAGACGGAATGAACGCAACATTGTGTCGATCACTGCCAGGTACAGGCCATGGACAGTATCTCTAGAAACCAGTTCAGGAACTATCAACAGCGCTTGGGTAGTTTTGATTTAACATGGCAGTCAGTACAAATAGAACTACCGGAGAACCCCTTCAATTGCACTTGACAAGCGTGTTGTCAGCTTCGCCTCGTGGCTCCGACCACATCACAGCCATGATACAAATGGCCTCTCATGTATTATTGCTTAAATGAAGCATGATCCCGAAAACATAATAATAATGGAAATACCTTCACACTGGGTAAAACTGGGTAAAACTGCCATTAGTCATTATGCTCCTCAGGCATGGAAAACACCTGCAGGATATTCTAAAACTTGCTACTTTAGTATCATTGGGCCATTTTAGGAACCTGATTAAGAATTCCTCAGTGGAGAAGTGCTGTTAATTATTTGTTGTCTGTAAAAAGAAAATTGTATTATCTGTGTAAATTGTGTCCTTTTAAAATCTTGATGTAAATAATAATGATGTGTATATATTTTGTAATCAGGGCACCCTTGAAAAAGAGACCTTGGTCCCTGAATGAATAAAGGATAAATAAAAATAAATCAAACGCTGGTAATGTCAGAATTCTTAAAATGACAATGAATTGTTGGCGAAGTCTGCTTTATCTAACTCGGGTGTAATTGGATGCAACTCTGCAGCAATCCACAGCTGTCCCTTGAATTAATTCATTGATAACCATTACTCATGAACGAACTGCGTTATGCCAAGTTAAGACACCTGCAATTCCAAGTAAACCAGGCTTATCTTGTAGGCTACACCTTCATTTAGCTACATCCAATCTCTAACTTGCATGAAAAGGAAAAGGTATTGATCAGATGTGTGCGCACAGAATGATAATTAGCCTAAGTAAGGTCCGCACTCAGGCAGCTACTGTACGGCATGAAACACTTGTCAGGCTACACAGGGAATGGAACACGACAATCTTTGATGCTTCCATGAACTAGATCTACTTGGGACAGGTGTCAGACATCGAATTGAGCCGAAACATACTTGGTTTAACTATTCTTGAGGCCTTATCTTCGTTGCAAATGGTATAAATTGTTACCAGGGCAATGGGTTATACTTAGGTCGTTACCACGGTTACCAGGGCAGTGAGTTATACTCAGGTCATTACCGAAACTTCTAAGTTACCGCAATAACATGCTAGTGACATTGCAAGTGACCCACGGTGTGGATTGGAGACACAAACAGACTCACTTTTATATTTCTTTGATTTACAGTAGTCTATGGCTTTGATAGATTCTGTTGGCTGAGATACTTACCTCTGGTTGCACATCCAGCAGACATATCCTATGTTGATCCAGAACACTGCGGACAGACTCCAGACTGGTGCCATATAGGTTATCTTTATACTCCCCGTATTCTATAAATCTGCACAAAATACAACCTTGCTAAACCAACAGTGAACCATCTCTTCAACATTTGAATACGCAGCCCAGCAAACACAGCCACATTATTGCCAACCTACTCCTTTTGGTAGTGGCAACCTTGTCAGAAGACACTGACATGGGCAAAGTTGTGAGCTCAATTTGTATCAGCTTATTCAGGTGTGTGATTTAGCATGGATGACACCAATATCATTGATGACACCAATGACAGCATGGATGACACCACTCTGTATGGCACCAATCTTAAATGCCACCATAAAGCTACGTTAATAGAGGGTAGTCGTAGTCGTAGTCGTAATCACTACAACCTAACTACAGCTTCCAAGGTTACGGTTACGTATTGTGTTTGCTGGGAGTATACTGAATACTCATTCCCATTTTATACATGCAGCATTTCTGGTAATACTTTATTTGAAGGTTGCATACATAATAGACATTGCCAAGCCCAAGAGGAGGCGATTTAATAACACAACTCGAGGCATATTGGATCTCTCTACTTTGAACACAAAGGAGTCACATGGTCTGAATGAGACCCTTGATTTAAGCCCTTTTTTTGTGAACATGATTATTTATCAGTAAATCGTTCTTCCTTTTTTGTAACAGGACATATTTTTGATAAGGATCTAGACGCCTCTTATGAGAATGGTTTTGCCCTGTGTAGGCCTATATGTACATACTGTAGGTCTCCCCCTCTCTTTGATGTAGGCAAGTGGTATCAACCAAGACGCCCTGCCAACATTGCTTGGCCTATATAGTAATGCATCGTATGTTCCAATTTGTAGCCTACACTGCATCTATGAAATAAAAAACTAAGATTTATATGTCAGGTCAGATGTACTTGTCTTTTTTGGATACTGCTTTGTGTATGATGTGATGAATGTTTTATGTATGCAACCTTCAAATGAAGTGCTACTGCATTTACTTACATTTTAAACCTTTCAACCAGCTAACCTTTGTCATTCACTAACTCACATGTTATTCTGGACATCAGCCTCGAAGGCTGGTTTGGAGACAAAGTGGTACTCTACTCCTTCCCTCTCATGATTCTTCCGGGTCCTAGTGGTGTCTGGAGGAAAATAGGTACATTCAGACACTCAAAGTTGTTAAGCTTTGTGAGTGATTTAGAAAGAGGGAGGGAGACTGGACTCACGAGGCACAGCCGTTCCATAGTGACGAGGGTTCTCAGCAATCACCTTCTGTTTCAGCTCATTGGTTCTGGCCCCAAGGGAACCTGCGGCCAACAATGATAGAACCCTGTCACATACAGCACATTATTTGCACCTGTCATAAAACCTACATAACGCATCTGCCATAAGCCTACAAAACACCTACGACATACCCATCAGCACCACTATGCGGGGCCTCTCACTGGGACGTGACCGGTAGCGTGTCACTTCCTCGTAGATCAGGAAATCTGGAGTATGATGCTCTCCTGGTGATCCCTGCCGATCCTTCTGGTTCAAATGTAAACCTCTCCGAAGACCAGCTGAGGTCATGGTCACACAGACAGACAGATAATTTGACAGAGGGATACACGAACAGAAGATATGAAGAATACTTAACAGTGGCCTGGATGCCTGACTGATTTTGCATTGACCGATGTCACACGTTTCCTTCGACACAAATTACACAATCTTAAGCAACAAAAAAAAGACAGAGAGGCAGAAATTAACCGCATTATGAAGTGAGAAGCAAAACATTATGCTTTGTTTTACAAATCTCTATATTTTCATGAGGCTTCCAATCACAAAACACGGCTTGCCTGGGAAAATAACATCTTGATCAATTTCATTGCAAAAAACAAACAGAAAATACCACATAAAACACACGTCTACAACGTTAATATGTAAGTCTTTAATGGTACCTGAGTAAATCTCCCAGGGAAAAGCATGGCCACAGGATGCAAGGGCCGCTTTAGTCTTGGGAGAAACTAAAACTAGTGTTAGAATATTATTCAAGCAGCCCTGCTGGTGTATTATGGAGCAGTGCAAGAGTAGACAAGCTTGGTTGAGTAGCCATGTGTCCTAAAGCAAGGCAAGCACCTCTTTGCCAAAGACAAGGAAAGCACCTACTGTATATAGCTTTTCACATAGAAGAAGCACTCGTAAAGCAGATAGAAAGGTCCTGCTGTGCACTCAGGCAAACGTGCAAAAGTGCCACAAAAGTAGGATGCCTCTACGACATAGAACATAGGCCTACTGTAAAAGAACAGGGAGATGATTATAATTCAGTTCCAGAGATTTAGAATTTAAATGGAATTTACCTAATCTCTACCCATGAAATCCAAAAAAGAATGCAGCAAGAGAATGCATTAAGGCACAGATACCACTAAAAAAACCCAAAGCGTTGTGCAAAGTAGCAAGCTTACAACTGGAAAAGATTGCAGGTGGGAGGTAAGGGTTAAGATGGTTGTAAAATCAAGGTGTTACCAGTGCCATATCAGATAGTGGGCCCCAATTTGCTTCCACTAAAGATCACTGTGCAACACTAAATTTTTTTGTGGGATGGCTTAGTTGGTAATAAACTAAGTTTCAGTTAGTGTAGAGGTGGAGGGAAGGTCTCTGGCAATGAGTGGTTGGGGATAATTGGATATGTTGGGGATAATATAATATGAATATGTCCATTGTCCTTGCCAATCATTTCACTGCGAATATTGGAATGGATAATCATACATTTTCACTTTTGACAAATAAAATGACAATACTTACAGCTGTAGGCAACACATTTAACCACAAGCTGAAGTGTCTATGATATCATGGTTTTATATGATGTTGTATTTTTTATGTATTGTTTTTTAATTGTATATATATTGTGGACAGGGTGCACCTGCAAAAGAGGCCTTTGTCTCAGTGTGTTTTCCACTGTATAATTAAAGGTTAAATAAAATAACCTAAGCACTCAACAAGCTGGTTTAATGAACCTGTCACAGCTTTTCTCATGTTTTTAATCATGTTGTTCATCAGCTATTCTCCTTTATCTCTTGAAACCCCCAGTCAGAACCATAATTACCTGCTACTTTAATGTAGTCTTACAGCTGCCTACATGCATTTCATTGGTCATTCAATGTTTTAGGGAATATACAGTATTTTACTGATTGTATTAATGTGAGAATATGTACTGGTGGTATGAGGGATGTACTGGTGGTATGAGTGATTATCCCAGACAGGCGACAACTGCCGATTATGATCAAATGAGTGTCTATTTTTGCATATTGATAATTATTGAACGTGTAACATCATAAGTGTTTCCCAACTCCCCTTCGAAGCCCAGCAACATTTACTGCCCTGCCTATATTGGTGAAAAGTTTTGTTCGGAGCAGACCCACGTCACGGTTACACCAAATTACCAAAACAGTCTTTGCACATGGTTTTAATGGTGTGCAGCACTCTTTAGCAGAAGCAAATTGGGGCCCAGAGTTTCCAACATCGTGTTACCTCCTATGGGGCATTATGACACAAGCTAGAACACAGGTGATTCAACCACCTCTCTAAAATTAATAATTCTGCACATAAATAAAATGTTATAATTGACATCATACACAGCTGATGCCGTAAACTGAATTCACTCAGTCATTACGTAATTGGTGTCTGACCGAAACCAAAGAAATTATAAATAACCTCTAACTCTTCTTGACTGGAAACCCCCATGGCCCGTTTTCAATCAATATCTTGATATCGGTCCACAACAAGCCTCCACCCCAACCACTATGTCAAATCATACGGTCTCAATAAGTAACGATTAGCTGAGGGAAGAGACTAACATGCAACCTCACATGGTCCTCACCTATGTCCTGTGCCCTCAGAGAGCTTTCACTCCCACAGTCCTCTGTAGGGAGGCAAGCAGGGAGAGAAGGTAGGGTGAGAGGTAAAGGGAAGGGAGGTGGGAAGAGGGCAAGTGCGGCTGATGATGAGGGGTTCAAGGAAGAGGGATTGGAGGGAGGGGGGCTGATCAAAGCAAGCTGTTATGTGCATGAATTGGGGCTGGGTGGTTGGACAAAGGCAAACAGGAGTGGGGGTTCCTCATACGTGGGGTTAAAGATGGAGACTTTGCTGTTGAGCAATTGGTTGGATGCCACTCAAAAAGTGTCTGTGTTGGAAGAGAAGTGGTGATAATCAAGAAGTGCTTTCATGATTTATGACATCACGAACACAGCACCCACTTAGGGCAGTCTTAGTACAAACGCTGGCGGTGGTGGTGGTGCTAGGGGGTGTGTCTGAAATATTAGTGCTATTTTAAAGGCCAGAATCTTTCAGCGCACCTGTTGGCACGTGACCTGCTTATTGTCCTGAACATGCCTCTATGACCACTACTTCACCCACCTGAGTGCTGGCAAGACAATGATCCAGCGCTGTGGGCATTTAACCTGTTACCACTGACACAAATTGCGTTCATCACATACATCTGCATTTGGACTTGCATCGTTTTGCGGCAGCTGAAAATAGAACCTAATCTGGATGTGAAAGAGTTCTCTCCACTGTTGTTGGACCTACCTCTCTCTGCCCGGTCATCTTAGGTTAGCAGTGTGTGGGGAGAACAATTTCACAACTGAAACAGGCATATATTACTGCTATATAAATAATACATACTAATAGACTACATTCTTTGTATATAAGATTGTAAGAACCAAGTAATTTTCTTAGCATGTACCCAGTAGTATATTTTGGGATGTGGGCAGTGCAAAATTCACAAATTTCATCACAGTGGGTATGAATACAAAAAAGGTCAGTACCCATACAGTTAGAGATACAGTATAACAGGGGAAATGTGTTTTTTCCCCTTTTTTTTATTGCAATTTACACATGATTGCAAATGAACTGAAAGCTGGTGTGACACTGCATCTTAAACAAGGGTTGTTTGACTGAAATGTTGATATAATAAGTGGTGGTTTGCATGTGCAGTGTGTGTTTTTATCTACTCTGACCATGTACCTTACCTCAGCAAAGCATGCAGGAAATATAGCTTAACTTTCTGAAGTTGGAACTGTATAACATTGTAAGAATATCAATGACATTCCACACCAATAAGAAAACAGTTTATTATATGAATGGTGAAAGTGTAAGAGATAAAAAAAATCTAAGAACTAAAATAACTTACATGTTGGTGTTTTAGGGGATACAGGTGCCTGGTAGGTTCCCATTTTCATCCTATATTTCAGCCGTCTTGGAAAAGGGCCAAAGAGGATAACATTAACCCTCAAGAATCACATATTTTTTTGCGCTTTGCTGCTCCCTTTGGCCACACTGAACATGTTAAAACGTACATAGGGCTGTAGGAGAACCGATTAATCAAAAAATAATCAACTAATTCTTCATTATGCTCATTTATGAAAAATATTAGTCAGATTTTTATATATCGGACCAAGCACAAGAAGTTCAAACGAGAGTGAGTGACAAGCCAAGTTAACAGGTGTGTTGTACCTGGGAAGCTGAGTTCAAGCACTTAGCACCCTTTTGCCTTAATCTATGGAAATGGAAATGACAATTCGCACCTTTGATTTAGAGGCCATCATTTCATTATTAACTTGTAATGCACCCTATTACTCCCCCACTCACTGTTTAGACAACACTTTGGGTTTCTTGTCTAGACATTTTTCGAAAATCTCTGACCACCTAAATTGCAGTGTTATGACTGAAACACACAGCGTTATGACTGGAAATGAGAGAGTAAATCACCTCTCCTGGAACTGTGTGGAGGGGATCAGCGCGGCACGCAGGTTGCAATCTCCCACTCGCTTTGCCTGCCACCAGGTGTTGTCATCTTGACTCACCACCATTAAGATGTCCCCGCGTTTGAAAGGAAGTCCTGCCTCCTGGCAGGGTGTGGCTTTGTCCTCAAAGGGGGTGTAGTCAAACAGGGCCCTCAAGTAGACCTGATGACAGAGCAGGGGTCAAATTAAGGGAGTTACAGGAGTGCTGGTTACCCCCATAACAAATTAGGGCCCAGTGTTAAGAGCTGTAAAGTTAAAGCAGAATGTGTGTCCCTGTTTACCTGGCTCTCCTTCAGTCTGTCGTCCTCTGCAATGGCAGGGATGATTTTGAGGGTGATGGAGCCTTGTGACTGGGACTGACAAAAATAAAAAAAGGACAAAAATAAAGTGACTTTTCATGACCAATCATTAAATCAGTAAATCATTATCTTCTCTGAAAACAGGGATAGCCTATTTCATCAAAGAGCAACACAAAAAATCCACTTACCAGAATCTGACTGATTTCATCTGGTCTTTTGTGTATGATCAGGGTTCCGTTGACCTCTCGAAGTTCATCCCCCACATGCACCAGACCTACACGCACGCACGCACGCACGCACGCACGCACGCACGCACGCACGCACGCACGCACGCACGCACGCACGCACGCACACACGCACGCACACACACACACACGTGAGAACCAGACCTGGGTCAAAAGGATACTGTAATGCTTGGTCACTCTATATTTACCTATGGGGGCTTTGATAGTATGGGCTCCCTGCTTATGTTATTTTGTATTTTATGATGTTTAATTTCAGGCAGAGTGCAGCCATTCATCAAACCTAATGTACTACCATTTTCATTAAACATGATTAAACCGACGTAAGTGTCCTGACTGAACTACAGATAAAAATGTCCATGACTTATGAGTGATGAAAAGGTATTGAATTTTACTGAAGAAAAGATAAAACAACAGCAAGTGATTAGATAATTTCCGTTTATTTTCCATGATTCCATTTACGAATTCATCAAATTCCTGACTTTCCCTTTTTGGAATGTATATTCCAAAATTCTGTGACATACACAGTATTTGACCCAGGTCTGGTGAGAACATACAGGATAACATTCTTAATTATTAGAGATAAATGACTACTAGAAGTTTAAATGTTAATGATATACTTTGAAAAATTAAGCCAGATACACAAGACACACACAAATAATTGTACATCTCCGAAATATAGATGATAGTCATTGCAACAACAGTGATCAACTCTGTGACTCCTCTCTGTAATCCCAGAGATGCAATCTCGTGATACACGCCTAATCTCAAGGGTTTCATTTCTATATACAGTAGTGAGTGGTTCAGTTTTTATGATGTCACAGCAAATAATCATTTCCACCATCAGTATTTCATGTTAATAAGAATTAAAGGGGCAATCTGGGGCAAACAATAACAAAGCAGTCACCCCGCCAGTTTTTGGGGGGTTGAGGGTGGAGGGTTGAGGCTGGAGAAATGTAACCACTCTCAATTTCATAGACAGGGGTATGGATGCAAGGACTGACATGTTTTAAAGCTACTGTATAAAGTGTTTGTTTACAATGACATTGTTTACAAACAATGGAGTAAAATAAGCTTATATTTTGGGTTCTGATGGTGTAAGACAGTTGAACTAAGCTCATTAGGCATTTATAAGTTATATTATTCAATAATTAATGGCTATATATCAATTTTCTACAATTAAAAGTCCAAATGTATGTACCAATCCCAGATTGCCCCTTTAGTCTGTGGTGAGAATGTGAAGCTCTTCCTTGCAATGCACATTTAATAATTTGTGTTGAATTTTCACAGATATGGGTGTTGGATGAGGTGAAGGAAGAGATGATTGGGTTGCTATAATTGGATAGTGTGTTTGGGATATGCTTTGTTGTGAGAGGGACATGATTTGAGTGGAATGTGGTGAAAGTGTTGTATGAAAAAAGTGTAATTGTTGATGATGTAAGTTTGTGTATGTATGTGTGTGTGTGTGTGTGTGTGTGTGTGAGTGTGTGTGTGTGTGTGTGTGTGTGTGTGTGTGTGTATTATCTCACCACTGCGGTCCGCTGCCCCTCCCCTCATGATGCGGGCCACGATCACAGCCCCTGTTTCCTCGTCTCTGCGGATTGTCGCCCCCTAGAGGTTTGAACCAATCATCACACCAGATCACAGACCACATGCACCTAATGTACATCATCACTCACAACATGATCATTATAATGGTGGCTTAGAGTAGACCTCTGAAACTCTAGCTGGTTCAACCTAAAGTTGACACTCACCAGTGGCTCCTTGTTCTTCACAAGCCGGACTATCTTCACTGACTCCTCCTCATCATGCAGCTCATCTGGCAGTGGGGGCAGGACAGGGTCAAAATTCTTCTGGGCCACCGTGTCATGGGCTGTAAGGATAGCCTAAGGGGACAGAGAGTGACAATGGAGTTTAGATGGCACCTAAAGTGGCAAAAAGGACCTTTGATTAATTTTTCCGCTTCACCGCAAGTGAGTGGAAAATGAAAATGTCAGCACTGGGTGGCAGTAAGAGTGAAAGACAGAGACGAAGATGAAGAGAGTGCAAAGCAAAGCAAGAAAGATAGAGAGAGACATAGAGAAAGATATATACACTCACCAAACACTTTATTAGGAAACCTGTACACCTTCTCATGGTGGAGGTGGTGTAATGGTGTGGGGAATGTTTTCTTGGCACACTTTACCCGTTAATACCAATCAATCATCGCTTGAATGCCACAGCCTATTTGAGTATTGTTGCTGACCATGTGCATCCCTTCATGGCGACAATTTACCCATCTTCTAATGGCTACTTCCAGCATGATAATGCACCATGTCACAAAGCAAAAGTCGTCTCTAACTGGTTTCATGAACATGACAATGAGTTCAGTGTTCTTCAGTGGCCTTCCCAGTCACCGGATCTGAATCCAATAGAACACCCTTGGGATGTGGTAGAAAGAGAGATTCACAGCTTGAAAGTGCACCAGAAAAATCTGCAGGAATTGCGTGATGCAATCATGTCATCATGGACCAGAATCTCAAAGGAATGTTTCCAACATCTTGTGGAATCAATCCCATGAAGAATTGAGGCTGTTTTGAGAGCAAAGGGAGGCCCTACCCAGTATTAGTATAGAGTTCCTAATAAAGTGTAAGAGAAAATAGGCAAGAGAAATAGAGAGGCACAAAGAGAGTAAGAGCTAAGTAGAGATAGACAGAAACTCCCTTGGCTATTGTGCAAAGGAGCAAATCAAGAAATCACTCTATTCAGTAAATGTCTAAAGCTACCATTTCTTACTACCTGTCAAGATGCAAAAGCCATACAATTTAGCATAATCACTTGATTACAGTGATAAAGAGGAATGTCTGGGTCTGAGCTGTAAAAAAGGCTTAGTGATCATCTCGGAGAAGAAGCTGTTGTTAACGAGATTTAAAGTAAAAGAGTGTAGGTGGCAGTGGATTAAAAGCAGAGGAGCAGGTACTTGAGATTGAGTTTGTGTGAGGGGGATGTGTGTGTATGTGTGCATGTATGTCTGTGTCTATGTAAGTACCTTGAGATGAGGAGTACTCAGTAAAAGGAGCAGTTCCCTCTCGTCGGCTGCCATCGGCCTAACTTGAAGCTCTTCTGTCAACTGTCAATCACAGTATGAAGATGTCATAACACGAATGGTTAAATACGCAATGAAGTGTCTGATTGCAATTGTACTTACATCTTCTGCTAGACATGAGGCGCTGTCGAGAACTGGAGTAGGGCTCTGCCGCTCATACTGCCTCAGTTTCTCATGGATCTATGACACAGAAGGGTTAGTGATATGTTAATATGTGATGTTTAAAGCAAGTCTGAAAGAATAAGCGTAGGAAGTGCATGTGGTTCATGGTGGTATTGCAGTCTAATTGCTCTCTGGCCCAAAAATTCCCCAGTGAATCTGCCATTATAGAGTAAGACTTCATAAGGCCAAGTGCTCAATGTAATTTACAACTTGCATACCCAGTGAATTTCATCTTTGCAGGAAGCATGTTCTAGCATGTTCTTGCATGTCAGACCTGAAATCTCGCACTGGCTCAGCCTTCTGCTTCTGAAGAATGATCTCTGGTTTTGAGTTTAGTGGAGAGAGGCTAGTTATCGGTACACCAGACATCCAATCTTCTCTAACCTCTCCCTAGAAAGATGACCCTCTTAGTCAACTACAGAACTCTCCAGTTAAAATCCCCTCCTCCATTTCAGGCACCACCTCCAAGACATCACGATTCGTCAAAATAATGATTTGATCCTGACGCACCCCTCCACTGAAGATTTTTTCTCATTTTACTTGAAACTCAAAAACTACCACAATTGCTGCCAGACTTTCTACACAAATATGTAAGTCTGGCCAAGCAAGACTAGTCTAAGTAGTATCATCTGACAGATGTCTGAAGGAGACTACATATTTCTGAATGCAGTGGCATAAACCTATGGGTTCAACGTTTACAGTGCACTCTACCGTCATCAGGTAGCCAAGGCTCTTCTCACTAAAGACATCCTTAAGGAACACCAGGTCCTCCTCCTTGTGGGTGGCATTGGGGTGAAGCTGGGACGTTAGCAGGGCCAGGGTCTCATGCAACCCTACAATGAGAAGGTATGTTAATATAATGAGTCAAGCACACTACCTCCTATGCCATTGAGTTCCAGACTTCTTTGTATTGGCTGTAGCAGACTATGTTTACAAAGAGGCAAGACGATTACGGATTAGCTTCACAAATTACGGATTGTGGCTTTAAAGAAAATATGCAAACAATTTCACATGCAGATTTAACATATGTGACCCCCTTTAAATCACAACAGATGTTCATACTGGTTTTGGGACCCCGCAAACCTTTTTAAATCGCCTTTTGTAATTAACATTAGCTTTTGTAATTAGCATTCAGAGCAAAAATGTGCCTTGGGTCTGCCTTACCTGTGCGTGCTGAGAGGTTAGGCATGGCTTCAATCATTTAGAGGCTTGAGGTGGCAGGTAGACTCAGGAGGGACAGAAGAGAAGGACAAATGGGGATGTCAAAGCTTGCCTTGTGCCTCCTTTTTCTTCTCAGCCACAGTTCTGCCGGAGCTGTCAAACCTGAACAAACACAATAAAGCTTTGAAATGATGTACACACAATACGATACAATGGCTTTACTGGCTATTTGCATGAAATTTGTTGTGAATTCAGCATACACAAGATCACAAAATCAAGACACAAAATCACTACAATACAACAACACTGGAAAGTAAGCACACACTATTCCTTGGCATATGCCTTGGATCTAACCCATTCCCCATTCTGACCTCTTGACCCCAAGACCCAATGACCCTATAATCCCTGTTCAACAGCCTGGTGGCTGGAGAGATGAAGCTGGCCCTGCTCCTGCTCTTACTATAGAGTGGGACCATCTATCTTCTTTCAGAGGGCAGCAGCTCAAAGCAGTCAGCAAGGCTGGTAGTTGCACTGCAGATTTTGGAATAATACCTTTATCTACCTATTATTAACTAAAGGTGGTATCCAAATGACATTTCCCCATTGGCAATCTGATGAAATTGGTTTAATATATATGGCTCTGGGATTGATTCAATCCTTCTCACTGATTTCCTTAGATGATGTATGAAGAGTGTAGGTTCAGGAAATCCAATACAAGCTACCCTGGGGTTAGTCTCTATGGCAACATCAGCAGTCCATGTACTTTGCAGCCATTGGATTTTAATTTGTATGTATGAAAAAACAGGAAACAGCAGTTAAAATCAGAAAATCAGAAATGTTTTTGTGTAATCAAAAAAAGGTTTTATTGCCTGCCCACAACACTTGACCAAATGGAAAGCCAGCTTCTCCTGCCCCAAAGTGCCCCTTTATGCTAGATGATGCCCTAAACATAGTGAATAAATACAGCGTTGTTAAGAACTGGCTATCGATCAACAGTCAGAATAATTATATGTGATCAATTTTATTTAAAAATTGGTCTTCCAGCAAGTGTGTCTGACGTCAGCTGGCATGGGTCTATACAGGCTTACAGTAGTCTGTACAGTAGCCTGTTTTGAGCAGACACGTTTAAAAAATATATGATATAATATAAATTAGATACAAAACTAATTATTTTAATGTGTGCTAGATTATTCTTTGGTTAAATTAACTCAAAGCAAGTCCATTTTACTTAATTATTTCACAACAAGATAAATAAAAATAAAACATTTTGCAGTATAACACAGTGTGTGGAGGCGAGGCAATACCGACAAGGTACTGTAATGGTAAAACCAGGAAAATCCATTTAAAAAGTGGAACATCCCTTTAATATCCATGTAACCTGACATCCACATTTGCCAGTTTCTCCAGGACCATGATCGATTGATATCAAAGTATCAAAGTTCCACTTTATGGAGTAAACAACCACTTATTCTCTCATCCAACAAATTACTTTTCTTCTCAATCAACAGATTCAAGCACAGTACTCACAACCAAGCACATACAAATTAACTTTTCAGACCTACTAAAATTATAATATTAATAATCTGTATATTAATGAATTGGTAAGATGCTTTGTATGTGTTGTGTACTCACTGAAACCTTGTATGTGTTCCCATACAATAGCTGGTAACAAGGATTTTCTGGACATTGCTTTTTCCATCCATGGAAAATGACAAAAATGTAAGATTAGGCTGTGTGCGTGATTATCACTCACAACAAACAAAAACACACATAAATGTGGTCCGAAATCAATAAATCCAAAGAAAGATATTTTTGCAGGCTCAACACTCCATCATGCAGTTGACTTTTCTCATCTCTGGAAATCCCGCTCATATAGCAGGCAAGACAGTAAGTAATGAAAATGCTGCCAACTGTGGCCACTGGGTGTACCATTCCAGGAAAAAGAGATACAAAAGATCACTCTGTGCTTACGAATGAGAAATTAAACAGTAACATAAGTGCTATGCATGCTGACAGCAGCCGCAGAATTTATTCTTAACTGTATCTTGTCTGCTCGAGTACAAGCAAATTCCTCCAAATTCATTGGATGGCGCTTCTTCATACAGTAAGACAATGACCCAAAGCATATTGCCATAGCAACTAAGGAGTTTTTCAGGGCCAAAAAGCAGAAAGTTCTTGACTGGCCAAGTCAATCGTCAGATAAGATTTTAGGCAGGCCTGGCAGAGCATCATGAGAGAAGACACCCAGCGGTCTGGTGAGGTCAATAGGTCACAATAGGTCAACTTAAGGCAGTTATTGCATGCAAAGGATTGTTGACCAAATACTAAACATGAATGCAGATATTATATGAGTTTTGGAGCCCTGAAATAGGGGGAGTATGTTTAAAAAAAATTGTTACTTTCTAAACGGTGAACCCAATCTAAAAAAGAAACCATTGGATTAAAGATGAGAATCTCTACTTGACCCCATAGTAATTGTTTGACTTCAAATGCAAACTGTTGTAGCATAGAGCTAAAAGAGGACAAAATGCTTCCTATTTCCAATACTTATGGACACACACACACTCGCACTGCATTTTTATGTAATTTGTCTTGTAGCAATTAGATGGTGTTGGCTTCACCAGCAAGGTTGTGACCTGACCTCTGACCTTCCTCATCAGACGACCTGTTTCACATCAGTAATTCCTACAGATTTACACTCTCGACTTTTCTCCCCCATTTACCCCATATCCCTCTTCATCTTCTTCCTATGCTCACCCCCCTCTCCCTCCCTATCCCCTCTCACTCTCTCACCCCCTCCCTCCCCACTCCAACACGCCAACCCAACTCTTAGTCAATCTCTCTCTCCCTCTTTCTCTCCCACTCCCCGTCCTTCCCCCCATTACAGGAGGTTGAGGAGAGCTTAGAGTGGACAGCTTTCTTCCACTGACACTTCAATCAGTCAGTCTGCGTCTGAATTCTCTTTGTTCTTACTGGCCATATGGTCAGGGGCAAGACCATAGTGTTGTCCACTATACAGTACATTTGCCTTCTCTATGACAAGAGATGGCATTGACAACAGAAAACCAAAATCCATTACACCAAAAGGTCAGGACTGCATTAGCTTAAACCTAGAACTACATGAGCCTCACATCCTCATGCAAGGTCCTCACATCTTGTGCAAGGTTACTCATCACAAAGACCTAGTTTGAGTCCCCGGTCCAATAACAAACTTTTCGAACCTTTCTCTTGAAATATTCGCAGATCAGGTGTAAGCAATGGGGTGATGGCTACCCCTGACACAGTGCTGACAAGTTGGTTCACTACAAATAGAAATTTAGGACACCAGAGTGTCTGACTTTCCTTACTTCATACATTTCTTAGGGGAGCTCCTGACATATTGTGTGCACCCCAGTTCCTTCACATCTTTTTATTATAGATGGGGTTGTGAATATGGCCTCATATAAGGGGCTATGGTGTGTAACTCAACAATTAATATAACTGCTAAATTATAAATTAGAATTACATTTTCAAAAATATCCTGTAAGGGAATTCAAAAAGGATGGACAGCAAAAAGAACTCAACCATACTTACTAAGGCTACTGTAGATGTTCCATTGTGAAAATAAGGTGTTACTATTATCTTCAATATCTTCAATATCTCGTGTCATGGTTTTGTTACTGTACATACACAGGTACATGTACAGGTTTTGTTACTGTACATACACACATACACACACACACACACACACACACATATATATATATCACATTCATTATATCACACATTTTACAGCAAGTGCAAGTGTTTGAAATATTTGTAGTATTGTTTGTATTGGAATAAGACCAAGTGAAAGGAATTATTACACTGACCTGCAACTAGCAGTCCATGTGAGTCTACAGTATATGACTGCAAGCCCACATCAATCCTAGGTCATATTGAGTCAGTTAGGGCAGTCATGCAAGTCGAATGCTATCTGTATTTACCTTTATTTATCCAGAAACTGTAGGTTATTGAGAGCAGATTGCTTTATACATTAATGACCTGATCAAATCAAAGTGTATCATAATTGTCAACATACTGTTTAATACATGCATTCAGATGCAATGTACAGTGCCCTCCATAAGTAGTGGAAAGAGGAAGCATTTTGTCTTCTTTAGCTCTATACTGCAACAGTTTAGATTTGAAATCAAACAATTATGTAGAGATTTTCAGCTTTGTTTACAATGTTTTCGTTTTTCAATGTTTAGTAATTGTTTAATTTCAAATCCAAACTCTAGGAGCTGAAAGAAGACAAAATGCTTCCTATTTCCAATACTTGCATATGCTGTACAGAGCATTCACCCAGAATATCTGTGCAGAAGATTACAAACACACACACACTCGAATACAAGCGCACACACACACACACACACACACACACACACACACACGCACACACACGCACACACACACACACACACACACACACACACACACACACACACGGTTGTAACAACCTTTCACAGATATCCACATGGCCATACATGCATAAGGATAAGGATATTTGTGCCACGTAATTTAAACCTTACACAATTTAATGTTGTGACAAAAGCATTTAAGGCAAGGAATGTGTTACTTTAATCCAGTATTTTACAAATTGTATCGTAATCTCTAATCTGTCTGCCTGTAGCTGAAAATTCACAAAACACACACACACTGTTGGATAACAAGTTCTATCCCTGGATCATTGTAATTGCTGAATCCTTCCTCGTCTGCCAAGAGAATTATTAATCACACCGCGATAACAGCACAACACTTCCAGCATGTCCTTACCTTATTCATGCGGTCTGCTTAGTTGTGTGTGTGTGTGTTGGCAATTCCTCCACTCATTTGGGCTTCCTGCCTAGTGCTGTGTCTTGATACTGTCTAAACCTGCTGTTGGCTTGTCCTCTCTCTCTCTCTCTCTCTCTCTCTCTCTCTGTCTCTCTCTCTCTCTCTCTCTGTCTCTCTCTCTCTCTCTCTCTCTCTCTCTCTCTCTCTCTCTCTCTCTCTCTCTTACACAGGCATACACATCATGGTCCTCCCTGTACCAATCTACTTCTTATTCAATCTCCCTCCCCCATCTATCATTCTCACCCTCGTGCATGCATGTATTTCAGGCTCCGCCCTTTTCCAATCTATTTCTTGCTGTTCCCGCCCTCCCTTCTTCATCCTCTCTCTTTTTCACATGCTTGAGCTGATGAGCAGAATTCACATGGGGCTGTGGTCTTGTCAATATTTGCTATTTGTTTTTCTTGTCAATATTTGCTATTTGTTTTTTATGTCCATGCACCAACCTCACCAAGTCAATTTCCTGTAAGTGCAAATATACTTGGCCAAATAAAAGAATTCTGATTCTGATTCTGGTACTAAAAAAAAACTAAATTACTATGAATGACTATTGACCAGGTCCCTGCCTCTTTTCCACCCTGCCCACTACTGCCTCCTCTCCTCCTTAACCACACCATCATTTCATTTATCCCTTCGCCAACTCCTCCATCATTCTCTCTCTTCTCTCCTCCCGTTTTCCCATCCTTCACTCTCTGTGCCCTAGTTACACTCATTCACTCTCATTCAAAGGGAAAGCCTTGATGCAAATGGACATTTATGTCTAGTAATCATTGAGACGTGGCTATGGGCTATAATGCATGATGACAGGGGGTCTCAAAACACAGGAGAGGAATCAGGGTCAAACTCAGATCATGTATTTGCAAGTCTCTGCACTTTTTGCTTTACAAATATCTATTTGTTAAAATAGTGACAAATGAGTACACTTTACATTAAGGCAACATTTGTAAAGGGTTTATAAATGGTTTATAATTAGTTAATAAATCACTTGTAGCCAGTTTATTATTCGATTCTAAACTATTTACAAACAGTTATAACTTGTTAGTTTAGATATTCACTTGGTGGGGTTAGTTTTCAAAGCATTTATAAGTGCATTTATAAAGCATTAATAACTGGCTCCTGATTGCAAGCTCCCTATTTGGCAAGCACCAAGTGAATATCGAACAATCTAAACTAATGAGTTATAACTGTTTGTAAATGGTTTCTAACTGAAAATAAACTGGTTAGAAAGGATTTATTAACTAATTATAAACCATTTATAAGCCCTTTACAAATGTGACCTTAATGTAAAGTGTTATCTACAAATGTACGAGGTGGGGTAACACACAAAAGGGGGAAGGGAAGGTTAGAGAGGAGAGGTGGGGGGGGGGGGGAGAAAAAGAGATAGAGAGAGGAGGGAAAGAACCAAATGTGTATTACTGTGTAGTATAATATGGTGTGTTAAATGAGAGGTGACATTTTGGTCAACAAATGATCATCTCAATGAAGTTGTGAAATACAACCACTGTTATCCTTCAGGCCCACAAAAATAATTTAGTCAAATATTAAACTTTTATTGATCTCATAATGCACTGGATGAGGAAACTGAAAATAACATTAAAATGGCAGTTTACCAAAATAGCACATTTGGCTGTCTTTCTGGTCACAACACAGTTTGTAGGGTCAGACATATATATATTTTTACCACACCAAGCTATTGGCATCTCCCTATTAACTTCCACTACATAGTAGATCCTCCTCCCTGTAGTAGATCCTCCTATGACTCCCAAAAGACAAAATGCTCACTCAACTCGTAACTGCACCCAGAAAGTGAGCAAAGTGTGAGTTGAACTATGGACAACTGGATCAGACCAACAACATTTTGTTTCAGTCTCATAAGTACAATGTTGATAGTGACACATGGGAGAGTACAAAGGGTTTTAAACGAGGAGATCATTTACAGTTTGTTTAGCTTTTTGGTATGTCTCCACCACATGGATTAAAAGCATATGATTGGTGAAAGCATGGGCTTAAGGGGGGTTTCCAAAATATCTCTTAAATCAGTCCATTCATTTTAAAGCCAATTTCATATTCAGCAATTTCAAATAATGAGATATATTCATTATAATCAATGAGTTTGACTAAATACCTAAAAAGTGTAAACAATTTTTAAAGAGAATACAATCAGATATGAGTCTTAACAGATTTTAATAATATATCAGATCAGTAATAATACACACAGATCATATACTACTGTTGATGTCTGATAGCTGTCTGAGAACCAAAACATTTGAAGACCATCTCAACAAGCCTTTTCCTGAGATTTGTTATTGAGTGAAAGATCATTGCCATTTTTAGTGACACATTCTATACACATATGTTTCAGGCATCATTTATTTACATGTATTTATACGTTTATTGCATCATTTCACTCTCACTACTTCCACCAACACCCTTATGTTTTCTCTCAACTCACTACTTCCATCACTACTTCCTTAAACTTACTTTGCATTCCTTTCAAATTCATATGGAAATTGATTCTACATTGGATACTATGTTCATTGATTTGTTACTGATTGATTTGTTACTGATGCTAAACCTGCAGATCCATGGGAATGACCTTCTGCACACACAACCAAGAGGATAAAACGGTTGAGTTCAGGGTGATGATGTTGCATTTTTTGAGTAGATGGAATGAAGTTTAGTTGAGTAGTTCAGTGTTTGCCCTGTTGTGGAGATCAAATGTCAGAGTCTGCTGGGGTGCCTAGGTGTGTGGCATCCTGTTGAAAGATCAGAACAACAAATTGTGGTCCTCTGTGGCTCAGTTGGTAGAGCATGGTGCTAACAATGCTAAGGTTGGCGGTTTGATTCCCGCTGGGACCATATATACTGAAAAATGTATGCACTCACTGTAATGTAAGTTGCTTTGGATAAAAGCATCAGCTAAATGGCATATATATATATTAATTGGGAGTCAACACACAAAACACTTCTACCCTTACACACAAGTCCCATTCACACCAAATTAATGGATCTACCCACAAAATTCCTACCCAGCACTATGCTGGTGAAGTTGTACGCATACAACTGTTACCTACCTCGACAAAGACAACGCTAGCAGGTGTGGTTGCACTTCCATTGGGCTCAGAAACCTCATCAACATACATGGGGTTGTCAATGTTCTCCTTGATTCAACACACAAAACAACATTCAAAATCAATACAAATTTCAAAATCGAAAATAACTAGAATTTTTTTACATTTCTGAATTGGACATTTCAATTCACTTCCTGTAATTGAAATGGAACTGGCTCCAACACTGATGACATTACAGAATACTTTACACAGCACGTTTGGTGTAATGACCTTGGTTGTCCCCGTTGGCACAGAGATGGCTGTAGCAACACCGTTAACAGAAGGCCTATCTTCACCCTCAGCTGTGTAGGCAGGGTTCTCAAAAACCTTGTCCCCTGACTCCCCCATCGAAATGGAGGTCGATGGCACCTTATAAAGGGAATTGAAACAAGCCACTCACTATTTAGATTGTGTTGCACACCTGGCACTGAAAAGGCTGTTTTGCTGATCAGAATTTCGATACAAATATAAAAGGAGGGTGGAGTTCTATTCACCTTAAAAAAGAGGTATTCCTTTCATATACGCATACAACTGTTACCTACCTCGACAAAGACAACACTAGCAGGTGTGGTTGCACTTCCATTGGGCTCAGCAACCACAGAAACCTCACCAGCATACATGGGGTTGTCAACGTTCTCCTTGATTCAACACACAAAACAACATTCAAAATCAATAAAAATTTCAAAATCGAAAATAACTGGAATTTTTTACATTTGTGAATTGGACATTTCAATTCACTTCCTGTAATTGAAATGGAACTGGCTCCAACACTGATGACATTACAGAATACTTTACACAGCACGTTTGGTGTAATGACCTTGGTTGTCCCCGTTGGCACAGAGATGGCTGTAGCAACACTGTTGACAGAGGGCCTATCTTCACCCTCAGCTGTGTAGGCAGGGTTCTCAAAAACCTTGTCCCCTGACTCCCCCATCGAAATGGAGGTCGATGGCTCCTTATAAAGGGAATTGAAACAAGCCACTCACTATTTAGATTGTGTTGCACACCTGGCACTGAAAAGGCTGTTTTGCTGATCAGAATTTCGATAAAAATATAAAAGGGGGGTGGAGTTATATTCACCTTAAAAAAAGGTATTCCTTTCATATACGCATACAACTGTTACCTACCTCGACAAAGACAACGCTAGCAGGTGTGGTTGCACTTCCATTGGGCTCAGCAACCACAGAAACCTCATCAGCATACATGGGGTTGTCAATGTTCTCCTTGATTCAACACACAAAACAACATTCAAAATCAATACAAATTTCAAAATCGAAAATAACTGGAATTTTTTACATTTCTGAATTGGACATTTCAATTCACTTCCTGTAATTGAAATGGAACTGGCCCCAACACTGATGACATTACAGAATACTTTACACAGAACGTTTGGTATAATGACCTTGGTTGTCCCCGTTGGCACAGAGATGGCTGTAGCAACACCGTTAACAGAGGGCCTATCTTCACCCTCAGCTACATAGGCAGGGTTCTCAAAGTTCTTGTCCCCTGACTCCCCCATCGAAATGGAGGTCGATGGCTCCTTATGAAGGGGATAGAAACAAGCCACTCAATATTTAGATTGTTAAATATGAAAAGGCTGTTTTGCCGATTAGAAGTTATTCCCCTTTACTGAATATGTCTCAATGCTGCTTTGTATGTCTTACTCATACATAACGTTATGTTACCAAATGTCATAAAGATCTTCTCAGCCGCGTTCATTATTAAGGAATAGCGTTAGTTCAGGCAACGTCACAGCTGTCCACCAGGTGACGGGACAGCTGGTTTATACAGTACATATGCAAAAACATCCATCACATGTTCAAAGGGACAGAGGCTTAAAAGCAGCCAAGTTAACGCTCCTCCATAGCATTCAACAAGAGTATATTTTGTGTGGTAGTCCCACCCACCACCCCCAGCCTCCACCTGCTCAGTTGCTCTGTATGTAGTCTTCTTACGGGGGGTTTGATAAGCCTTGGGCTCCCTGCCATAATGTATACTTGTATGGTTTACTCTACATGCTCACCATAATTAAGAAAAATCCTGTGGTTTGAGCATGTACTGTATAGCTGCCACGAAAACTGGATA
This sequence comes from Argentina silus, assembly GCF_951799395.1. Lineage (NCBI taxonomy): Eukaryota > Metazoa > Chordata > Actinopteri > Argentiniformes > Argentinidae > Argentina > Argentina silus. The sequence continues at coordinate 17,487,703 of NC_139670.1, read as the reverse complement.
ACTTGTCTTAATTAACTGCTGACGGCAGCAGCAGAATGTACTCTGAAGTGTACAGAAACAGTCTGCTCGAGTACGAGCAAATGCCTCCAAATTCATTGGATGGTGCTTCATCATACAGTAGGTTAGTCCTCGAGGTCCCACATGTCTCCTCTGAGCTGGGTAAAACTGCCTTTAGTCATTGTGCTCCTCGGCCATCGAATGACCTGCAGGATACTCTAAAACTTGCTGCTTTAGTATCTATATATACCATTTTAGGAACCAGATTAAGAATTCTTCAGTGGAGAAGTGTTGTTGTTATAATTATTTGTTGTCTGTAAAAAAATTTTTATTGCCTGTGTAAATTGTGTCCTTTTAAAATCTTGATGTAAATAATAGTGATGTGTATATATTTTGTAATGAGAAAAAGAAAAAGAGATGTTGGTCTCAAAGGGACTTCCCTGAATAAATAAAGAATACATAAAATAAAATAAGTCATGTTTTTATGAACAGTGATAGAACTAAGTGAGCAGAACTAACCGCTTCGGGGCTTGGGCCTGGGTCACTTCCTTCTGTTTTGGACTGGTCAGGGCTTTGAGATGGGGCACCTCTAAAAAAAAGTTAAAGGAGAAGGGACACAGATATTAGTTCTTTATTATGAACAGGAACATTTGCATAAGCATCCAAATATCAAATGGGCTGGTGAGCTATATATGACTGTGGTAAAAGCCGCACCCCTGAGGTTCCTCTCACCTAAACATTTGCATATTTGGTATGTTGGTGTGACGCAACGACTCCATAATACTGGCCTTCCTCTGCGCAGTATAGATGAGACCTCCCAGTAGGAGAACAATTAGTACAGACACCCCGATCGCGATGCCAACTGAGACAGAGTGACAGAGATAAGGAGCTGACATTAACTTGAGTACAAAAGTACAACGGTTGCAATAACAACAATGTAAAATTAAACAATAATAATGCTGGTTATATTTAGTGTGTACAGTACCTGAAGATGCAGCTATAGCAAATCCGTTTATCTCACAGTAGTCTCCCTGCCATTCTGTAGGACACCTGAGAAATAGTTCAAAACAAATGTTATCTAGAATATAAGTAAAATAAAAATGATATAGATACTAGCTTAAATTGCCTGTTTCGGTAGAATGAAAATGCTGGTAGGGTAAGACAGGTATTGGGAATGTATCACTTTTAACAATGGTACAAAGGTAACAAAGAAACAGACAACTCACTTGCACAGGGCCTTGTTGTCATTAAAGTAGCAGGTTCCGCCATTTTGGCACTGGCATGGTGGAGGCATGGTGGGTGGGGGGTCAAATCCTAATTCATTTAAGTGAGACATTATATCATAAACACTTACTGTAAATTTCACCAAAACAATGCACACTACAATGTGTAGGAGCACAACTACCTTCCTCACAACATAATTTCTCTGACCAGTATGAAACAACTTTTGAAGAGAAAACAACACCTATATGGGAGTAATCCAGACTGACATTTGTGAGAAAATTACACACATTGAAGTTTTTCTTTGGCAAAAGCCCAGAGTGGTACAAAAAAGTTGTTAGTTAATTCCGGGAAAAGGGTTCTTCATTTGTCCCTGTAGGGGAACTCTTTTTGTTGCCATTAGAACCCTTTCCACAGAGGGTTTTAAATGGAACCCAAAGGGGTTCCCCTGCAGAGACAAATGAAAAACCCTTTTGGAACGAGTGTACAGGAGTAGAAAAAAAGGGATGGAAAAACATTCATACGCTAACATACAAGTACAAGATTCAAAAGGCTGCAGTAAAGTACCTGCGTCACAATCAGTGTTGCTGCCTGAGACAAAGTTTGTTCCCTCAGGGCAGGCACAGGTGTACCCTCCAGGCCTCAACAGACACAGGTGACTGCAGGTCCCTTTACATGGGCTCTTTACTATGGAGGGAGCGAGATGAAAAAACAAGGGTAGAAGGCATAGCACAAACTTCACTCATCAATCATAACAATCAGGAGACATTGGGGGGATTACCCCAAGTTAAATTTGCGAGTGAAGTTTGGGAGTCATCTTAACTACGTGAATCAGACCGCAGTCACTCACCATCTATGCCGTTGTATCTCTGCTGCTGGTAGACACTAATCTGGGTCAGCCACGGTCCGGCAGTGAGCAGCTTCGTCTTGATGCCCTTGCCAAACTTGTCCTGCCGGAATACTTCCCCTTTCTCCTGGGTGCTCCAGTAAATGTCGTCCTCAAAAACACTCACGCTGAAAGGGTTTCGTACATCTAAGCGGTAGAGACACACACAGGGTTAACAAATGACAGATTAAAGAAATACAGACCTTAATTCAATAAATTGCAGATAACAGTTTTATGGGATAATGAAATAACATGATTCTTCTTGCATGGCAATAATTCATTTGTGATTCAAGTTCTCAGCAAAGAAATGTCTAAGGCAATGTCAAGTGAATATCAAACTGCATGCTTTCTTTCTGCACAACTATCTGCATTTGACTGAATTGGAGCCAAAGTTATCTGTGCATTTCAAATGTGCTATTACAGTGCTCTGCACAAGTAATGGGACATGGAAGATCTTTTTCTTCTTTTGGTTCTGTACACGGAAAGTTGTAAACCAAACGATTACTTATGTCAGCTTTTATTTCAGGATATCCGCGAGAACTTGAAACCCTACCCGATACCCGTTTACAAGGAAAAAGCAACATTGTTATTAATTACTTTGTTAATTGTGTCATAATTACATTGTTCATTTTCAGAACTTCTCACAGAAGTACGAGAGGGACAGAACAAGCAGTCTGTCTCTCAGGCTGTGTTTTGATGGCAGAAGACATGATTGTTCTTATCACTGAAATCAAACCCGACCCACGACACGCTTGATTTGGAATGCAACCGACCCGTGGGTTTACATACTACATATTACATACTACAAATCTACCTGCGAATTTATTTATTAGTGTGTTATTCGCGGGTCAGTGGCACTCGTGGCTCATCTGTTTTCACAGCACCCCATATGCATCTCTCCCCCCCTACTCCTCACCGATGTACAGTGCAGTACGGCGCTCCTGTCCGGATGGTAGGACTGACTCGATGCGGCTCTCCTTGGAGTCAGACCAGTAGATCCGGTCTTGGTTGGTGTAGTCGATTGACAGCCCTGTGGGCCAACCCAGGCCGTCAGACACCAGGACCTCCCGCTGCTGCCCGTCCAACCACGAGTGCTCAATCCTGGCTACAGCTCCACGGTCTGCCCAGTACAGCATCCTAGAACAAGATGAGATGAAGAACAATGAATAGGGATATGGGTCGCTATGGGTAGACTGTATGTAGACTGTATGTATCATTTGTAGCAGGGTTAGTGCTTAATGGATTGTTCAACGGCATAGGTAAACATACAACAAGAAATCATTCAACACTCATTCAATACTATTATTAAAATGAAAATCTGCCTGCTTGTGGTTCAATGGTAAAAGTTGTGATTAAAACTTAGACAAAATGACCTGCCTCAAAGCCAAGCTCTACTGTATTATAAAGTCTCAAAAACTCCCTGCACTTCGAACTTTGAACTCTCACCCCAGTCGAGGATTGACTGCCACAGCAGAGGGGTGGCCAAGATCCGTCTTGACCAGATGCTTTCTGTAGCGCCCATCCAGCATGGCGACCTCTAACCTTTTGACCTTAGAGTCAGCCCAGTATAGGTTCCTATGCACAGGAACATTCAGAAAAAGCACAATAACAAACTTATGTCATGGTGCAAACATTCATGATACATTTTGTAATTCATTACACGCAATCAACATAGGCATCACAAAAGTGTTTCCCTGAATAAATAAAGGATAAATAACACAAGTTTTAGTGATTACAATTCCAGTGATTGCTCACTAGCAACATTGTTGTGGTCAGATTCAACCCATTGCATTTAAAAAACTGATTGATAAACATTAGGGCAAGAACCGGCCCATCGGGTGGTCCAATCAGACCTGCAGGTGATTTGCGATAAAAAACAACTTCAGTTTTACTAACAAATGTATTCTTTTTTTCCGGTCCAATTCGGCCCATGAACACCCCTCCATTAAGGTATTAATTTGGGCCCATATTAAAGCATTATACCACAGTTTTCCATGTGGACATTTTGTCAATAAGGTATATGTTTTTAGCTCAATTTCAGTGGATATTAAAAATAACAGAGCAGCCCAGTGAAAAGTTGGATAAAACATTTTACCTGCCCACCCAGTCAACAGCGATCCCATCAGGCCTCGATATGTATTTGATGCCCAAGTCGACAGCGGCAGCTATGTTGTTGCTCTGGTCATCCACAACAGGTATGTATGCCCGCTTAATGGCGCCAGCAGAGGAATCTTTACCCTCCACTGTGAAATACACCATACCTGAGAAGATGTACAGAGAGATTTCCCTTAGTCAAAGATATAAGAGGTGCATGCATGACTTTGATGAGTGGACATGTATTAGTGCTGCGTGGGTTAACCCGAATCCCAATGGTTCAATGAATAAACCCACAGGTCCAGCAGGCTATATTCATACACAGTGGCCTCCATAAGTATTGGAAGGATGTATTTAGTGTTCTTTTAGCTCTATACTCCAACAGTTTGGATTTTAATTCAAACAATGAATATACATATTTTCTTAAATTATTATCTTCTGAAATTATGCCAACGTGACTACAGTTTTTAAGTTCACTAGCAGTTGAGTTTCTAACATATAGGACCGACATGATATGACATTTAGGACCTGCGCATCACTAACAGGTACCAGCATTTCAAACTTCATATTGTGTTCAGAAGGGAAGAAAGCAGCCATTTTGACTCTTTGACATACTGAATCCGGTGTTATTATGGTCCCAATCATAGTCCAGAGCCATAATGTGCTCCTGCTCCTGGAGAAAGTCATGGTAGCCCTCGGTCTGCAGGTTAAACCTCCTGATACGGATATTCTCAGGGAGCAGCAGGAGAGGCCCCATACCTGAAATGATCAGTTTCAGGCAAATATTGAATATTGAAGTTCAACAACAACGCAAAAAATATTGTGAATTGTGAAAATCCCCAAAACCTAACATACACCGTGCTGAAATATGATACTTCAAAGTTGCCATGAAATATCTACTCAAGCTTAATTTAACTTTGTTCTCACCTTCAGCCTCACATTGGTTAGCATTGCCCACTTTGCGGTAACCAGGGCTACACTCACAGTCGTACCCGCCCTTGGTGTTTTTGCAGGCCTGCGGACACGTGCCATATATTTCACACTCGTTGATGTCTGGAGAAGAGTTGAGATAGAAGGTTATCACAGTAAGCACATGTTAATCAAGCTTGCGTTAGCTCGGACAGGGCACTTTAAGTCGAACGTTAAAGCTGTATGTGAGATGACAGGACAGCTGGTTTCACACGCATGCAAAAACATCCATCACATATTCAAGGGACAAGCCTAAAAGCAGCCGAGTTTTAACACTACAACATAGTTAAGCAGTGTGACATGATCGTACTGGCTATGAGATTAATATTTGTTGGTTGTCCCACCCACCGCTACAGCCTCCACCAGCTGTCACTCTGTATTTAGCCTACCTACCTAAGTCATCGACTTAAACAGAAACAGCGCTCCCTTTTTGGCTATGATGACGAGACAGGTCTTGCTATCAATAGCGAAGTTGAAAGTCGTCTATCCCAAAACATTCCAATCACACAGTCACAGAGACAAGTTGAGGTAACTTCCTCGTTAAAACTATATGGTGAGAAATCGCTGCAACTCAAGAGCTTATAGTTTTCATATGACCACTATGGTGCTTGATGATCTCTGCCCCCCAAAACAGCGAACCCTCTTCAGGTGTGATGAAGAAACAGGTCCCACTAGATAGCAACCCTGAGGGGGTCTTTTCCTTGTAAAATGCTTTCTTTGTTGTGTTGAGTTGCTTTGAGTGAGTAAGAGCTCCCAAGGAAAGAGAGAGCTTAAGGGAGGCAATGATACAGTTAATTTATTAAATATTGATTTTGTGTATGTCTGAGTGGGTGCAGTATGAGTTTAATGTTAAAATGTGTGTGGGTGTGGGTGTGGGTGTGCGTGTATGTACCCATGCAGTTGAAGGTGTTGTCCGGGTCCACACTGTAGCCTTGTCTACAAGAGCAGATGAAGCCAGTGCCGTTCAGGTTGGTACATTCATGCTGACATAGCTTCTCCTCACATGTCCGGTCTAGGCCAAAATCTGGACCGGGTCACAAAGAATGGTAATTTCTCTCTTTTTTCCCCTTTTGAAATGAGCCACAGCCTTCTGGTCTTTAAGCTATTGTTGTAAGGTATGTTCACAAAAAAACAACTTAAATAATATATTTATATAGAAGGAGAGTGAAATTCCCCCAACAGTTGTAAGGTGTATTATTATCTACTCTCCCAGACTTTTTAGGGGGAATCCCACTCTCCTTTAGTTTTCTTTTGACATTTATTTAATCAATGGGATGAATGGGGGAGATAGACAAAGGGTTCATCACTCGAAATGGTCAGACCAAGGAAGCAAACCTGAGCCTCCTGCTCCAAGCACATACTGTATGCTGGAGTTTACTGGAGTTACTGACTCATTGCTCTCCCAGTCTTTATATGATAATTACAAATGTTATCTAATTTAGTTTTCCAGTGTTTTACTGTGTCTGTATAGCAAAACATACAAACATATACATATTTTAAGTTCATGGAAATACAACATGTTTTATGATTTAAAATATAGAATTTGTATACTGTCCGTAAGGCAGTTTTTTTTTTTTTTTTTTTTTTAAAGACATGTTGGTTGGGATGCAATGTGGGACAGTTATTTTTGTGTCTCCTCAAAGAACTCAAACTACCAATTGATCCACTTCAATGTGTGCCATAAGACATATTGAATTCCTCTAAAGAGGTATCTCACTAAAGTAATCCCCAATCCTTATTGTAACATTGGGAGGGGTGGTTGTTGTGCCTGGAAATTCAGATAAAAATAGAAGAGCTCAGAGAATGTTGTATATGGTATCAAAGCAGACTTACTGCAGCCTATCTCATCAGTGAGGTCTCCACAGTTATCATTGTGGTCACACACATAGGGCAGGGCCACACAGTGTCCATTGGTGCATTTGAACTCCTCGAGTGTGCAAGGGGGAAGGGTGGGCTCACGACCTGCCAGGAAACAACACACACACACACACACACACACACACACACACACACACACACACACACACACACACACACACACAAACACACAGTCAAGACAATTATTCAATACTTTTGGTTGAAAGGGGGACTATTTATAAAAAGGGTTGTCATTTCTAAATGGTGAAACCAATCTGAAAAAATTAAACCTGAGAGTCTTTACTTAAACCGCGTAGTATTAGTAACCGCGTGTTTGATTTCAACAATCAGAGTATAGAGCTTAAAACAAGACAAAATGCTTCCTTTTTCCAATACTTATGGAGGAACACTGTATTTCCCCCTGTATTTCCCCTGTATTTTTTAAAGTACATTAATCTCCTCTAAGGGTTAACAGATTGAAAAACAAGCTATTAATTGATGTCCTATGATGTTTTATTTTTTTCTTTAGCCCAAACAGTAACCATATCCACGTTGTGGAGCTCAGAAAAACACCACTTCCATTCCTGCACTTTTCCACATTTTACTGTAAGTCACGCTCAAGTTGCTCCCAGAATAATGTGGTACGGCTTTGTTCATTGAATCTAATCTACAGGCTGCATTAGGGAAGTTAAGGAGTAAGAATTTCATAACCCTACCATACATCCAGATGATGTACATACAGTATGACAATAAACGCTGAATTGAGTGATGTTGTGTGTTCCTTACAGAGATCCTCTGTCTCATCACTGCCGTCTCCACAGTCGTCCTTCTGGTTACACAGCACGCCAGAGTAGACGCAGTAGCCGTTAGCACAGCGGAACCTGGACGGCATCTCACACGTGATGTCCACTGGCAACCACAACCACAGGAGGAATAGACATTACATTTACATTTATGGAATTTAGCAGACGCCTTTATCCAAAGCGACTTACAACAAATGCATTTGTTTAAGTAAGTGAATCATCTATCCATCAGTCATCATAAGAAAGGAATAGGTACCACTTCATCTGACAGACCTATACATACTTCACTATTCTAGGTAAGAATATACAATAAGTACATTACAGTTTTTCTTTTCTTGTTATATTTCCTAACTAGTTTTTTGCTATATTGGTATTTGCCTAGTGTTCTAATGCAAATGACATTAATAGTCACTAGCTATCATCCATACTGTAAATGCTTGTTTATCAAAGAATATTATGTCCTGAAAAGGTGACATTGTGCTACGTATGGAAACAAATAAACCATAAATGAACACAATTTAGTTTGTTAGTGAGTAAGTGAATATGTGTATCTGTGTGTGAGTGAGCGTGCGTGCATGTACAGAATGCAATAATAATTACATTCCACTGAACACTTTACTTTTTTACTCTACTATTTATACTGGAATTGTGTCATGTCTATTGTCTTATGTCCCCAACATCGTCACTGTCCAACCGTCTCACTTATCTTGCACTATGTCACTTATTACCTTGTCCTACCTCATTGCACTACTGCGTATTTGTATTATTTGTATTATTTGTATTGTATGCTGCATTGTCAAGGAACCAAGCCCAAGAATTTTACTCCCTGCACTCGTGTATGAGACATAACAAATAAACTTGAACTGAACTGAGAATGTACAGTATGTATTTTTTTGCACATTTGTCTGTCTTACAGCATAAGCTCAACTCCTCGTCCGAACGGTCTCCACAGTCATCGATGCCGTCACACACCCAGCCTTGGCTGACACACAGGCGGTTCTCACACTGGAACTGGTACGCAGGGCACCACCGGCCCCCTGGGTATCGAGTAGCTGAAGGGAGAGAGAGAGAGGGAAGGTTCACTACGAGCATGTCATAGGCACAGCATAGACAGGTTGCAGACATGTCATAGATCATTTGCATAACATATACAGTACAGTGTCCTCTGTAAGCAATGGGACAGTGAAGCTTTTTTTCTTCTTCTTCTTTATATTCCAAAAGGTTGGATTTGAAATCAAACAATGACTATGATGCTAAAGTATAGATTCTCACCTTTTATTTGATGGTATGTGTGTACATATTGGTTCCACCATTTAAAAATGACAGTTTTAGTATTGTGGCTAAATCAAGCACTCATGTTTAGTATTTGGTTGACAATCCCTTGCATGCAATAACTGCCTGAAGTCTGCGACCCATTGACCCCACCAGATGCTGGGTATCTTCTCTCGGGATGCTCTGCCTGGCCTGTACTGCATATCTGAAGATCTGAAGATCAGTTGTTTGTTTTGAGGTCTTTTTGCCGAATCTTAAATTACATGCATGTTCAATTGGATTTAAATCTGAAGATCGACTTGGCCAGTCAAGAACTTTTTGGCTCTGAAAAACTCCCTAGTTGCAGTATGTTTGGGGTCATCATCTTACTCTATGATGAAGCACCATCCAATGAATTTGGAGGCATTTGGTTCCAGCAGATAAAATGTTTCACTTCAGAATATACTTTGCTGCTGCCGTCAACATCATCAATTAAGACAAGTTAGCCAGTTCTAGTGGCAGTTTTCTCCGAACTTGCAATAGTGTCATATGACAAGGACATTTTGAATAAGAGATTCATTTGGTCATAGAAAACGTAGTTAGGGTTTGTCTATTGAAATATGTAGCCAACAATTAAGGAAATGGCTAGCATTGGAGTATCTATGCATACATTATTTCTGAGGTGGAGACTTACGACAGGCGGTCTCATCAGAGAAGTCCAGACAGTCTGGTCGTCCATCACACTTTAGAGCGGCTGGGACACAGTGACCAGACAGACACTGGAAGGTCCCCGGACGACACGTCAGCAACTCTGTGTGAGAGAGAGATAAGGTGTGTGTGTGAGAGAGAGAGAGAGAGAAAGAGAGAGAGAGAGAGAGAGAGAGAGAGAGAGAAAGAGAGACTGGATGTACGTGAGTTACAGAAACAGGGAAAGAGAGAGGACGGAGACAGTAATGAAAAGAATATAAAAGAAGAGGAAGCCACTCAATCTCACCACAGTCGCGCTCATCTGAGTTGTCTCCACAGTCGTTGTTGTGGTTACACACCCAGGTTCCAGGTATACACTGCTGGTCGTCACAGCGGAACTCGCTCTCAGAGCACGGCCGTGGCTCTGTGAGCACACACATTAACACACGCCAGTTACATGCTTTTCAACATGCTCATTGTACTGTCATTTTTCGGGCTTTAAAATCACAACACAGACACACATACATCACCCAAATCCCCATGAACGTCTTGAAAAGGCATGTTTTCATTCAGGTTATGGGGGGAAAACTTTAAGATAGGGTTGTGGATGTGAGGTCAAAGCAAAAGAAAGTGAAAGTGGTGTTGAAGAAGAGAAACTCACGGCAGTCCCTCTCGTCAGAGCCATCACCACAGTCATTGTTGCCGTCACACTTCCAGCGGATGGGCACACAGCGGTGGTTGTCACAGCGGAAATCTCCCAAGGGGTCACAGGTCACTGACTCTGTGGGTGAGAAAGGGATCAGGGTGTCTTAAACTCACCGCCCTTTATTGTAGACTACCTAGCAGTATCCTGCATCGATACACGAAAAGTATACCCTCGTTATCAAAGTAATTAAGACTATCTTCAGGTTTAAAAAACCCCATCAAGATTAGCATTAAAAAACTGTTGTGTCAATAGGACAATTGATCTTTGAGATAAGTCATTATGCCATTTTATCTTCCACACACAGATATACATGCACACACACACACACACACACACACTCACACTCACACTCACACTCACACTCACACTCTCACACACACACACACACACACACACACACACACACACACACACACACACACACACACACACACTGACCACAGTCCTGCTCGTCACTGTTATCTATGCAGTCATTGGTGCCGTCACACACAGCCCACTGGGGGACACAGCGGTAGTTGCTCTGACAGGAGAACTCTGTGTGCTCATCACACTTTTGTCCCACTGCACATGGAAGAAAGAGCAGGAGAGAGAGAGAGAGAGAGAGAGAGAGAGAGAGAGAGAGAGAGAGATAGAGAGAGAGAGAGAGAGGACAGAAATAGTGAAAAAAGATGGATGGGTTATTTGTTAGCAAGCACTTGCAAGATGATGCTCAAGCTCCCTATTTGGCAAGCACCAAGTGAATATCGAACAATCTAAACTAATTAATTATTAGTTGTTAGTACTGAATATCGTTTTTCACTCGGGACCACGTGTTAAGAAGACCATGGGCTCCAATTTTCTTTCGCTAAAGAGTGCGACGTACCACAAAGTTTTAGTTTATTCGGCGCTAAGTTGGTAATTTTCTTCAGCAAAGTTTTATTTTGCTTCGAGGTGGAGGGCAAGTCTCCGGCTCTGAGTGGGTGGGGATAATTGAATGTGACATGAAGTTCATTGTCCTCGCCAATTAGGAATTCACCGCAAATGTTGGAATGGATAATCCTTTATTTTTTTTATAAATTAAATGCAGTGTTGGGGGTGGACGTACATAGGCCTATTGAATGCTAGTTAATATTATTTTCCCCTCACACTATTACCATGGATTGAAGAACTGGAATTTGACAACCATCATTTTAGTTTGTGTGTAAAGGCTCTCCAAACATATTTTCTATGAAGCAGGTACAGTATGCATATTTTCCTATAATCTCCAGTATACAATGTTTAAGATATTCTCCTATTTGATTATATACCCTATCAAAGACATGCACTAATGATTTCTTTAGTAATTGGCACAGAACGGAGGCGATCGATGGATGGAACATTGGTAATTCAATCTTTTAGGGAATATATCTTACATCATTTAGTAATGCGAGAATATACACTCAGCCTACTTCCACATATTTATAGAGGATGTACCTCTATGCCTAACCGGCTGTGCCTGTTATGATCAAATAACTGTCACTTTGTGCCTATTGGTGATTATTGAACGTGGAATTAATTAGCCAACTCCCCTTGACAAATCCACCAACACTCCCATTTACTGGCTCGCCTATATTGGTGCTAAGTTTGTGTTGTTTGGGGCAGATTTCAGGTGTCACCAAATTACCAAAACGGTCTTTGCACATGGTTTTAGTGATGTGCATCACTGTTTAGTGGAAGTAAGTTGGAGCCTCAAGTCTGAATGGGGGTCAAACTCACTGCAGATATCATAGGGCTCATCCGTTGTATCGCCACAGTCATCCTGGTAATCACAAACATAGTTCGAAGGGATACAGCGTCCGTTCCCACACTGGAACTGGCCCGGCTGACACGTCTTCTGGGAGCAGCCTTCCGAGTCCTCATCACTGGCATCGGAGCAGTCTGGAATACCGTCACAGTGCCAGGATACCGGGATACAATGCTTGTTCTTACACTGGAACTGGTTTTCCTCACACCTGTGGTCACCTAGGATACGTTGGATCATGTTTTGTATGTGAGTGGTTGAGAAAAGGAAATTTAGAAAGCTGAATTAGAAATGTACTACAGAAATGATTGTAAAAGGTTGCGTTCTCAATAACCCATTAACAATCTGGTAATAAACAAAAGATGGAAATACAAACTGATGCTTCAATAGGAAGATACACAATTATACAAACACAACAGATCTGTAGTAAATACAGACACATGTAGTAAAGGGACATTGTTCTTAAACACAGTTTTACAGTATGTACACATTCACAGGTACTCCTTTGAGTTGCTTTACTTGACCAACTCCTGTGCATAACACAAACATCTCAGATGTATTATTTGGAGAGTTGCTTACTCAACCTCTTATATTTTAGACTTGATGTTACTTCATTGATCTAACCTTTCATCTTTAACAACTTTAATGTTACAATGTAGGGTACATTATGCATCCCTGAGTAAGATCGTTCAACCTCAAAATGTTACAGAACAGTTGGGTGAAAACAGTGTAAAGTAGGTATTCTTCATACTACAGAGAGCAGCATCCTCGTCTGATCCATCTGGGCAGTCTGAGTGTCCGTCACACAGGAAGCTGGGGTAGGTGCAGTTCCCGTCCTGGCACTGGAAGCGACCGATGGGGCAGTAGCGGAACGGGCAGGTGAGAGGCTCGTCTGAGCCGTCTCCACAGTCTGACTGACCATCACACTTCCACCAGATAGGAACGCACCTGCAGAGGAAGGGGGTAAAGAAAGGTTAAGACTAGTCGTACCAATGGAGGTCCATGGCCGTGATGGGACACTGTAATAAAATAACTCTGCCGTTGTGATACCCATGTCCTCTGCCGTCCCTGACTTCTTCTAAATGTCTGTTTTTAACATAACAGCGTTTCAAAATCACTCATATAAAAAAAAAAGCATTTTCATGACTACCACGGCACTTTTTAATAGCCAACACGTCCAAGTTATGTTCTGAGGTGCAATTACACCTGCCCCTGAAGCACAAGTGCATTATGTGTTTACCAGATAAAATATAGGACATCTGGCTGAAAATTAATGTTGATTCTATTACCTTGTAGATATCGGTTACTTTCAGGCCAACTACCATTTTACCTTAGGGCAGAACCATTTTTGATAGTAATATGACACACCTTCCTTTTCATGTTGTTGGCTTCTAGTGTTAAACGAAAATAACAAATCACTTGAAGGGATAGTTCACTCAAAATACAAATGAACATAATCTCACACAAAAATAAAAAGCGGCAAAAGTGACATAAATACAAACTGACTTCTCATTGTCTCCACAGCGGAACTGAGTACTGGAGCAGTCTGCCACACACTGGATCTTGAAGCCAATAGAGAGGCCGATGAAGTGGTCCGGACACTCACACGTGGCACTGATACCCCCGGGAGCAATCAGACACAGGTGGCTACAGGTCAGGTAGTGCGTGGAACAGGGATTATCGCCTAGGAGACAAAAATCAGTGTTGACTCAAAAAAGCAGTGGTCAGCATTTCATTTATTAAGAAAAAGCAGCAGTTGCAATTTCTGGAGAAAAAGCACATGTTTCTGAGGTGGAGTTAAAACCATTGGATACTGCTGCCACAAATTCAGTGGTTCCTAAATGTTTTTGTGCTGAATCAACCTACAGAGGAGCTTCTGAAACAAATAAAAAACACTTCTTATGACCAACCAAATAAACAAAACCAATGATTAAAGCCATAAGTCTGTCTTTAACCATTACCAAAAATAAATTACAAGTACAATTACGAGGAAACAAGTACACAAATAAACAAGTGTCTATCCACTTTTTAAAACAACGTTTTAGCACTCCACCAGAGGCCAAAGAGCAGAGGGTAAAGTACATACTGCGAGGCTGTCTGTAAGGATGATACACATGGATATCATGCGGACGGTGTGTGTTGTTGCCCATGACGACTCGGCCAGCGCCAGTGTACTTGTGGGCCTTCTCTACGGTGTGTGTGTTCCAGTCGGTCCAGTAGACCCAATCCTCAAACATGGTGACGGCGTACGGGTGGGGCAGGGAGCCTGCGATGGCCCGGTGGCGGTTCTGACCGTTCATATCAGCATAACTGTGGGGAAAGTTAGAGAGGGGGGGATACGTTTCGGACACTTTTGCATATAGTACTTGAAGTGTGCTTGATTGAGCTTGTCAGGCACAACGGAGACAATGGAATAGTTACAAAGGTGCAAAGTCTGCGCGCAGATTAAGCTAAATCAAGTGCACCTCAGGGTTTTAGGGTTAGAAAAAATATTTGAATACCTAAGTCTGAACTGTAAGGACTGTTGATTGTTAGACTAGTCAGCTTAATGCAACTATGAAGAAAGTATAAGTACTTTTTTTTCGTATCAGCTCAATGACTACTCCCTGCCCTTGACACCCTAGATTTGGAAGTAACAGGATCCCTCAAGCCAAAGCCTGACATAATTTGTAAGGAAGAGAAAAGAGAAATTCTTTACCGCCTGACCTGTCAACTTTATCAACATGTAACTCATGGCAGCATTGACGTGCCTCCAAACATTACTTTACAATGTGCTTATACGATTGGAATCCTCCTATAAACATTGTTAAAAGAGACGTTTATATGCATTCTGGTTAAAGTAGTGGTTGGAGAGGGCGCTACAGTATGTTGTCCTCTTGGTGCTGGGGGATGGAACATCAAAACAAGTCAAGAATTCCTCAGGTCCTTAATCATTTGCCCTGTGATAATGGCATTGAAAAGCACAACCAAGATGTGACCAAGATGGCGGCGCGCATGCATCGCGACGCTCAGTGTCTCTCCAGAGTTTGCGAACTAGTAGTTATTTGCTTGTTTATCTTAAGTATTCTCGCTAAAAACAGTTTAGCGTACATATCGTACAGCCGACAAGAACTTCTGGACATCGGTTCCGGCACTCCAGTCATCTTTATCGACGATATACCCGAGATTAGCAAAACAGCGGGTCCAGCTAACTCCGCTACACCGAACGGAAGAGGCCCCAGACCGGCTCGGAAACGAAAACACAGGCGAGGGAGCCGAGGTGGGCTGAGAGCTAGGCTAAAGCTAACTCCACACCGACTCTCACTACCTAGCCTTTTCCTTGCAAATGTTCGTTCCCTGGCAAACAAGATGGATGAACTGCGGCTGCGGATCACCACCCACAAATGGATTATGGACTGTAATATCATGGTTTTCACTGAAACCTGGCTCAACAGCGAGGTTCCCGACAACGCTATCGAGCTAGCAGGGCGCTGCGTTCTCCGAGCAGACAGAACAGCAGGCGACTCCGGTAAGACCAGAGGTGGAGGTTTGTGCATTTATGTTAACAAGACGTGGTGCACGGACACTACCATCACCGAGAGTCACTGCTCAGCTAACCTGGAGTTTCTCATGGTTAAGTGTAGACCTTTCTATCTGCCCAGAGAGTTCACGTCTACTGTTATCACGGCAGCCTATATCCCCCCGGATGCTAATGCTAAGATTGCTATGAAAGAACTGTATGCTGCCATTAGCAAACAACAGACTCTGCATCCCGAGGCAGCCTTCATTGTCGCGGGTGACTTCAATCACTCCAACTTAAAGACTGTACTGCCCAAATTCCACCGAAATGTCTCTTGCCCCACCAGAGGAGACAGGACATTGGACCAAGTATACACCAGCATGGCTGATGCGTACAAAGCCGTTCCCCTCCCCCACCTAGGTCAATCAGACCACCTCTCATTGTTCCTACTGCCCAAGTACTCAGCACTCATCAAACGAGTGAAACCTACAGTGAGGACAGTCAAGGTCTGGCCAGAGGGAGCTGACTCAGCGCTCCAGCAGCGTTTTGGAAACACTGACTGGGGTGTGTTTGCCACTCAGGCCACCCATGACTCCCACACGGACATTAATTCATATGCCTCATCTGTTTTGGACTACATCAATTCCAACATCAGCAGTGTCACCACACTCAAGCGGATCACCACTTTCCCTAATCAGAAGCCATGGATGAACAGTGAGGTCCGACTCCTGCTGAAGGCACGTGACACTGCCTTCAGATCAGGGGATGCTCGGGCCTATAGCTCATCCAGGGCTAATCTGCAGAGGGGCATCAAAAAGGCCAAGCACAACCACAAGCTGAGGATAGAGGATCACTTCAGAAACAACTCTGACCCCCGACGCATGTGGCAGGGCATCCAGGCCATCACTGACTACAAACCATCTAACACCTCACCCCTCTCCGTTGACGCCTCCCTCCCTGATGAGCTGAACCACTTCTACGGCCGCTTTGACAGGGACAACAAGGAGGTGGCCATCAAGGCTGTGCTCCCTGCGGATCACCAGCCCCTCACTCTATCCCCCACCGACGTGTGTGCGGCACTGAGCAGGACTAACGCACGCAAGGCTGCTGGTCCTGATGGGATCCCCGGACGTGTCCTCAGGGCCTGCGCTGTGCAGCTGACTAAGGTTTGGACTGACATATTCAACCTGTCCCTAGCCCAAGCAGCTGTCCCCGCGTGCTTCAAAACCACCACCATCGTGCCGGTGCCAAAACACTCCACTGCAACGAGCTTAAATGACTTCCGACCAGTGGCACTCACGCCCATCATCATGAAGTGCTTCGAGAGGCTGGTCTTAGCTCAACTCAAGACCTGCCTACCACCCACACTGGACCCCTTTCAATTCGCCTACCGGCAGAACAGGAGTACAGAGGATGCCATTTCAACGGCACTTCACTCCGCCCTGTCCCACCTCGACAAGACTAACTCTTATGTGAGAATGCTGTTTATTGACTTCAGCTCAGCATTCAACACCATCATCCCCTCCAAACTGATCTCCAAACTCAGGCAACTGGGCATCAACCCCTCCCTCTGCAACTGGATTCTAGACTTCCTGACCAACAGGCCGCAGTCTGTTAGGCTTCACAACCACACCTCCTCAACCCTCACCCTGAACACCGGCGTTCCACAAGGCTGTGTGCTGAGCCCCCTCCTTTACTCCCTCTTCACCTACGACTGCACACCTGTACATGGCTCAAACACCATTGTTAAGTTTGCAGACGACACAACGGTGATCGGTCTCATCAGCAACAACGATGAGTCGGCCTACAGGGAGGAGGTCCAGCACCTAACAGTGTGGTGCAACGACAATAACCTGGCTCTCAACACCAAGAAGACCAAAGAACTCATTGTGGACTTCAGGAAGTCTAAAGCTGGCGCACACACCCCCATCCTCATCAACGGGACTGAGGTGGAGCGAGTCACCAGCTTCAAGTTTCTGGGTGTCCACATCTCTGAGGACCTCTCCTGGACCCTCAACACCTCCACCCTGATAAAGAAGGCTCACCAGCGTCTCTTCTTCCTGAGGAGACTAAAGAAGGTCCATCTATCTCCTCAGATCCTGGTGAACTTCTACCGCTGCACCATCGAGAGTATCCTTACCAACTGTGTCACAGTATGGTATGGCAACTGCTCGGCATCGGACCGGAAAGCACTGCAGAGGGTGGTGAAAACTGCCCAACGCATCACCGGTTCCTCACTCCCCTCCATCGAGGCTGTCCAGGGCAAACGATGCTTGCGTAAGGCACGCAGCATCGTCAAGGACATCTCTCACCCCAACCATAGACTTTTCACCCCACTCCCCTCCGGGAGGCGCTACAGGTCTCTCCGCACCCGAACCAGTAGGTTCAGAGGCAGCTTCTTCCCTGCGGCTGTCACCCTGCTGAACACGAACACTACACCTACCTGACAACCTACTACCCCCGCAACCCCCCCCCCCCCCCCCCCCACCCGGACAATTGCACTATTGCACTATTACTCCCCTCCCCTGCTCTTACTCTTACTCAATACCACTGCTCTTCTGTACATACCTGTCCATACTGTTCATACTGTTCATAATGCACATAATGCACATATCCTATATTTTCTTTAATACTACTGCACATACTGTACATACTTGTTTATACTGTTTATACGGCATTCCATATTTATATTTATTCTGCATCTACCTCATGTTACTGTTAATACATATATACTGCTAGACTGCATTACCTATACAGCTCATATGCTGCTACACTGCTCATACTGTAACTATTTATTCTGCTATAATGCTACTGCTACTCACATACTGCTATACTGCACTGCTATATATACTGCTTATACTATACTATATTATACTGCACTACTACTGATCATATATTGCACTACCTGTAAATACTGTTCATTGCACTTTCTGCTATTTTGCACTTCTGGTTAGACGCTAACTGCATTTCGTTGTCTCTGTACTTGTACTCTGCACAATGACAATAAAGTTGAATCTAATCTAACAACACAAATTATACTGCTAAAAAAAAAATGGCACTGTTCGAAGGTTTATCTCTGAAGACAGTGGTGTCGTTTGAGAACAAGGCATCAGCCTCAGACTTACTCGAGGAAGTTGAGGTGGGAATCGGCAAAGAAGATCTTGTTGGTGGTGTAGTCGATGGTCAGGGCGTTCGGCCACTCAAGCTTGGTGGTAACAATAGCGGTGGCTTTGGTGCCATCCATGCCAACCCTGCCAATGTAGGCCGTGTCTCCCCAGTCTGTCCAATATAGCCATCTATGTACATGGTCGGAGAGGAGAGGTGTGAAGAGGACAAGAGAGGGGGACAGAGGGGATAAGAGGAGGGACAATGGAGTAAAGGAAAAGGAAAGGAGAAGAGAATATTATAGTATGTCATCATATGTTCTTCTCGAAGAGAATTCAAAAATTCAAGGAGTGAATGTCTCTAACATTTGACGTTGTGTTTGTCATATTCCTCTCATGAAAATGTTGAGACTTGTCAGATCAAAACTGATTCTGTGTGAGACCTACTGTTACCATGGTGATTAATTCAAGTGACATGTAGGTTCTCTTTTAGGTTCTCTTTTTATTACAATGACTGAAACAGTTTGATTATTATATATATTATATACATATATATTTTAAATGTTTAATCTCAACACCTTGTAAAACATGTTTTGCTTTAGGATTTCTTCTAAACGTTTAGTATTCCAATTTTGTTTCAATGTTTACAGCCCATGAGATGCACAAGTAGCATCATATATTATATGTTATCCCGGATACCCACTATCTACAAGTGATCGATTTGAATCCTAAATGGTTGAATTCATGTGAGTTCTGGCCTGCCAGACAAGTTTGTCCTATAGTGCTAGTGTTCAGTGAGATGAAGAGTTTATTAATAGTACCCGTATTTGGGATTGACTGCCACTGCACGAGGGCGGACGAAGCAGAAGGTGTTATTGACTCCCACGCAGCCACTCAGCAGCTTCTTCTGAAAACGCCCGTCGAGCTCCGACACATGCACAGAGCCGTAGTAACTATCCACCCAGTACAGCTTCCTTTAAGACACACACACACACACACGCACACACACGCACACACGCACACATACGCACACACACACACACACACACACACGCACACACGCGCGCACACACACACACGCACACACATGCACATACACGCACACGCACACACACAGACAGCATGGATCAATAGGGACACACTTACAGATAATGTGACATCATATGTAGACACACACACATATTCCACTTGCAGATAGAAAAGTGTGGACATGTATAGACAATAAAACATCAAACCGTGTGTAAGACTGTGTAAGCTATCTGGGGACTAATCACGGGGCATGTTGTATTCTGTACTATTTTGAGACGGATTTACGAAGCTTTTGAACCAGGGCAAAGTTCACATCTGTCTTTTCTCCCAAAGGTAATAAGAAATGGCAGAACAAAAATAGGGTAGAATGCAGATTAAAATGATGAATACATAGAACACCAAGGTGCTCAAAAATCCATTTGAGGCCCCCCTTCCTCTGATGCCTCTCCCCTTGAACTCACCTGCCAACCCAATCAACCGCCAGCCCACTGGCCCCTCCCACATTGTGATCCGCCAACGTCTCCCTCTCACTCCCATTGAACCGCATCCTCTCAATCTTGCCCGCCCCTTCGTCGAACCAATACAGCCTCTTCTCATAGTGGTCGAAATCCAACGCCACGACGCTGGACAGTCCCTGCAGAACCACGCTCAGCTGAGACCCGTCCGTGGTCAAATTCCGAATGTAGTAGCGGTTACTGTACAACAAGTACGGGGCGATGCCGCTGTTCTGGCGGCACGTACGCTGGTCCGGCTCGCGAACGTAGCCCGGGGCGCACTTGCAGTGGTAAGAACCCACGGCGTTCTGGCAGATCTGGCTGCAGACGGCGGGCGTATCACGGCACTCGTCCACGTCCTCGCACGCCTT
The DNA here is from genome assembly GCF_951799395.1 of Argentina silus. Classification (NCBI taxonomy): domain Eukaryota; kingdom Metazoa; phylum Chordata; class Actinopteri; order Argentiniformes; family Argentinidae; genus Argentina; species Argentina silus. Next base: position 17,466,976 of record NC_139670.1, on the reverse strand, counting down.
GCCGTCGGGCATGAGGCGGTAACCGGAGTAACAGGAACAGTAGTAGGAGGTCAAGGTGTCGTTGCAGAGCTGGCCGCACTTGTGGACCGACGGGCTGCGGCACTCGTTGATGCCTGGATGGACAGGAGGAGAGGATTCACATTCCTACACAACTCCTCTTCAATCTAACTCAACGTTCACGTCCACATGACAACAATAAATGCACCAAAAAATCCCTGCTGTCCATGTTTGAAGTTTTCAAGTTTGATTGGATTTCAAGTGCATTTTATATGAGGCAACGACACACAGAGAGAGGGGAAATAGAAAAGTGATCGACGAAGAACAAATGAAACTAATTAAGGCCATGGCCGCAAAGAAGTCAAAAGTTCAAGTCATTTCTACTTTGACAGACATAAAACGGACAGAAGGTTGGGCGTCATTGGTCCGCCCCGTTGTATGGATGTCAAACGACTTGAACGTTTAAAAGAAACGGACGCATCATCTATTCTTTGTGTATTTCATCCACTTATGTGGCCACAGCCTTACTGGTGGATCATTTGGTGGTCCTCTGCGGCTCAGTTGGTAGAGCATGGCGCTAACAATGCTTAGGTTGTGGGTTTGATTCCCACTGGGACCATATATACAAAAAAAATGTATGCACTCACTGCAATGTAAGTCGCTTTGGATAAAAGCGTCAGCTAAATGGCATATATATATATATAATTTCTGACTGTGACCAAAAGGCTCGCAAATAAATATTCAAATTGGGACTCCCAGTACCTGCTTATTTACAAGAGACTTTATCTCAAATGTGAGGTTTTTTATATTCTAAGAAAATAAATGCACCCACAGACCCTCTTCTCCCCCTCTCCCTCTCTTACCACATCCCTTCTCGTCGCTGTTGTCAGGGCAGTCGTTCTGTGCGTTGCAGACCTTGTGGATGTCGATACACTGGCCTGACTTGCACATGTACTCTCCCGGGGCACAGGTGGGCTGGGGGCTGCTGCAAAGGCCCTCGGCCTCGTCTGAGCCGTCCAGGCAGTCGCTCTCGCCGTCGCACGCAAAGTAGGCGGAGATGCAGTCGCCGTTGCCACAGGTGAACTGGTAGCTGGCGCAGGTGTCGTATGTGCAGCCTAGTTCGTCACTACCGTCCCCGCAGTCATTCACGTGATCACAGCTGAGGAAAGCAGATGTTTACAGTAAGTACATAAATATTGTTTGTGTGTGTGTGTGTGTGTGTGTGTGTGTGTGTGTGTGTGTGTGTGTGTGTGTGTGTGTGTGTGAAAGAGAGAGAGAGAGAACCAGAGAGAGCATACGAGAGAAAGAAAAATATTGCTACAGCAAAGGAGAAACACACACACATGATAATATGTGCACATCATCAGCAACACACAAACACACACACAAACATAGATAATTATAAGGCTGTTCAAGCATCTGCATGCACATGATGTGAGAGAAAACGTGGTCATCACACACACACACACACACACACACACACACACACACACACACACACACACACACACACACAACATAAACATCAAAAACACCAGATAAAACACACAAACATACTGGAAGGGGATAAGGATGCACAGGTTATTGGCGCAGGTAAACTCATTCATGTGGCAGGTACGGTTGGGGCAGTTCTGTAACTCGTCTGCTGCGTTGGCACAGTCTCTCTCTCCATCACACACGAAGCTCAGAGGGACACACCGCGGGTATCCAGGCTGCCAGGGCAGGGGGCAGGTGAACTGGTTTGAACTGCATGTTCGTAGTTCTAAGAATAAAGACACACACATACACACACACACACAGACACAGACACAGACACAGACACAGACACAGACACAGACACACACACACACACACACACACACACACACACACACACACACACACACACACACACACGACAGTTTCTCAAATGTTGGGAATTGCAGGTGCAGTATGCTGATGCTGCTAAAATGAAGCCCTTTTTCTAATCTTTTTTTTATTTTTTTTTTACTGTAACTATCCTCTAACCTTCAGCCTTACCCAAGCACTTCCCTTAACCCTTGTATATATTGTTGCATGTCAACAGAGTTGCAAATGAACTCCATTTATGAAAACAACATTTAGTGAAGTAGGTTCAGACTAAAAGCATTGTAGAGAGTAGTATTGTAAAGGGTAGTATTGTAGAGGTAGTATTGTAGTGGGTAGTATTGTAAAGGGTAGTATTGTAGAGGTAGTATTGAAGAGAGTAGTATTGTAGAGGGTAGTATTGTAGAGATAGTATTGTAGTGGGTAGTATTGTAGAGATAGTATTGTAGTGGGTAGTATTGTAGAGGTAGTATTGTAGAGATAATATTGTGGAGGTAGTATTGAAGAGAGTAGTTTTTGTAGAGGTAGTATTGTAGAGAGTAGTATTGAAGAGGTAGTATTGTAGAGGGTAGTATTGTAGAAGTAGTATTGTAGAGGTAGTATTGTAGAAGTAGTATTGTAGAGGTAGTATTGTATAAGTAGTATTATAGAGGTAGTATTGTAGAGGTATTATTGTAGAGGTAGTATTGTAGAGGTAGTATTGAAGAGAGTAGTATTGTAGAGAGTAGTATTGTAGAGGGTAGTATTGAAGAGAGTAGTATTGCCCTGTCTCACCACACTGCAACTCTGGGGCTTCGTCGCTGTTGTCCCAACAGTCGTTGTTCCCGTCACATGTCATTGACTGGGGGACACAGTTGCCATTGGTACAGGTGAACTGTGAAGGGTTGCAGGTTTGTATCTGGTCCTCTGGAAAATATAGAGAGACAAAGCTTAATATGTGTGTCCTGTGTATAGTATAATATACACAGTATATATAATAGTATATATATATATATCAATAGTATAGTAAAATGTATAATACATATTACTGTATGGCTTCTCACTGACACTGGCCGACTCAAAGCAAACGTCAGCAATTGCCTGGGGCCTCGAGCAGGGAGGGGGGCCTCATGTGAGCATGAAATCATTTAGGTAAATTGAGGCCAAGAATTGATCACATTAGATCAAAAAACACATGTTTCATCATATTAAAATGTCCTAAAAACAGCAGCCTAATATTCTCTCTTTGTTCGCTTGTCTTGCCCAGGCCTGCTATCTTGTCAATGTCTGAAATGCCGACACCATGTGAAGCGCAGCGCTCTCACATGCCAAAGGCGCGCCTCGTTGCAGTGGAACAATCTGACCGAATCAAAAACTCAGATACAAGGTAGAAAACCCTTGCTACACAACTGAGGTTGGTGGCATTTATTTAACAATAAGTCATCGTGACCACATCCTCCACAAATCAGACGTTTCATTCACTGAATTAGTAAGATTCCGACATGTTTACTCATGAGGAAGAATAAAGACCAAAGTTTCCACACATCATGCGAGTGAGTTTTTAAAACTGTAAAGTACGAAAAAAAAAAATTAAAACGTTGCTATGTGTGCATCAGCTTATTTTATTATTTTTTTAAATTGGGGGGGGGGGGGGGGGGGTAGATCAGCTTTGACAATTAATAAATACAATTTAAATCCTATCAGCTAGGTTGTATAATTTCTAGTGCCTTTTTCCCCTGCCCCAACCAACCATCCCCAAATTGTAGGACATTAAAAGAAAATAACAACCTGTACAAATTCCCATCTCTGCCTGCATGGGGTTCACAAGTGAATCAGCCAATTAACTATCCATTCCACATCCAATATCCGATGTCCCAGGTCAACCCACCTTTCCCAGTATATTAACATTTTACAATTTTACCTCGCAATACTCTATAACCATTCCATTGGTATAAATGTTGTCGTGATTTCCTTAAAAATAAATATTTTACCTAACAGTAAAATCAGATTCTGTTTTTTTTGTTGGCTAGTAGCCTATATTAAAAGAGCAAATGAATAAAAAAATGTGTCTTTGTCTTTTCATAATTTACTGTGTTACACTATTGCATGTTCAGCTTGCTTTATCATAATCAGTCATAAGACACTGGGCATATATTCACAAATAACAACTTAACACTTTGCTAGGTAGTAAGGAGGAACCCGCACAACTGCAAAGTACCACAGTACCAGGTTGGTTAGTAGTAAGATTTCTTCCCTAGCCCTTTGAAGATTCCTATGGGAACCGCCTGTTATGGTTTACTTGTGGGTTTCCTAGTTACACAGCTTTAGACTAGAAACTTACGGCAAGATGGTGGTTCATCCGTTCCATCAATACAGTCCCTAACGTAGTCACACACAAAGGAGCCGGGGATACACTTTCCCTCGTCACAGCGGAACTGGTCAGGGGAGCATGTCCTGCCCGCTGAAATATACCACACACACACACACACACACACACACACACACACACACACACACACACACACACACACAATATACCACACACACACACACACACACACAAATGCAGACCCGAAAAACATTAAACTCAAAGGTCAACGATAAGGTAAACCCTTTGCTCAAGCACACATGTCCAAATATGAGATATCACACATCACATTTTTACAGGACTTATAGTAACTTACCACAGAACAGAGGGTTCTCATCACTGTTGTCTCCACAGTTATTAAAACCGTCACACAAACTGTCGGAGTAGATGCAAATGTTGGTGGTGTCACACTTGATCTGTCCTGAGGGACATGTTCTGTCAGCTGTAGGGAGAGCGAAGCAGGCATGACAACTCTGAAGTAGGGTTGGACGATATCAAAAATGTTTTATCGACGATATTATTTTAGAGAATATCACCATACATGGTATATATACGATAATATACATACATACATACATACATACATACATACATACGTACGTACATACATACATACATAATATGTACATACATACGTATATATATATATATATATATATATATATATATATATATATATATATATATATATATGATAATATCGCTCATTGCATATGCATGCATATGTATGGCTGGTGTTGTAAATAGTCTGGTGAAACAAAGAGACACGTTCTCACTGCTAGATGTGCTTTGTATTGCAAAAATAGCAGGACACTACACTTGCAGTTTTGCACATATCTAGAGTTTTAAGCACTTTTACAAACTATGTCCGTAGGAGAACAATATCACAATATGCTCCAAATATCACAATCCAATCCTACTTCGAAGAGCAGAAGTCTGTTTCAGAAAGCAAACGCCCTTATCGGTCCCACAACTTAATGTTTTATTATGTACCGAACATCACATTTTCCCTTTGGAGATCAATACGGTGTGTGTTAAACTCAATTCAAGCAAAAATCCTTGCAGCAAAGATTATAATGGATTATTCCAAATGAAATGTTTGCAGTGCTGATCCCAAAAAGAGTGAATGTAAAATTGTTCACATGGGTAAGCACACGCAAGATATCAGAGTTATATGCTTCATATTTTCATCGACCTATCAGACCTAGCACAGAAAACCTGACGTTTGGACGATGTCTTTTCAGTTGTGGTCACTCACGACAGTTGGTCTCGTCCGAGGTGCCGTTATCCCGGCAGTCGTTGAAGCCGTTGCACACGAAGGTAGCGCTGATGCAGCGTCCGTTGGCACAGGTGAACTCTGTGGCAGGGTTACACGTGGGGAAGGGACAGCCGAGCTCGTCGCTGTTGTCCCTGCAGTCATTGGTGTAGTCACAGACGTACGACAGGGGCACGCAACGCCCGTTGTCACAGGTGAAGTCCATGGCTGAGCAGGTGTGGAAGGCTGGGAGGGGACGGAGAGACGGAGGGAGTGAGCATGAGTGTAAGGCTCTACAGTCATAGGACATTGAAGGTGTTGTGAATGGTGTGGTTGAAGAGGACAATGAAGAGAGAGCGTGAGGCTGGAAATGGGCTGGAGGGAGTAAGTAAGCAAGTGTTGAAGGCTATAGGTTAATATCACATGGAAATACAGAGAATACAGGTGGGAGCGTGTCAAATAGTTTTGACTTAGTTGTTGCTTGGTTTTGCTAGAATGGCTACTGATGGGAGTCTGATCGAGTGAGGTCCTCACCACACACTCTCTCCAGCTCATCTGAGTTGTCCGAGCAGTCACTGTATCCATCACACTTCCAGCGCACAGAGATACAGTTGCCATTCAGACAGGTGAACTGCTCCGGCTGACAGCGGTGGCCGTTATCACGGATACAGTCCCTTCCGTTGTTGGCCAGGTACCAGTTGCCCTGCTGGGGGCACTGACACTCTGGACCAGACGGACCTATAGGGAATGGGTTTGCGACATGATTATTAGAGTAGGACTATCTCGTTAAACCTCACCAGCCCTTTAACTAGCAATGACTGAAACAGTGTTAGCGAACTGACTGACGAGACAGAAAAATCTAAAGGACTGGATGATACTGTATATCCACCAATACATGACACAACCTATATACGTGATCACTGACCTGACACACAGAGGTGGCTACACCCTCCGTTGAACTGCTGGCAAGGGCTGGAGCAGCTCTCCTGCTTTGACCGAGTGTACGCATGTATGTCGTTGGGTCTGTACTGGAGGTCCTGGGCCACGACGGTGACCCCTGACCCGTCGTCCTTGCTGGCACGGTAGACGGCACGTGTGGTCCAGTCGGTCCAAAAAATGTCCTGCTGGAACACGGTCATGGCGTAGGGGTACTGGACCCCGCTCACAATCATCTGGCGGTTCTGACCAGTCAGAGTGGACCGCTCAATCTTATCCCTGAGAGGGGGAAAGAGATGGATGGAAAGAAAGAATGTTAAATGTTACAAATGTAAGCTAGGAATTTGTTATAAGAAATGGATGGATAGCCCAAAATACAGTGCCCTGCGTAAGTCATGGGACAGTGAAGCATTTTTTCTTCTTTTGGCTCTACACTCCAAAAGTTTGGATTTGAAATCAAACAATTACTATGAGGTTCTCAGCTTCTATTTGATGGTACTGTATTTGTGTATATATTGGTTTCACCCTTCAGAAATTAAACCACTTTTTTATGCATAGTCCCCGTATTTCAAGCTACCCAAAAGTAATGGGACAGATTCATCACATGTCCAAATTAAGCACTCATGCTTAGTATTTGGTGTACAATCGTTTGCATGCAATAATGCCTGAAGTCTGTGACCCATTGACCCCACTAGACACTAGGTGTTTTCTCTGGTGATGTTCTGCCAGGCCTGTCCTGCAGCCATCTTCAGTTTTGAGGTATTTTTGCCTGAAATCTTCTCATCAGGAAATTAAATTGGTTAAAGTTCAATTGGATTTAAATCTGAAAATTGACTTGGCCAGTCAAGAACTTTTTTTTTTTTTCAAGAACACTTTTTGGCCCTGAAAAACTATGGTAACTGAAATGCTATTATAGTATGTTTTGGGTCATTGTCTTGATGAAGCGCCATCCAATGAATTTGGAGGCCGTTGCTTGTACTCGAGCAGACAACAAATGTTTCTGTACACTTCAGAATACATTCTGTTGCTGCCGTCACAGCAGTTACATCATCAATTAAGACAAGTTAGCCAGTTCGAGTGGCAGCTATACATGCCTTCACATTAAAACCCCCTCCACCTTGTTTCAGAGATGAGGTGGTATGCTGTAAATCTTGGGCAGATCCTTTTTTCTCCAAACTTTCCACTTGCAACCACTCTGGTACATGATAATATTCATCTTACCGTCCACAAGATCTTTTTCCAGACCTCTGCATGTATTTTTAATAACCATAAGTTACTGTAAGTGAAAATCCTTTTTGAGGATAGTGGACTAGTGGATTGCACCTTGCAGAGAAGTTTTGCATTCTGCAGATGGTGGTCTCTGACACATTCATGCCTATCTGCTGGAAAGTGTTCCAGATCTGTGGGACAGTTGTATTGGGGTTTTTCTTAATTATGGTGCATCCACTTCGGGCATCCACTGTAGAAGTCTTCCTTGGCCTACCTGCCCATTGCTGAGCTCACCAGTGCTTTCTTTCTTTTTTAATGATGTTACAAAATGTTGATTTTGGCAAACCTTTGGCTATGTTTCTGATTTTTCAGCCTAATAAAGGCTTCCTAGAATTTCATTTTTTGGTCCTCATGTTGACAGACACCAATAGCAGACACCAAAGGCAAACACAAAACCTAGAATCAATACTAGACATTGATAGCTCTCTTATGCCTGCACAAATTAGAACAGAACACACCTGACTTACCAGAAAAAAAAGAAAAAGAAAAAGTGTTATGCATGGTGAAACCAATATACAGTACCAGTCAAAAGTTTGGACACACCTTGCCAAGAGTGTGCAAAGCTGTCATCAAAGCAAAATGTGGCTACTTTGAAGAATCGAAAATATAAAACATATTCTGGTTTGTTTAACACTTTTTTGTTTACTACATAATTCCATATGTGTTCCTTCATAGGTTTGATGTCTTCAATATCAATCTACAATGTAGAAAATAATAAAAAATAAAGAAAAACCATTGAATGAGGTGTGTCCAAACTTTTGACTGGTACTGTATACACAAATATCATCACATAAAGGCTGAGAATCTCTACTTTAACCTCACAGTTTGTTGTCAATTGTTTGATTTAAAATCCAAACTTTTGGAGTGTAGAGCCAAAAGAAGAATAAATGATTCACTGTCCCAGTAGTTACGCAGAGCACTGTATATGGTTACAGTATTTCTCACTTTATTGTTTGTAAACAATGTCCTTATAAACAAACAATATACAGTATAGCTTTGAAATATGTTTAAAACTATAATTTCAATAATATTATCATGGCTGTTAGAGCATCCAGAGCTCTGTCTATGATTTTGAGAGTTGTCACATATACCCAACCCCATCTTTTCTTCATATCAAATGAAGTGGCAGGGCTAAAAAAACTAATTAAGGATTGCACATTTAAGGCTGGTATCAACAAGGGCAGTGTTTATATAAAAAATATAAATACACATATTCTTAATACTTTATTCTGAGTGAATATTTCTCTCGGCTTACAGAGAGGCATCAGCCCAGTAGAGCATTCTCTCCTCATAGTCCAGTGACAGGCCGTTGGGCTGAGACAGACTGGTGTTGATGATGGGCACACGGAAATTTCCACCCAGTGTAGCTCTCTCTATCTTAGCAGGACTCCCCCAGTCTGTCCAATACAGATATCTAGAGAGGGGGAGAGTGAGAGGAAGAGAAAGACAGTTTTAACACAGCTTTATTTTACACTTTGTGAAAGACGGCACTCCTTGCCTTCTCAGAGTATGACCATAGCAACAATATGTTCTTCATTGGAACCATTGTTAATTTATGTGACATAAAAAGGCTTAATGTTTAAAAAGTCTAAATAGTGTAAAACATCTGACAGTCATTTAAAGTTGAATTTAGTTCTCACCTTTGAGATACATTTGAAATTTCCCAATCAGAGCAAATAGGCCATAGGAATGAATCAGATATCAGGCACATTCGAGTACAGCTCAAAAAGAATCAATGGTATGAAAAAGTAGGAAAAAAGTGGGAATTTAAAATTAGTTTTGAAGTTAATAGGTTTAGGCTGTGCTCACGGTGGTATAGGCATGAATAGGATTTTATGAAAATTCGAGTGAAGCTGAAAAAGTGTAAATAGTATAAAAAATCTAAATCTAAGTTCTTTAGGTGGAATCAGTCTACACAGAGAGAGAGAGAGAGAGAGAGAGAGAGAGAGAGAGAGAGAGAGAGAGAAATGTAGCAGAATGTACACATTACCTAATACAGCACATCATAATGGATCTAAATATGGACTTCAAACCACTTTTGAGGTATGAAAACATCTGAATAATCTGGGGTACAACATCCCTTGATTAAACAGTTCAAGACACCCCACTGTTTATGTGTAACACGATCCAATGAATCAGTGGAGAACACACTCAGAACACACTAGCTTGAACTGATCAATATCATCAGACAGAGAGCGAATGCTACCAGAAAACCTAAACATCTACTTTTCAGTTAGTTTTACCCATAGCAGGGGTCCACAATGATGCCTCGAGGGCGGTTGGCATGGGCGATCAAGGAGCGATTCTGTCCGTTAACCCCCAAGGCCTGGACACTTCTGTTGTAGTAGTCGGTGAAATACAGCCGCTTGTGCACCCAGTCATACGCCAGCCCTTCAGGGTCATCCAGATCTAGAGAGAGAGAGGGAAAGGGGAAAGGGAGAGGAAGGATGAGGAGAGAAGGGAAGAGAGAGAAAAGAAACAGAGAAATAGAAAGGAAAGATTACTTTATTATTGATTAGAAACGGACACACACACACACACACACACACACACACACACACACACACACACACACACACACACACACACACACACACACACACACACACACACACACACACACACACACACACACACACACACACACACACACACACACAGGGTCATCTTGCCTGGCGACCCATCCTTGAAACGCTCCCCCCACTATCATTATTCTCCGCAGATTCAAGTCTGGATTAGATTTCGTCCCTGAGGACTCCAAGAACGGAAATCCATTCTTGCCAGTCAGCATCCTTTCAGAAACTTAAACCCACATTACGTCAAATGCTTTGACACTCTGATTGCATAACATCCTTCAACTGTGACAATCACAATCGACCTCCAAGATGGAAGATCCAGACTGAATTATATGTAGTGAACGATACAGTGAAATAAAATTCAGGATGGGTCGCCAGACAAAGAGTCTTCTGTGCCAAAAGCATCTATGACTTGATAGCAGCAACCCTCTGGTTGTCCGCTCACATCTAGCCACATTTTCCCCATCAGACCTGTTATGTACACTAGCAACCATCCGGCTGCTGGCAGCCTCTCTAAGCTTGGCTATGATGCCACCCAAAGAAAGAGGGGGAGACAGAAAAAGGCAGGAGTAAACAGCTACACTCTACGTTGTTTTCCAGCGATTGTAACCCAACCCAGACCATTCCACTTACTTGTCACAATGATGACTGGTGGGCTGGTGATGGAGGCAGTGTTCACATAGCCGATCCTGCTCCGACCTATCCCCATATACTGGGTAAAGAAGACTCGCTTCTCCTGAACATCATAATCCAGGGCCACCACAGTGTAACCCAAGTTTACTGGAGGGAAGGGGGTGGTATGGTCTGTTGGGTCCAGGCGCATGCTATTCAAGGTGTAGTCAGTGGTGAACACCAGAAACTCATCAAGACCGTAACCGCAGGTCACACCGTTGTTGAGGAGTGAGCCGTGGGCACAGGCGCATTTGGGCTGCTGTTGCTCAGGCAGGGCGAAGCAAAGCTGCTGGCAGCGCCCGTTGTTCTCCTGGCATGGGTTGAAGCCCACCTGGTTGGCAGCAGTGGGCTGAACGTGAGCGTCGAAGACCACAACATCCGTCAGGCCCTGCACACCATCCCGAATCACCTGATAACAATTATGATGATATATTTTATTTTCAAAGTATTATTTGCTCAAGAGCTCATACTGTACATACAATAACAAACAGTAAAATACTACATTATAATAATGAATATGTACAACACAGATTCAGTGAAAGTGCATAACGTGAAAGACACAAACAGGTTAACAGTTTGTAAAGCTAGATTTTGTTGGAAATCTGCCACCTCTGGCCAGCACGGCGAAATTCAGTTTGAAGTTCCAAACAACAACATCCTCCCTAATAATAATAATATAACCCCTGAAATGGACCGGACATTAGCTATTTTGTTTTTGCATACACGCAAGATTCAGAGAGACAGCTACCAGAGACAGAAAGCCGAAAACCAATGAGTCCACTCCCCTAGAACACCCCTGGTGGTAACAACATGTTTGTATGCAAACCGAGTGTCGGGTGTTGGACACTGCATTTAAGAAATCGCTTTTCCCGAACCAAAACAGCGTTCGTAAACAAAATATTTCTTTCAAGGCATCCCATTCCCTGGTTGCTACCAATAAAACATTACATTCATTACAACCATTAGGAAGCTTTTAGAAAGCTTGAATGTTACATACTGGACCTTTAATACTCACCTCTGCCTGGTCAGTATTTGCCGGATCCTTGTTGGCCTGGAAGAGCTTTCCAAGCTTCCGGTCCACCCACAAAATATAATTCCCAAATATAGACACACTGTACGGGGATGGGTAGCGGCTTCCATAGCGAACTATCTGTCTCTGGCTGCCATCGGACGCCATACGTGAAATCATATCCAGGACATCGTCGGTCCAGTACAGGAAGTCATTGGTGTAGTCCACGGTGAGGCCACGTGGCGATGCCAGGCTCTCTGATGCCAGCACAGTGCGGTTGGCACCATCCAGCTGCGCGCGCTCGATCTTGGGTGTCTGGCCGCCATCGGCCCAGAAAAGGAAGCGGAGCTTGGGGCTTACAGCCAGGTCACGGGGACGGTCCTCGGAGGACTTGAGGAGGACCATACGGTAGGTAGTGTTGAGAGGGACAACCTCCAGGAAGGTCTGGGTCTCAAAGACATTGGTGAAGTAAAGGTTGCCTGAAGAGATTGTGAAAGAGAGGGGAGAGAAGAGAAACAAAGTTCCAATTCAAAGAAATGTTCAATGATCCACTGACTCATGGCAAAAAGTGGGTGCACCTGAACTTGTAATAGGCTGTGAAGAAAATAGTGGATTTTAGACCCATTTAGTGGCTAACTACAGTTGAATGAAGCTTAAATCTCCAGTACTAGCACTTGCTTGTCCAGTTGCCGCTTGCTAGCTGTATTAAAAAAAAAAACGTACGTAGATCTGTTCACATCACAAGAGAACTCGCTATGTCCATTATTCTTCATGATCACAGATCATCATGCTCCTGCATGCCTTCCCTCCAGTGGGCCGAATCCCTCCCACACTCAAAAGTCTGAGAGTGAACGGTTCGTCCCTACTCCTGATAGCCCGAATTGGACCAGGAAACCTTGCAGGTTACAGATGTGCAGGGCCAATTATTCCACCCTCATCCCGAGCTGATGGATTTATGGGTTTGGCCCATGAAAGGTCGTACCTAGTCAGGCAAGGCCTGCCTCTGAACGTGATTGCCACAATTCAGAGTGCTAGGGCACCGTCCACCAGAGGTCTTTACGGCCTGAAATGGTGGCTATTTGGTGCCCTATCTCTGCAATCCTATCCTTCTTACAGGACCCGCTCGGCAAGTGCAAAGCCTTCTTTACAGTGAATCTGGCTGCCTTCGACGTGCCACTTCGGTAGAACGAGTATGAGTGACTTGCATTTGGCATCGGTCCACCCTACATGCACTCAGTTTGTCCTTGGTGGACAGGACAGCATCGTTCAGTGTTTGTAATCAGTTGTCCGTCCGCTTTGTGAACCCTGCCAAGGATAAAGCACAGTGTTCACAGCACCCCTCCCACTGGATTATGGGGGCCACAAGGCTTACAATTCTGGGTATTGTAGCCCCCTGTGGGGTTCTGGGCACACTCCACCCATGGGTTGGGGGTGTCCTGGGCCCTGTTCAAGGGTGTTTCTGTCTCAGAGATATGTGCTGCTGCCAGCTAGGCTACTCTTCATACCTTTAGGGTCTTAGAGCCTGGACGTGACTGGGTTCTCTTTGGAGACTGCGTGATGTAGAAGTAGTACAAGGTATATTCTTGTATCCATACAGGTTTCCAGTTCAGACCAGGCAATTGGGGAGTTTTGCAGGGTCCCATAGTGAGGGCTGAAGCGGATTGACTGAAAGAGAACTAAAGGTTACAAATGTAACCCAGGCTATGTGATGGAGATGAGGGAGACCCCTCCCCTCATTGCCCCTTGGGCTGAGCTTGTGAAGAGTGGATCACTGGATGAAATGGCTCGCTTGCTGCGTTCCCTTTATTCGGATGGGTGATTTATCAACTGCAAGCGTCACGGACTGTAGTACCAGGTGTGATTGAATAGGGGTCTTCAGGGAAAGGTACACAAGAGTACCATAGTGAGGGGTCTCTCTCATCTCCTTCAGAGAACCTGAGTTACATTTGTAACATTTAGTTTCCATCCCTTTGTAGCTTCTTTCTGCAAAAGATTTCCCACAGGCTTTGAGAACGAGGAAAGCCTTGTCTCAACGAGGTTATGGTGAGCACAACAAAACGGTTTCCAGTGGAGAGATTCAACACTGTTTTTAGCCTGATCACTACAAAAAATAAATTCTCATCAAAATAATACATATTAGCAACTTTTCCTTTCGATATTTCATATCACTACAGTGTGGAGAAACATTTTGTGCAGTCATTTGATCGTAAATAGCTGTTGTAGTGGTTTAAAGTACACTTTATACTCTGTCCTAGCCTCCTGCTCTAGTCTTACACATGCGTTGCTAATTCCAAGTATTAATTGGGTCATATTGACTTATATGGTGAAGTGGGCCAAATTTGGCCCATGATATTTTTGCTGATTGAGTTTGATGCCTTGATGTATGAGAACATCATGTACCTGCTACCCAGTCCACGGCAATTCCCTGTATCCCTCCTCGTCCGATGCCAGAGGTAACGATGCTGTTGTAGCGTCCTCCGTCTGTCTTGGCCCTGTAGATGCCCCTGTAGGAGCTGTAGGTGCTGTTGTCAATCCAGTACAGATACCCAGATGCCACATGCAGGTCCATCTTGTCAATCACAGAGTAGGAGGCTGCAATGGATGAAAATGCAGTGCCCCGTGTAAGTAATGGGACAGTGAAGCATTTTTTCTTCTTTTGGCTCTACACTCCAAATGAGATTCTTAGCTTTTATTTGATGGTATTTGTGTACATATTGGGTCACCATTCAGAAATTACAACACGTTTTATGCATAGTCCCCCTATTTCAGGGTACCCAAAAGTGATGGGACAATTGGCTTGACAGGTATTTCTGGTTTGTTGTGTGTGCTCCCCAATTGAGTGTGCTTGATCATTATTTACTATCATAGCACTGTGTGCTGTTGTGCCAGGGTGAATTTATTCAGCTATAAATATACAGTAGTCACATGAATGAATGAATGAATGAATGAATGAGTAGATATGCTAAATAAATTAATTGAATGACTCACATCCACCGACAGGCACCATGGCCTCTGAGTGATCGGAGCTGTTGATGTGGATGCCTCTGATGAGCTTAAGGGTAGAGATGATAGCAAAGGAGTCATACTGCTCGCAGCTAGACCCGTCCTGAGATGCCACAAAGCCTGTGGTACAGGCGCACGTCTTTTGCCCCCCTGGCTTGGGCAAGCACAGGTGGGGACAGCCTCCATTGTTGGTGCTGCAGGCATTACTGGTCCCAGCAGAGTCTGGGGGAGGAATGAGATTCAATGTATGGGATGGGAGGTCCTTGCTGAAAAAAAACGTTGTATGTATCTGAAGACTAACAGTATAATATCAAACTTCACTTCCATATACACATGTTCATATTTTTCATGTCATCAGATGAGTACTTTCCAGTACTATTTTTCAGCATGGCAATGAAAGGCAATGTGCTTATACTGCATGTGTATGTATCCAAATGTCATATCTCAATACCAGTGGTAGCAATACTCACCGTCTCTGGCGTGTACTTTGAGGGCTCGGAGCCCGGACATCCCACTCCGCATGACCACCATGTTGGCTCCCGTCCCCTTGTCTACTCTCTCAATGACCTCATAGTCCAGGTCAGTGTAGTACAAGTAGCTCTGGTGTACTGTCAGACCCCAGGGGTGAGACAAGCCTCTCACTATGGTCACCCTGCTGACCCCGTCCATGGTGCCACACTCAATCTGTTCACAGGTTTGAGAGTGAGAGTGAGAGTGAGAGAGAGTGAGTGAGCCAGGGAGTGACAACCAAATAGCTGATTAATGACCTCTTTGCTTTGTGAGTGCGCTGTGTCCATGTAGCTGACTGCCAAAATGCACGGAATCAATTAAGAAACATTATATTGCTATGACTTAATTAAGATGCAATTTCGAGGACACACATATTCCATGTCTAACATCATTTTTTGAAGTGTCCATGAAGTGTCCATCATTTGTTCTAAATTAAGGTTTATCCAAGGACATCATTTTGAATGTCTCAGACCAGACAATAATTTGTCCTTTTCCAAATTGAAACAACAACTCATAAGCTACTCTTCATGTAATTCATTAGGCGGCAATGTTTGTAAACACACTATAACACATTGTAAACATATCCATTAGCCGAGGTGAATGACCTGAAATAAAACATGACAAATAGACGAGCTGATTCCCTACTGCCGTCACGGTACCCCAGAGACATGGTATATGCCATTTAGCTGACGCTTTTATCCAAAGCGACTTACATTGCAATGAGTGCATACATTTTTCAGTATATATGGTCCCTATGGGAATCAAACCCACAACCTAAGCATTGTTAGTGCCATGCTCTACCAACTGAGCTATAGAGAACCATAGAGACATTGTTGCATAAGCGTCAATCTTTTAAACTCTGACCTACTGTCGCAGCTACCTTCATCTGAAATCGTAATGAATGCATGTCGCAAAGCAGCGAGTTTGGACAGTATGATGACCAGAAAAATGATCTTCTCCCTGCCAAGGCCCGATAACACTACCAGTGAAAACGTTTGCAGACAAGCTTTAGTTAACTAGCTGAACCTAGGTACGATCACCGGCACTGTCATTAGACATTTGGCGGACGTATTATGGGTTAGGGTTATGGTTAGATGATTGTCGCAAAGGAGCATCAAAGTTTGGATGAAACAGCGGTGAGCCATGACATAGAGTAGCTAGCCATTATTAAAACACCACACCTCCAATTTCTAAGAAATGATCTCCAGTTACACACTACCATGGATAGCAAGCACATTTTCTGGTTTACAGGGCATAAATGAACATTAGGGCATACATACATTTCACATTGCACTCACTGCAATGTAAGTCGCTTTGGATAAAAGGTGAATGCAATATTTTATACATTTAATAAAAACTGTATGACCTACAAACTTAGTAGGTCTTGATGCAACGCTCTGTGACATTAACTGATGGGGCCCGAAAGCCGCCTCTTAATCGATTGTGTAGAAATTGCTATTGGTCTGACTAGGAATTATTTAGGACTGAGGACTGGTCTGTATACTAGCAACTAGTGTACATCCTGTACTGTACTACAACAAGTAGGCTTTAAAGGAGCCCAAATTAATAGTGTACACTTGTATAGCATGCATTCAAGTAGAGGTGTGTGTGTGTGTGTGTGTGTGTGTGTGTGTGTGTGTGTGTGTGTGTGTGTGTGTGTGTGTGTGTGTGTGTGTGTGAACCCACCAGCCCAGTGCTGGTGACCCCCCAGTAGAGTTTGCTCATGGCGATGTCAGTGGTGATGAACTCTATGTGGCCCAGGTTGCCAGTGTAGAGGTTTTGCAGGTTCCCACCATCCATGTCAGCACTCGCAACCTTAGGAGGTACTCCACTGTCTGTCCCTCGGTCTGTCCAGAACAGCTTCCTGTGGAGCAGGAAATCAGACAGTATATTTGTACTTATAGTATATTACGAAATGGTAATAGAAAAAAGTAAAGTCCAGATTCCTATAATACTAAAACAAATCAGAGACAGACACATTGTATTGTATTATCATTAATAAATTACTTTCATGACACAATGGACTTTTGGAATGCCACACTGTACAAACAGTGTTGCATGTATTCATATTCTTTGGTATACTTTGGCTATACAGTAGATGTACATAAGCTCAGATGAATCTTTACCCTCTAGCTGGATCCAGGGCTATTCCGATGGGCTCTCCTGCCCCCTCTGGCTTCCCTGTGTCTGTGATGAGAGTCTTCCTATAGTTTTGTACTCCATCCACACGTATGACCTACAGTACAGTGGATGAGAGGCATCATGACACCTTGTGAATGCAATGTTAAAGGGGAAATCTGGGATTCAAAGAACAACAAACCCTGCCACTTCTTTGCCCCGGATGAGGGATGGGACTCGATAAATGTAACCACTCTCAAATTCATAGACAGAGCTATGGATTCAAGGACTGTCCATAAGATCCAAATGATAGTTGTAACTATGTTCTGAAGCTATACAGTGTTTGTTTACGATTACATTGTTTACAAAAAATGGAGTAAACAAAAACAAGCTTATATTTTGGGTTCTGATGGGGTAAGACAGTTGAACTAAGCTCATGAGGCACATCATTAATTTATATTTAAAAAAAATGTACAGTATATGGGTCATTCCATAAATGTCAATGTGTGACATTTCAAAGTGGTTAAATACAGATAAGAAATGTGTAGTATTTAAGCTTAGAATGTTTCAGGAATAAAATAATTTTAGAATTGGACTTCACGTTGTCCTAAGTTTGACAACATACATTACACACCTCTAAAACTACACACATAAAATGGACATCAAAACACCATTGTAGGGCCTTATAGGTTGGCAGTTACAATATGAAGGGTTGGCAAGTAAATGTGGCTATGTATTGTTACGAACAAAGCATATCTTAATATTAATAATCTGAGTTTTGGTTGATTAGAGCAAGAATGGTCAAGTGAGAATAAATCAAATGAGACTTTAATAACACTGTAAGCTTACACAACTATCACAAGGCAAATACATCATAAACAAATGTTACATTCTACCCTCATGGTAACTGATAGATAGAGAGAGAGAGAGGTATAAAGGGAGAGAGGGAGAGAGAAAGAACGAACAGGCCATTTGGCCTCAATACCATGCCCACAGACAACTGCTGGGACCACAGACCAGAAAACAGAGAGAAAGATATGCTACTCAACATTCTGTTTTATACCCGTCTTCCAACCATGAGTAATCAAATCAAGAGCTGTTTATAAGGGAGAACCAATAAGACAATATCCTATCAGTACCAGTCAAATTACATCCATGTAGGTGTCCTTCTCTCTCTACCCCCATGGTCAGGTAGTGGGTTTTCTGGGCTTTCACCAGGCTGAATGTCATTATCAGGAGGAAACAATGGACCAAGAGCATGTCCCTGCCCCCCTGGCACTGCAGGTGCCATCAGAGAGTTTGTAAGTATGGGTCCCCTTTTGTCATGGACCTGGAGAGGCATGGTGTACCTTGACTGTACCTCAGGCCAGGCCAGGCCTCTTGACTCTCACGAACGAGCCACACTGGAAGTTCACCTCCTTTGCTCCTCTTTTCCTATCTGTGTAGGTTTTGCTTTTCTCCTGTCTGTCCATCACCGTCTAGGCTATGTCAGCCTGTGTTGGTGCTCTGTAGGCCTGAGGAATATCAAGACCTGCAACATGGAGCTAGTTCGGAAAGCCTGGCAAAATCCTTTGCAGAAAATAGCTACAAAGGGGTGATAACCAGTTTGAAATGAGTGACACCTCGCAACACTTTAAACCAATCAAATACCTTGCTTGGGTGGAGCTCCAAAAAAACTGAAGTCGGTTTATCCTTCAGGTTTTCTTCCATTTTCTTCAATGTTGCAAGCTAGCATAGGCAACAACTCTCTACAAAATAGTCCTACCCGGCGTACATAACAACAAGCAACCATTCTATGGGCATGTTGGAAGACGGTTCTTGGTATGTAACATCCAATGAAATTGCGAGCACATTCTCCCATTGCTCCGTCCAGTTCAATCCATGCCAGAAAGGCTAATCTAGAAGCTAAGTTCTCCAGACCTCCAAAAGAGGCATGAGAATAATGTGATTTGGAGGTATGGCTATGCAAGACTATTTACCCACTAACCTTCAATTCATTCTCAGTGGAGTAAAACAAAACAAACTTTACCTCGATGGCTTTATTGGTTGGATTGGTGTAGAACATCATGCGGCTTATCCAATCAAAAGCCAAGCCAGAGGGTGAGCCAATGATAGCAGCTGGAGCAAACTGATTCCTGTTGGTTCCATCTGTTTTCACCCTCCAAATGGAACCCTGGAAAGAGAGAGAAAGAAAGCACTACATTAGAAAGGACTCCTTCTAATGAAATTAGAAGGAAAACAAACTACCTACATAAACTAACTTACAGACCATGTACAAAATCAATATGATAAAACTCAAATCATGGAGGATTCATTTATTATATCCAAATTACCACTTCAGTAATAATTGCTTAATACATACATTGAATCATTATCCTTATCATTATTATCTAATCATCCTTAATTTAGCATAAAACAGCATACACAACTCAAACCACATCTCAGTATAGTATATTTCTAACCAATACACTTCCTTGAAAGCCTATACAAAGCCTATAGGTTTGTGTTAACACAATGCAGTCTTACATATTGATTCCCTCTGTTCTTAATAGTACATGTCACTCACAATGCTCTGCACCCAATAGACAAACTGCTCCTGGTCATCAAAGTCAATGTCCTGCCCCTGGGTGATGCCTGAGACAGGTACCATGGCATTGTTGGAGGGGTCAGTGGGGTCCAGAGGGACACCAAAGATCACAGTGTCCCTCACCACCATCAGGAATGGGGTGTCATCTGGCATAAAATAGAATAGAACATTATTTATTTTATATTAATATATAATACAACAGAAAGCCAGCCTAAAAACATTCATAACCTGAAAATAATCAGAATGTAAAACGCATGTCCTGAGAGAGATGTCATCTGTCATCTGTCACAGAATAAAATTAAATAGAACAGATAGTTAAAATATAATAAAACAGAAAGTCAGCCTAAATCATTAACCTGAAAATAATGTAAAACGTATGCCCTGAGAGAGATGCTGCAAGCATTGCTGTATCTAGATCTGGTCCTGTACCTTTGGTGCAGGTGCGCCCATCACTGTTGAGCTGCCAGCCTGACTGGCAATGACAGGAGAAGTATATGGGCCTCTTGCCAGACAGTAGACACAGTTGACTGCATAGGTTAGCCTGGCATGGGTTGATTGCTGCATGGAAGTAAAACCACATAGTGTTAATAAAACTTTTAAGAAATGTTCATGTCACATTATCTGGGGATTGTTCGAAGCATTACCTTGTGGTTGTTTGATGGGGTGGTCCATGACGATCCCCATGGGCTGGTAGACACCGGTCATAAGGGTGGTCATGTTGCCCCCGTGGAATTTGTTGGTCCTCATGACCTTGCTGGTGTAGCGTTCTGACCAGTAGATGTCGTCCTCAAAGATAGTCATACCATGGGGGTGCTGGAGAGCCTGTAGAGAGAGAGAAAGAGAGAGAGAGAGAGAGAGAGAGAGAGAGAGCAATCATCATAATTATCTGTTAAGGAGATAGGCAACAACACAGGTGCTCATGACAAAGGGCGTTGGAGGACAGTGTAGGGATTTATGTAAACATGTTACTATTATGATTCAGCTGAGGACAAATTCTGAAGGTCTCACCTAATCTCACAGAGCCAGACAGTATGTCTCTGTATATTGCAAACACTCTTAGAAAAAAGGGGTTCCAAAATGGTTCTTGGCAGAGGGCTCGAATCCTTTTTACCCTAATAACCTTTTTTGGAAGAAATGGTTCATTGAGGGTTCTTTGAGGCTTCTTTGTAAAGCGGAAGTGTATTACGTAGAACCCAATTTCATTTGAAAAACCCTTTTCTATTGTAAATTATTATTTGTCTTTGTTGTAGATAGGACCTCACACTGTAAAGCAAAAACATGGAAAAACTTGGATTTCTTAACATACATTTTAAGTAAGGCATCAACCACATCAGAAATAGAAAATTGTTGAAACGAAAACAATGGTTTGCTAGTAGTTTACTGAACTCCCAACAAGCCAGCAGAGGTCTGGGAGAGGGAAGCACAGTCAACCGACTGAACATCGTCAGCTGAACAACCATTTCTCTCTAACAACAAACCTGTAAAGATAAAATGCTGATTAAAAGCATCACTTATCCCATTTTTTTCCTCAGTAACAAGTTCAGATTCTCTCATAACTTGCTTTGGCAGGGAAGAAGAGCAATTCCCATGCTTCAAAGTATTAACTGTTTTCCAGAATTTAGTAGGATCCCCTGGAGAATCAGATCCCCAGATAGTATTTAGAAAGTAGCTTGATATAGCTTTCTTAATAGCAAATGTGTATCTATTTCTCATTTGTCTCAAGAACTGCCAATCAGCTACTGAGTCAGTTTTCCTAGCATTGGCCCAGGCCTGGTTTCTCATCATCAAAAGATCTGACAGTTCAGTAGATTACCAAGGGTTAGACCTATCACAAAGGCTTCTATGTATAACCCTTAGAGGATAAAAGGGTTCTTAGTAGAACCCTTCACAGGGGGTTCTAGGTAGAACCCATTACAGAAAGTTCTACCTAGGACCAAAAAGGGGAAGCTGAGGAACCATTTATGGTTGTAGTTAGAAAGCTTTTTTCTAAGAGTGTATATACTCTGTAGCTGTAAAGTCAGGGAAGCAAGATTAGGTCTCACCATACACAATTATTGCCTTCACATGCATTATAATGTCCATTAAGGCCCAATTCCCCCCGTCATTGTTGGTGTTCAGTCACATTTTATGGATATAACAAAGGGTGTCCCACAAGGTTTGATTCTTGGTCCGGTCCTTTTGACTATTTCTATAAAAAATATTGGGTCTTCTGTACAAAACTGTAAACTGATACTGTCAATGATACTGCCCAATTGAGCGAGTTCCTCATTATAAATACCTGGACATCTATATTTTTTTATTTATCCCTTATTTATACAGGGGAGATCTTACTGAGACCTGAGTCTTCTTTACAGAAGAGCCCTGTAAGATACATGGGGATAAAAGAAACATTGTGCAAAATTACACAATATTTCATGGAAATAAAAGCAGAGGGGGAAAAAATGGAAATCTACAAAAGAATGTATGGAAAAAAAGAGAAAAGTAAGTAAGTCTGTCTGTATGTTTATTTTATATCCATGTATCCATGTAGGTTTCTCCTACTAAAAGTAATCTCTATTCCCCCAGAACCCTGGGACAGTGCCATAGGTCACATAAGACTCACCATGTCGCTGGCCATGACTTGGAAGCGGTTGTTGCCTTCATAGTCACAATAGTCGATGTATTTGAGGTAGGCGTCTGCAAAATAGACCCTGCGTGTGGTGTAGTCCAGGGCTAGGCCATTGGGCCAGTAGACCTTTGTGGTGATGATAGCACGTCGCATGGAACCATCCATGTCAGCCCTTTCTATTCTCGGGTTTTGTCCCCAGTCCGACCAGAACATCATATTGGTGCTGGGAGAGATTTGATTAGAAATTATTAATTTAGTCAGTGATGCACTTTTACAGTGGTAAGGTGAAATGTGAAACATGATACATTAGAGATTGTATAACATTTTTTATTGTCATACCGAAAAAAATACCTCATTCTGAAAATGAAGATTATGCTTAAAGGTGCTGGATGTAAGAATCGCACTTTGCTGCCCTCTGTGGCCAGAAAATGTAAATCATACATATGCTATGCTTCTTTAGAGTAGCACAAAATCCTTCTAAACAACCAAAATGTAAATATAGTGCACAACCTTGACACCACTTTCTCTGAATGCTACTGATTTGTCATGTACATTTAGAGTTTTTAAAAGGTAAAATAGTACATTCTGAACCTTTAGCGCGGCCATGTAATTGTTATTGTTTTAATTTAATTTCAACATCCTTGGGTATCTAAAAAGTCATTGTCTGTGTTTTTTTTGTAAGAAAAATCGTCACTTAATATTTGGAATAGTTATTTTCCCCTTGCTTCCGCCTGTCATTTGGTGTTGCCGCGATAGTCTGGGTGTGATGGTGAGGGCTTTTTAATTGACAATTTGTTTTGTGAGTTGTTCTGTCATTGATATACGCATTCTTTTCTAAGTTCAGTGGTTGCCAATTCTGTAGGCTGCTAAGGGGATCTCGAGACAGTTACCCCTTTGTGGAGCGGATAAAGTGACTTGACAAAAGAAGTTTCAAATTCATCAAAATGATTGGGGCACAAAACTGAGGAGGCACAAAATTCAAACTGAGGGCGCATTGCCGCCTCAAGCACCCTCATGGCACCGGGCCTGGCTGTTATCTGTACCTGCCTGGAGCTGTCACTGTGCGCACCGCTAGCGCTGGCTAAAATGGGAGGGATGTAAAATGTAAACAAATTATATTATTGGTGTATTTGGTTTACTTGGTTGTCATTAGTGTATTAAAAGATCCCTTGGTGACGTTGTGTGGGGGCTCAAAATCACACCCACGAAAAACAAGCCGTAATTCGAGGCTGTCATACTAACTGCTGTCATACTAAGGGACGGTCATCATACTTTTTCACAATGTTGCTTTAACTTCATAGTGTGCAAATACCGTATAAAACACCAGCAAATCAGGGTTTAAACTACATGGCCCCTTTAATGAAATGTTTGGCGCTTTAAACTACCTGTACTTTGCTAATGTGTAAATTCACTGTGTGAAACTGTATGTTTACAGTTAAAGAAACAAAAACTACAAAAACAATACTATATTATTGCCATCATTGCCATATATCTATGATTGGTAGCATTGTGCATTACTGGTTGCGGGGGTCCAAAGCCAGTCCACGGGGGCTGGTGACGTTCTTGGTCAGGAGAACCTTCCTGTAGCGACCATCTAGAGTGGACACCTCAATGTTCTCCATCACTGAGTCGGTCCAGTAGAGGTTCCTAGCCACCCAGTCCACAGCCACGCTCTCTGGCACCATCAGACCAGTGGAGAACACCTATTACAGCAGCAGAACACAGAGAATGAGAACATAATGAAATAATAAATAAATAAAAACATAGTGCATGGATTTAATTAATTTTGTTAAAATGTTTATTACAACACTGTATGTTGTACTGTATTGTATCCATATGCATGACTCATAGGGAACAATAAGGCACACAATTCTAATCTCAATCAAATAGCCACATTTTATGACCGGGTGAACTCCCAGTGTTTAATCATGGAACAATAACTTAAACATAATAATGAACATAATCCCCTCAATGTACTCTCAACATATGTTTCCAACCGTTCGTTTGTCTGTGCCGTTTTGATAGGAGCTCCAGATTTTCTTCTGGGAGGCGTCAGCCCAGTAAATCCTTTTGGTCACACGGTCGAAGTCTACGGTCACGATGCTTGAACCGCTGACAACAGGGCGAATTAAGGGCGGTCGGAAGTTGATCGGGTTGGAGATGATTTGACTGCGCTTGGTAACAAGGAGCAGGGCTGCTCCGGGGTCTGAAAGTAAAAAATATATATACTATAACGCAACCTCATGTGACAGAATTACATATCACAAAAATGTACTTTCATATCATAAAGTACGTGAGAGGTAATGACTAGCAAGTTAGGTGGCATCCTCACTGGAGGCTTTGCAGATGCGTCCATCTAACCCTAGCTGGTAGCCATCTGAGCAGTAGCATCTGAAGGAGCCTCTCTCGTTGTAGCACTGCTGACTACAGAAGCCAGGTATCAGACACTCGTTGATGTCATCGCAGGTCTTGGAGTCGTTAAGGAGCTGGTAGCCTGGTTGGCAGGTGCACTGAGCCCCGAAAGGCCCTTGCATACAACCATCACTGCAGCCACCATTGTTGAGTTCGCAGTCGTCCTGGTCTGCGGGGGTTGACAAGGAGGTGTGTTACACATAGGGTAGGGGTTCATTCAAAATAAAACTTTTGAATGTACTTTACTGTCGAAAAAGGGGAAAATAGGCGATGCAAGTGGTGACCCAAAAACATACAGGACAAATAAGATAAGACTGTTGATATGACTGTTGTTACTCACTGCAGAGCGGCGACTCGTCTCCCCCATTGGGACAGTCCCTCTGGCCATTGCACACCTTCACCAGGGCGATGCACACCTGGTCTGTGGGACACAACCACTGGCCTGAGGGACAACTGAACGGAGGGGTGGGACAGTTCTGCTCGTCGCTCATGTCCCTGCAGTCATTGTCACCATCACACACCCAGCCCTGGGTGATGCAGTTGCCGTTGGCGCACTGGAAGTAGTTGGGCCGGCAGGTATGCGGCGGGCAAGAGTTGTGCTCGTCGGAGCCGTCCTCGCAGTCAGGGTGCCCGTCACACTCCCACTCGTCTGGCAGGCACAGGCCATCCGTCTGGCACTGGAACTCATCGCTGTGGCAGAGGCCAGGCCCACGCGTGGCTTCAGGGGTAAACATTTACAGATTGGTAAAGGAATGGAAAAACATCAGCTGAGGAAATAAGTTGTAATATGAACGAGGAAAAGAAGTTCCAGAAGAAACTTTGTGGGCTTGCAAACTCTTATTAGATAGATAGATTTGCTGGGTAATTGAAAGAAAGTAAGATAGTCTTATTATGATAGCAGATAAAGTTAAAGATTGTTTGGTTGGTTGGTTGGTTGGATAGGAAGTTAGATAGATAGATAGATAGATAGATAGATAGATAGATAGATAGATAGATAGATAGATAGATAGATAGATAGATAGATAGATAGATACAGTAGGTAGATAGGTAGATAGGTAGGTAGGTAGGATGAGCCTGGGGTACTGAAAGTGGTTGATTATATATTATTAAATATGATTGTGCTGCATACTCAAAGCCTAAAGCTCTGTTATAAGGAACATATAGAACAGTGATTTTTTGGTTTGGCTAAGCCATTCTAAGTTGACTGTGCAGGGGACAGTATTGACTTACGGCAGCCAGTCTCATCAGAGTGGTCCTTGCAGTCGAAGAATCCATCGCAGTGATAGCCCTGACTAACACACTGGTCCCCACTGGCACAGGCAAACTCATAGGATGAACAGGAGAACTCTGACAGGATGGGAGAGGGTGAGGAGAGGAGGGACACAAGGGTAAGGGTCGGAGAGAAGAAGGGACAGAAGGAGAGTAGATTTTCTATTTTATTTTAACCAGGGAGACATACTGAGTCCAAAGTCTCTTTTGCGGGTGTCCCCTGTTTACAATACAAACATGATTACAAAAGAACACCTTAAAACACTACACAACATACAAAATACACACATTAATCAATCACAACAAGAGCATGTCTCTGTGAGCTGGTCCATAACAAATACTTAAAACTAGTGGTTCTCCAACCTCTGTCTACCCTGTCTGAGGAGCACAGTAGCTAAAAGCAGTTTTTCCCAATCCCAATCCACAGACTGATACAAAAGAGCAGCAAAGTGATAAACTGAATCAGCTTGAGAACTGAGGCTGCCGCTTGCATGTAAATTGTATCACCATAGTCAAGGACAATCTTCTTTCTATTCTCAAACTTATGTCTGTACAAAAAAACAAGTTTAACTCCCAAATTTGCCCAGGTACTTAAAATGTGGAACTTGTTAAATTTGGTCTCCATTCAGGGTACACATATGCAGATCATTGTAATCAATATTACGGGATCTAGAGAAAAACATATATTTGTCCTTATCAGCACCGGCTTAACATCAATAAGTGATTTTTAAATAGAAACCTTGCTTGTAGGTCAAGAATAGCCTGCTTAACTGAGCAGGCACAGGAGTAGACAACAGTATCATCAGCATAAAGATGCAATTTATAATTGTTCAAGGGCAATTCTTCAATTGTTCAACATTACTTATGTAAATGGTAAACAGAAGTGGAACTATAATCTAACCTTGCAGAACACCTTTATTAACATTGAGAAAACTAGACTGAACACTAATCTACTCCTGATCTACTAAAATACATAGAGTCCTATCCTTCAGGTCATTTTGAAACCAATTACAGGTTGACTGATCCAAACCAATTGCAGATAACCTCTGTAATAGGAGGGCAATATCAAACCGCATCAAAAACCTTAGAGAGGTCAATATAGAGGGCTGCACAATGCTGTTTCTTATCCAGAGAGATCACAATGTCATTTATAACTAGAGGAGCAGCAGAGATAGTGCTATGTTGAGACCTAAGACCTAAGTAGTTCATAAGGAGATGAAGTTAACAGTAAGCAAAGGCAAACATTGAGAAAAGAGGATTAGATAAGTGGAGTGGAGTGGATTAGATAAGTGGAGTAGGCAGGCAAGAACGATAAAGAACATTAGCATATCTACTACGGAAATATGTCATTTGTTTTTACTTAGAACACTTTATGGGACATCATTTACAGTCAGTCTCTAAGATTAGATAAACTACAATGCCCAGAGTACACAGAGTAAGGTCATTGGTGACTCATACCACAGTCCTTCTCATCAGAGCCATCCATACAGTCCTGGTCTCCGTCACACACATAGGAGCTGTAGATGCAGCGATGATCAGGACAGAGGAAGTAGCCAGGCTCGCATGTAGTGATGGTTGAGTCTGAGCAGAGAGAGGTATAGACGGGCAAGGAGAATCCATATCAAACATAACTTCTGTTTCCAAAACTTTTGGGGGGCTGAGGGAAACTCAGAAACTAGAAATGACCAATTTGGACTTGACAAAGTAATTAGGACTTGTTTGCTTTTATTACACAATACTGTATTGTTATGGTTCAAAGTCTTCATTCTTATTTGTTGTTTTATAATTGAGTGTCATTGTACAGATGCCTTGTCAAATAAGATATCCCACATTTACAAAACAGTGGTGGAATTAGTAAAATGTTGGTCAAACTCTCTCCCTGATTTGAACAAAAGGAAATGGTTGTTTTTTGTTTCCTACTGTAAGTCAGTCCCTCCCACTCTACTCACTGCAGTTCCTTTCGTCAGAACCGTCTTGGCAATCGTTGTCTGCGTCGCACACCCAGTCCTTCAAATGAAATTAAATCAGATTTACACAAATTCAATACAATTCACTTTACAGGAAAAACTGATAAAAACAAAGGGAGATATCAAAAACACAACAAGATAAAAACAAAGGAAGATAATCAAAGTGTTACTGTTTAAAACAGTAACATAAAGATGACGAGTCGACAATAGATGACTAATGCAAGGCAATGAAATGAAAAGAATAAGGCAATAAAAATAAAATAAAATAAAAATAAAAAATATTTATTTAAAGCATTTCCACAATTTCTGCATCCCTCAGATCCTCTGGCAGGCTGTTCCAGAGGCTAGGGGTATAATAACTCAAAGCTGCCTCACCATGCCTCTTGGTCCTTTGTTTTGGAACAGTTATAAGGCCAGTGCTAGAGGGGTACAAGAATCTTAAAATCGATTCTAGATGAACCAACCAACCAGTGCAGAGACTTCAAAACAGACCTTGGGGACACAGTTGCCGTTGGTGCAGGTGAAGTATTCAGAGCCACAGGTAGAAGGGAGGCGGGTGGGACAGTTGAGTTCGTCAGAACCGTCGCCACAGTCGTCATGGCCATCACAGCGCCACCCACTCAGGATGCAGTGTTTGTTGTCGCAGGTGAACGCTCTCGGAGAGCAGGTCATGTCTGATGGATGGATGAACAGAGGAGAAAGGAGAAGAGAAACATGATGAATAATGCAGAAATATGTTTGTTTGACATGCTGACATACTTATCATTGGTACTTCAGCTTGTGGTTAAACCTGTTGGCTACAATTATAGATATGGTCATTTTATTTATAAAAAATGAATGCTACCCTGTGAGAATCCAATGGCCCCCAGAGTAAGTTCTGATGCAAGCCCTGCGTGAGAACATGCCGGGAGTCTGCAAAGATTTTGAGCTAGCCATAATGGCTCTGTGCGCTTATCCATTCCAACATTTGCAACATTTGAAAACATTTGAAATCCTGACTGATGAGGACAATGGCACATTTTCATCTCAATATTCAATTCCCCCACCCACTCATTGCCAAATACCTCCCCTCCGCCTCTTTGCTTCCTGAAACCTTGCAAAAGAGAAATACCAAAGTAGCGCCCATGTGAACTAAACTGCTGAGGACAGCGCATTTTTTAGCAGAAGCAAATTGAGGCGCCAAGACGAGACAAAAAACACACTAACATACAAAATTCAATAATTAAAAAAAAATCAAAAATTCACACACCCTAAATGTATTGCACATTCCCCTCCACCCAAAACACATACTCCCCCACCTGTATCTGTACAGTTGGTCTCATCTGTTCCATCGATGCAGTCTTTTACCCCGTCGCATAGGTAGGTGTTGGGCCTGCAGCGGCCCTCATCGCAGGCGAAGGAGTAGTCCCCACAGCTGGTGTCGGGCGGGGGGACTGAGTCATCCTTGACACAGTCCCTCTGGTTGGCCTGAAGCTTCATCCCGTATGGGCAGCCGCACACGCGACTGGATGAGGGCGTGGGGAAGCAGAAGTGGCTACAGCGACCATTGGTCACCATGTTGCACCTGCTCTTGAAGACTTTTAGATTGAAAGAGGAGACTCTGTTAAAAGATTATAACTTTTCATAAATCTTTTATTTGATGAGGGAGGTAATAATGAGATTTGAGTATCTTTTTCAACAAGCCCTGTCTAAGAAGGGCAACATGTGGCATGTCACATACAAGCAGAACAGGAGAGAAACCATTTTAGACATTTAACACTCAAGGCTTTATTGTGTTTGTGAGACAGTCACTGTGCCAAAATGTGGTAGAAGCAATGACTGTAAATAGGATGGACACATTGAAGTCTGACATCACCCGATTCATTTCAATAGTAGTACTTCTTGTCGCTAAACCAGCAACGAAATGCATACTTTCTTGTCACCATTTTTGTCTGTCCACCCACTGAACATGCTCAGTATTTGCTTTTGTCTAGAACAATGTGAGAAGAGCCATAGGCAGCACCTGGGCAGCACCGTGCAGGCCTCTGCCAACCAAGCATGCACACTGGTTACCAAGATAAGGAGCACACAGGAACACGTAGGGTCTGCCGAGTGTAATTTTTTCAGATTCTGTGCAAATACTTTTTTGTATTATTTATGAGAAACTGCTCCTCCTGCCTAGGTGATACCAAGCGATTTGTTTCAATATGACCACAATGTTATTTCATCATCAACCAATGTATTGTCAATTCCATCTAGCCTAATAAATCTATTTTATTCTCAATTTAGCCTAATCAGAAAAGTATAGGTAATGAGAGGATCGCTGTCCTCTCCACGAGGCCTCAACACTGGGGTCCCCCAGGGCTCTGTTTTAGGGCCCTTACTGTTCTCCCTCTATACCAAATCTCTTGGCTCTGTAATTTCCTCACATGGTTTCTCCTACCACTACTACGCAGATGACACTCAACTCTTTCTCTCTTTCCCCCCTTCTGACTCGCAGGTGGCAACACGTGTCTTTGCGTGTCTTGCAGACATTTCCGCTTGGATGTCAGCCCATCACCTCAAGCTCAACCTTAACAAGACTGAGCTGCTCTTCCTCCCGGGGAAAGCCTGCCCTCTCCAAAACTTCTCCATCACAGTAGAGAACTCTACTGTGACCTCCTCCCAGACAGACAAGAACCTTGGGGTGATCCTTGACAACCACTTATCCTGTGTGGCGAACATCACAGCAATAGCATGCTCATGTAGATTCTTACTCTACAACATCAGAAAGATATGTCCATTCCTCATCAGAGAAGCACCGCAACTTTTGGTCCAAGCACTTGTGATCTCTCGCCTTGACTACTGCAACTCACTCTTGGCCGGGCTCCCTGCCTCCACCATCTCGCCTGTCTGGTGTTCAATCTCCCCAAATTCTCCCATGTCACCCCCCTCCTTCACACCCTTCCCTGGCTCCCGGTAGCAGCTCGCATCAGATTCAAGACCCTTGTGCTTGCCTACCGGGCGGCAAAGGGAATAGCCCCTCCAAACTTGCAAGCAATGGTCAGCCCCCAAACCCCTGCCTGATCACTCAGCTCTTCCACCTCGGCTGGCCGCCTGGCATCGCCGCCTCTATGTGGATCTAGCAGCCGCGCTACTCAGTCACAGCTTTTCACTGTCCTTGCACCCCGCTGGTTTTACGAGCTTCCCACTGCTGTCATGACTGCAGAGTCACTACCTATCTTCCGCCGTAGATTGAGGACCCATCTCTTCAGGCTATATCTTAACTGTCCCTCTTAAAGACCTCTTCATCCCCTGTGCAAGTTCCTCTCCTGTAAATAAATTCAATGCTTCTAGCATTGTGACTGCCAATAGCCCCTGGTCCTAGCATAGATTACTTTTTCTTATGATGACTGATGGATAGATGATTCACTTACTTAGACATATGTATTTGTTGTAAGTCGCTTTGGATAAAGGCATCTGCTAAATGCCATAAATGTAAATGTAAATGTAACTCAATCCATTCCCCACCCCCTGGTTGACTCACCCCCATGAAGGTCGGCTGTGTAGGCCTTAACGTTCATGATTCCTGAGATTCCCTGTCGGATAGGGATGTTTTCCCCTCCGTCTCTCTTTCGCATACGGAACACTGCCCTTGCCCTCCAGTCAGACACAAAGAGGTAATCTGAGAGAGATACAGAAGAGAGGTAAAGGAGGGTGAGAGAGAGAAGGAAAACCTAAGCAAAAATATGATACTCTGTGATAGCATGAAATGACTTTTTATTTTTACTTTTAGCAATGACAGTTTATAGAAGCAGTCAAATTGTGCAAGTGTCATGTTACATTCAAGGTCAGAGCCGGTAGCATTTCTGCCTCTGCTGCCCACCTGAGTGAATGGTGAGGGAAAAGGGTTGGGTGATCTGCCCAATGTTGCTGAACATCTGTCTGTCATATCCATCAATGGCCACGTGCCCTATCTGGTCCAGGAGGTTATCCACCCAATACAGCCTGTCCATCCTGCAAACAGGGACCAAGTCAGGAGAAATCTGGGGTGAGTTTCCCAAAGGCTTCATAGCAAATGTGGCACTTTATTTCTCTCAACAACCCAGCCCCACAGTAGGGAGAGAGTAACAATTGTGAAGTCTATTTAATTATCAATTTTCTACACGTGAACAAACGTTAGCTATGCAGTTTTTTTTTTTAAAACTCAGTCATGCGTGTTACGGCTCCCCAAAATGAAGTGTCACCTCTTCACAATGAAGAGGTATCTCTCTTCGAATGACATGCTACCAGAGTTACATTCAATACCATTTAAACTGCAGTTATTTCAGGAACCACCCAAGAGTGGGGTGCTACTGTGATATCTCAGGGAGCGAAGAGAGACATAAGCAAACAGGCATATTTATTAAATGTGCATATCATTCATCCTTACATGTAGTCCACAGCAAGTCCATTGGGCCAGCCCAGGGTTGTATTGATGAGAGGAACAGCATTACTTCCATCAGTATACGACCTCATGATCACTGCTGGGCGGTACCAGTCTGTCCAGAACAAGTATCTGTGGCCCAACATTATCAATGTCATACAAGGATAGTCAGTAATGTACCAAGCTTGGCATCATCAACATGATGTAGTAATCTAAGGATAGTGAGAGCAGAGATAATGTCTACATTATTCAATGTTAACAAGAAGGACAATGGCATAACAGCCTCATCAATCTAAAACTTGATATATAGGATAGACAAGCATTTGTGGGGTACACACATTTCCTTCCACTGAACAGTGCCCGCAGTGAGAGAAAAAAATGCAGCACTCTAAATCGACTGGAAGTGCCAATTGATTCCAAAAGAGCTTGGAATTCTACAGGTCACAAGTGCACCTCTAGCAACAGATTTTCATGTAAGCAGTGCAAAAATCTTTTACAGTGCAACCGCAACTTGTATAATTCCAAACTCTTTTTAATTTCATTGGCCAGTGTCAGTGTCTCGTCTTTTTGGTATTTTTCACATACTTAGCGGAAGAAAAATGGAAGCCAATGACTTAAAGAGGCTACAATGCAGTACCGACACCTGTGCACTATAATCATAACAGTCTACTAAGTGCTGGTCTTAAAAACAGTGTTAAAATCGGACACAGAGAAGTAATCGAGCAATGATTTGTAATTTACTGAATTTTGCAGAATGATGATATATACAGTATTTGGCATTCTCACCCAGCACTAGGGTGCACAGCGATACCCCTTGGGTTTTTCAGGTCCGTCACGATGTCCCGTCTGGACTTGTCTGTTACTTTGAATGCCACAATGACCCTGTAAGAGCTGGATGTCCAAAACAGGACCTTGGAGGTCCAGTCATAGGCAAAGGCTTCTACACTGCCCACTCTGTAACCAGTCAAAATCTGCTGGCCTGGAGAACAACAAGAGCACAATTGCAGTTGCAAGAGCACCGTTTGCAGCAAGTCAACATTTTACTCCATTCTCAGATATAATTACACCAGTTGCTGATGATGCCACAGCCTTGCCGTCATTGGTAGCTCGATGGTGAGAAACGTAAAAATCCCCAGGATCAGAACTTCTTGCTATCCTGTGGCTAGAGTAAGAGATATCTGATCCCAACTCTCCTGACACAACTGCCGGTAGTGTGCAGTGTTGTGGTTCATGTTGGATCAAACAATGTCAGTCAAGGCAACTCAGAATACCTGCATGCAAATTTGTGGAACCTATCACTCTACTGAACAGCACAAGTAAGCGACCTGTAGTCTCAGGCCCACTGCCCTCGTAGGGCAACCTTGTACGTAATTTTTACACTGATGATACTATTTTCTATACATCTGCCTCCTCTGTGACAGGCTATAGCTAACCTCCAGCTAGCCTTTGATGAAATACAGAAGGCCCTGGTGAACCTTGAACTTGTACTTCATGCACATAAAACAAAATATATGCTTTTTATATGTACGTATGTACAGCCCTCAAATTGAATGAGTTCCCTCATATAAAAAATACCTACGGATCTGGATTGATGACGAGCTATCTTTTAAAACTCACGTAGATATGCTAACATAGAAACTAAGATTTAAGCTTGGCTTCTGCTACATAAATAAATCATGCTTCACTTTTAACAGTAAGAAAACAATTGTCCAGTTTACCTTTCTGTCAGCCCTAGACTATGGGGAGATAATATATATGCACACAGCCTCTACTACACTGAAGCAACTTGACACAGTTTACCATAGCACTCTCCGTTTTATTACTGGAGACGATTTCCATGAGTGGTATTGTGATTTATATCAAAGCGTGGGCTGGCCGTCACTGACCATCCGAAGAGAAAGGCATTGCTCCCTATACAAATTATCGTCATACCACTCGCTCCAAAGAATGGATAATAGATGTCCCCTTTGTAGAATCTGAGTTAAGAAAGGCCACTTTTAGTTTGTATGCACCACAATATTGGAACAAAATCCAAGATTCTCTAAAAATGGACTCCCTAGTGTCTCTGAGGCAATTTAAGATGCTGCCAATGGGCTGCATATGTTTCACCTCGCTCATTGTATGGCTTAAATTGTATACCTTTTTATTTCTTTATGAATTTTGAAATATCTTAATTGTTTTGTTTCTCTTGTGCCTTTGTAAGCAGGGCTCTCCTGAAAAAGAGACCTTGGACATAAAATAATACTAACCTCTTCAGTAGCATGGAAATGGCTGTACTTCAGCATTGATAACAAAAGGGATGTTAAAGGGATAGTTAACTCTGACAACATTTCTGTGATTTTTCAAAGTAGAACTCCACTGTTGTCGATCCACCAGTTCATAAGCCCATATATTGAGCAAATCACAGCAGCCACTGGCAAACATTTTCTGTTTCAACCTAACCAAAGGGATCTGCCAAGAGCTCCAAAAAGCATTGTAGTGTCCTCCAAAATGTCTTGTGCATCGACAATATGTTGATGCATCGACAATATTTTTGGAGGCATGGATACATGGAAATCACAAAACTTTGTTCAATTATAAATGTAAAATTGGCTATTGTTTTGGAGATTTCTTACAGGAATAT
Organism: Argentina silus; assembly: GCF_951799395.1. NCBI lineage: Eukaryota > Metazoa > Chordata > Actinopteri > Argentiniformes > Argentinidae > Argentina > Argentina silus. The sequence continues at coordinate 17,431,589 of NC_139670.1, read as the reverse complement.
TTTTTTACTCTACAATCGGCAAAGGCATTCAGCAGCTGGGGAGCCTCACACATCTCACAGGTGCGCAAAAATATAAAACGTGTTTTAAAATGTCCTTTCATTTACACTTACAACAGTTAGACACGACCAATCATTGTGCTTGGCTGAGAAGCATTCCAGCCATTCCAATATCTACAACATCAGCATGGCTACCTCATCACTTTTAAAATGTATTAATATGCCGTAATACACACTCTTCAGGATATTATACCTTTTTTATGGATAATGAAAACATTGCTAGACCAATGCAAGGATTCAGACAATAATGGACCATTCATGGTCATTTTTGTCACCCCTATACTGTTACACTACTCAAAACCTTAACTTGCTACAGTCGTGCCTATGACGTTATCACAGCTGTTCCAATATCCACAATATATGGACACCCTCTTGTGTGTTATTGCTCAATTGCACAACCCCAGAAAACATGATGTTGCTCAACAATTTTGGAGATTCTTGAAGGACATTACGATGGCTTTAAGAGACGTTAGCAAATGGACCCGTCCCATCCGTTTGCATTGTAACCGAAAATACTGGCCTGTGGCTGCTGTGATTCGCTCAGTAAGCAGCGCATGGCCTTAACAAGTGTTTTGACAGAATGATAGTAGAGGTTTTCAGAGTGAACTATCCCATTCATTAGAGTGAGATCAAGCATACTCTTGGTGCCTGCTCAAGCATGCGGGTGGGACAAATGGGATTACATGTTTTAAAACAGAAAATGAGACATTAGACAAGGACAGATAAAGCATTTTTTTTGCCTACTGAGCATGACCCTGCTTGGTCAAGACCATTGCTCGTAGACTCACTGGTGCCATTGAGGTTGGACTTGTAGATGAGCTGCCGACTCCGGTCGTTGTAGAACACAGCCTCCTCATTCCCATCATACTCCACGGCTGAGGAGGAGAAGGTGACGGCTAACCCTGTGAGTGGCAGGGTGATGTCCTCCTGGAGGGACACGTTCAGGGGGATCCCCCTCACTGCCAGCTGAGTGGCCATCAGAAGGTAGTCTCTCACCTCTGGATGGGAGGAGGGGGGCAGAATATGCAGAAAAATTGCATTAGGTTATGCCTTTTACAGTATGTTAGGCCATCATTTTCTGATCAAAGCAAAGGCGAAGTAGGTGATCCCATATGGCCCCCAAATGAAATTATTTATTTGTTATTATTTTCGAGTTATTATTTTCACCAGGTATGAGTCCATTTCGGGGGGGTGCTTATTGCTTCAACACGAGCTGTTGGTGCGACTAGCAGCACAGCCAACCGAATCTCACAATCAAATGTCTAAGGGGGGCAAAATTCCAAAGTTCAAACATCTAACATATAGACGAAGGTATGCCATTCAACCCTATGTAAGAAGTCTATGGGCCTCCTTGCTTGGCAGTTGACCTGCTGCAAGAGTTACATAGTTGCATGGTTACATGTCATGTCCCCCTCAACCTGGGACTTCATGCATTAATAAAGGTTGAATATTAATGACACATTATTAACACACTTCTAATATACTTTGAATATGACTAAGATTACATTCTAAGTTTTCATGATATAAACTGACACCCTGACTGAACTCCCACAAGTACTTACTGAAACAGGTGCGTCGGTCTGGCTGGAGATCGTATCCAAGGCGACACTTGCAGCGGTAGCCCAGACCGTCGTTGTCGGAGCCGTGACTCAGGACACAGATGTGCTGGCAGCGTCCATTGTGTTTCCCACAGGGACTTCTCGCTAAAGGACCAGAGAGGGACCACAAATGGTCAATACCCACAATACATCTCAATAAGCATGTGTTAAAAATCAAGCAATCTGCCTAGGGTTGAGTATACTGTGAGATCAGAGAAAAACATGTGTGATACAATCTCACAATGCTATATGGGCTAAGTGTGTATTGCAACCAGACAAAACAAAACGTGATCACGTCCAAGAATACTCAACCTAAAGCATGTGTACCCATTGAAAATATTATGCAAAGTAAATGACGATGCACCATTATTTGGCTAAATCTATACAGTACTACCACACCAAACAAACTACAGTATGCATCAAAATTATGGTCAATTGATGGTATATTGTTTGGATGGAGGTCTATTTATCGCCTCACCCAGAGGTTGTAGGACCTGGTGTGCAACCACAATGTGACCTGGACGCTCTGCAGTTCGGTAGAGGAGGGTTGGATTGCTACCGTTGAAGCGGTTAGCCCGCACCACTCCCATCTTGGTCCAGTCAGTGAAGAACACGTGATTCTCAAAAACAGAGATACCAAATGGGTGTGGAACCTGGGTGCCACCGTTAAGCACTGTTTTCCTGTCGATAATAAATAACAATATAAATGCCGAAGATAACTCAAAACTGTGACCCAAACTAGGATTATTTCTAATGTTCAGTGGTAATTTCATGATACCTGTTGACTCTCAAAACAAAATAAATAAATAATGATATTCAGTGATTTTCAAAAAGTGCAGCCACAAACGAAAGTTATGATTATTTTTTTTTACCCCAATGACATCATAGGGGGTAATTTCCTTAAGACCTTTTCTCTTAACTTTTGAATGTAGAATGTAGAAAATTGGCATTTTCACATATGTAGATACTGATATAGTGCTTTAGATAATTGTATTTATCCTTTATATATACAGGGGAGATCCTACTGAGACCCGAGTCTCTTTTACAGAAGAGCCCTGTAAGAACAAAGTACATGGGCATAAAAGAAACATATAGACAGACAAAATCACACAATATTTCAAGGAAATAAAAGCAGAGCGGGAAAAATGGAAATCTACAAAATAATGAATGGAAAAAAAGCCAAAAGAACAACAATGATAACAACCCTTAAGACATAAGCACAACCTAGATTAAAAAACTAAAATGTTCAATTAATAAATCTGCTAAAATTCTCTTGAAATGTTCTAAGGTTACCAATGACTAGCTTTAGTTCCTCCTGAACGACATTCCAAGAGGATGGGTTAGGGTTAGGGTTAGCATGTGCGCTAAAAGCTGTGGAATCATAGGGAACCTCCAAAATTAGCCAGTCTTGACATCTTGTGTGATCATTTGTGACCCTCTAATTCAAAATTACGATTGTAGTTTCTGGAGAAGTGCTTTATAAACAAAAGTAAGTCAATGGCATGATGTTCGATTAGCCAGAGAAACCCAACCTTCATTCTGGTATAGAGCACAGATATCATATCTGTCACTGGTTATAGACCGGAGCTGTGATATACTGTATAGCATCCAAGGATTTTAATGTGCTAGTGGGAGCATGCATGTATAAAATATTGGCATACAGTAGTCAATCACAGGTAAAATTGTTGCTTGGACTATCCATTTCCTAATTTCGCAAGAGAGGCAGGACTTGTTCCTATAAAGAAAGCCTAGTCTGATTCTAACTTTCTTAATTAAGTTAAGAAAGTTGACAGATCTTTCTTTTAGTTTTCTAAAAGAAAGATCATCATCAATATAGATGCCCAGGTATTTATAATGAGGAACTCCCTCAATTGGGGCACCACCCAAAGTACATATGTATAAGTCATCAGATGCATTTTACTGTGATCTGGAAAAGAACATATACTTGTTTTTTCGCTCATTATGTACCAATTTCAATTTAACAAGGGCTTTCTGGAGAGCAGTAAATCCACCCTGAAGCTCAAAAAAAGCAATGTAGGGGCAACAGGATATACAACATCATCAATATACGTATCATCGGCATACAAATGGAGGTTACAGCATATTACTGCTCCGGCAATATTTACCTCTCCAGACCACTGTATGTGACTGTCTCGACCATGTCAAAGTGGCTGTCGGACCAGTACACCCTCTGTGTAACGATGTCCAGGGTGATACCCGTTGGGACCCCAAGCCTGGTCTTCACCAGCTCCAGGCGGTTACTACCATCCATGTAGGCCCTCTCCAGCTTAACTGCCTCACTGTTGTAGCCCATGTCTGAGAAGAACATGTACCTACAACAACAAAAAAATAGAGTCTATGTTGAGAGGGAGGTAAGTGTTAGCATTATCATTAACAATGGTGTGATAACTGACCATGGACTATTTGTTGTTCTGCTTACATGAGATATTTCAATTATTTGTGTGAATAGTGCTGCATTCCTGTGCTCCTCGGTAACAGGAAAATCTGAACTCTCTTAATTGGAAACCTGTTTCCACTTATGACACCAACCTATGAATATCAAAATCAACTATTGGAGTGCTATTACAGTAGCTCCTCCGTCGGACTGTTCAGAGTTTCAGATGGGTACTCTAATGCAGTGTTTCTCAACAGGGGTGCCGCGGCACACTTGGGTGCCGTATGGCATCCTTAGGGGTGCCGCAGAAACGTGGCTGACACTAGGCTAATATAGTGAAATTGAAATAAATGAATGCATCATTTTGGAATCTTTCTTTTAGCTGTATCATACAGTTAAGTAAATCGAGGCACACATTAGAGAAAACAGATCGGATTAATTTTCTAGTAGCCTACCGACGCTGCAATCAGCGCTGCTGCGATGACCGGCAATGTCAAAGGACAACGTTCCCAGAGGAATAAAAACGAAATAAATATGAAATATCCCAGTGTTACTAACAAAACAAAGAACCCAAAACCATTTCAATGGAAACGATCGGACTTTACCTTGGAACTTAGCGGACGTAAGAGCGCGGCTTTGGAATTATTCAAAACAGCGCCCGCTCTAACACGATCAAAGAGAATACGCGGGAGAGGTCCACTATTTGAGGCGAAAAAAGACAGGGTTCCCAGCGGAAAAATGAATAAAAATGAGGTCCTCACAAAACAAGGAACCCAAAACCATTTCAATGGAAACGATCGGAGTTTACCTTGGAACGTAGCGGACGTATGAGCGCGGCTTTGGAATTATTCAAAACAGCGCAATCTCTAACACGATCAAAGAGAATACGCGGTAGAGGTCCACTGTTTGAGGCGAAAAAAAACAGGGTTCCCAGAGGAATAAAAACGAAATAAAAATGAAATATCCCAGTGTTCCTAACAAAACAAAGAACCCAAAACTATTTCAATGGAAACGATCGGACTTTACCGTGGAACGTAGCGGACGTATGAGCGCGGCTTTGGAATTATTCAAAACACGCGCGCTCTAACACGATCAAAGAGAATACGCGGGAGAGGTCGACTGTTTGAGGCGAAAAAAGACAGGGTTCCCAGCGGAAAAATGAATAAAAATGAGTTCCTCACAAAACAAGGAACCCAAAACCATTTCAATGGAAACGATCGGAGTTTACCTTGGAACGTAGCGGATTTATTAGCGCAGCTTTGGAATTATTCAAAGGAGCGCGCGCTCTAACACGATCAAAGAGAATACGCGGGAGAAGTCCACTGTTTGAGGCGAAAAAATACAACGTTCCCAGAGGAATAAAAACGAAATAAAAATGAAATATCGCAGTGTTCCTAACAAAACAAAGAACCCAAAACCATTTCAATGGAAACATGGGACTTTACCTTGGAACATAGCGGACGCATGAGCGCGGCTTTGGAATTATTCAAAACAGCGCCCGCTCTAACACGATCAAAGAGAATACGCGGGAGAGGTTCACTGTTTGAGGCGAAAAAAGACAGGGTTCCAAGCGGAAAAATTAATAAAAATGAGTTCCTCACAAAACAAGGAACCCAAAACCATTTCAATGGAAACGATCGGAGTTTACCGTGGAACGTAGCGGACTTATTAGCGCAGCTTTGGAATTATTCAAAGGAGCGCGCGCTCTAACACGATCAAAGAGAATACGCGGGAGAAGTCCACTGTTTGAGGCGAAAAAATACAACGTTCCCAGAGGAATAAAAACGAAATAAAAATGAAATATCCCAGTGTTCCTAACAAAACAAAGAACCCAAAACCATTTCAATGGAAACATGGGACTTTACCTTGGAACATAGCGGACGCATGAGCGCGGCTTTGGAATTATTCAAAACAGCGCCCGCTCTAACACGATTAAAGAGAATACGCGGGAGAGGTTCACTGTTTGAGGCGAAAAAAGACAGGGTTCCCAGCGGAAAAATGAATAAAAATGAGTTCCTCACAAAACAAGGAACCCAAAACCAGTTCAATGGAAACGATCGGACTTTACCTTGGAACGTAGCGGACTTATGAGCGCAGCCTTGGAATTATTCAAAGGAGCGCGCGCTCTAACACGATCAAGGAGAATACGCGGGAGAAGTCCACTGTTTGAGGCGAAAAAATACAACGTTCCCAGAGGAATAAAAACGAAATAAAAATGAAATATCCCAGTGTTCCTAACAAAACAAAGAACCCAAAACCATTTCAATGGAAACATCGGACTTTACCTTGGAACAAAGCGGACGCATGAGCGCGGCTTTGGAATTATTCAAAACAGCGCCCGCTCTAACACGATCAAAGAGAATACGCGGGAGAGGTTCACTGTTTGAGGCGAAAAAAGACAGGGTTCCCAGCGGAAAAATGAATAAAAATGAGTTCCTCACAAAACAAGGAACCCAAAACCATTTCAATGGAAACGATCGGAGTTTACCGTGGAACGTAGCGGACTTATTAGCGCAGCTTTGGAATTATTCAAAGGAGCGCGCGCTCTAACACGATCAAAGAGAATACGCGGGAGAAGTCCACTGTTTGAGGCGAAAAAATACAACGTTCCCAGAGGAATAAAAACGAAATAAAAATGAAATATCCCAGTGTTCCTAACAAAACAAAGAACCCAAAACCATTTCAATGGAAACATGGGACTTTACCTTGGAACATAGCGGACGCATGAGCGCGGCTTTGGAATTATTCAAAACAGCGCCCGCTCTAACACGATTAAAGAGAATACGCGGGAGAGGTTCACTGTTTGAGGCGAAAAAAGACAGGGTTCCCAGCGGAAAAATGAATAAAAATGAGTTCCTCACAAAACAAGGAACCCAAAACCAGTTCAATGGAAACGATCGGACTTTACCTTGGAACGTAGCGGACTTATGAGCGCAGCCTTGGAATTATTCAAAGGAGCGCGCGCTCTAACACGATCAAGGAGAATACGCGGGAGAGGTCCACTGTTTGAGGCGAAAAAATACAACGTTCCCAGAGGAATAAAAACGAAATAAAAATGAAATATCCCAGTGTTCCTAACAAAACAAAGAACCCAAAACTATTTCAATGGAAACGATCGGACTTTACCGTGGAACGTAGCGGACGAAAACAGAGAGCGCCTGAGAGCTGTGGACCAGGAGGTACGTGTGTCTGTCATCCATTCCTGCGAGAATAGTGTGTGTGTGTATGCGTGCGTGCGTGTAAGAGTAGTAGGCTACATGCGTCATGCATTTGTTGTTCGTCAGAGACAGTGTGTGTATTCTAATGATAATCAACATTAAAAAAGATATATATATATATATATTGGGGTGCCTTGATATTTTTCATTCATGCAAACGGTGCCGCGACTGAAAAAAGGTTGAGAAACACTGCTCTAATGCACCATTAATAATACCTAACTGAACAAAGACTTCAAATGTCATTGAATTTACAGTAGGTGATCTCATGCCATCAGGGATTGTCAGAGATTGTCATCAGGGCTCAAATAACATGAACAATTTATATTGACCATTTATAATGTGTAGAAGGATGCCAATATTAATGTTTCTAAGCCTATAGACATGCCCTTATTTGTTATGCAGTACCCAGCACCCACAAATCGGAATAAAGGAGATTTTAAACAGAATATTCTATTTAGAATTTGCAGACTGCTCTATACTCTATACTATACTATGCTCTATACTTTATTCAGACTGACATTAAGTAGATGGGGGGGATAGATAGAGGGACACAGTAGGAAAGGCATAGGCATGTGCAACTGTGAGCAGTACCACTCGACTCTATTCTATTCTTACCCCACTGTAGGGTCCAGGGCCAATCCATGAGGAGACATTAGGTTCTCTGCGACTAGGGTGACTCGATTGCCCCCGTTGAAGTCACACATGTCGATGCGCTCCACCCTGGCCTCCAGGACATAGAGTTTGTAGTTGATCCAATCCACAGCAATGTTCTGGGCATTGTGAACAGCTACAGACAGCACCTCCTTAATGTCCCCACCGTCAAAGTTAGCAGAGTACACCTGGGTCCAAAGTGACAAGTCTTAATTGAAGGGCAACTAATAAAAGGATAATTCACCTAAATTAAAAAATCACATATTTGGTTCCTTACCCTGAAAGGAGTCTATGGACAAGTACAGTACATAGACACAACCACACATTGTTCTGTTTATCTGGGCACTGTAACTAACCCTAACCCTAACCCTAACCCATTTCTTTACCAAAACAGAATGCAAGTCAATGGACCCTCAGAGAATTTGAGATGGTTTGGGCATGACATTTAAAACATGTTAACTTAGCTTGCATTACATTGGGTTTTGTTTAGAAATGCTAATAATTAGCTGTTGGTTACAGTGCCCAGAAGTTTGCCCTTGCCCATACACTAATTTCAGGGTAAGGAACCAAATACGTGACTTTGTAATTTGGGTGAACTATCCCTTTAAGAAGATGTTGGACAGAAAAATGTATTTTCCATCATTACTGGATGAGTTGTAGTCTGTTCATTCCCCACTAACTTGTTGAAAAGATGAATAATCTAGGCATCAAGGCAAGGTCAACTCTTTTTTCTGTACAGTGGGCTTTTCACCTAGCTGTACTTGCAAGTCCACACTCTACTCTACTTTCAGTACTGTCCATGCCCAGTGTTTTGCTACATATATTGCAACCCACATGGAGTAGTAATAACCAATAGTTAGTAGCAATAGCTGATTCTCTAGCACTAAATTCTGGAAAAGTCCCACAGTCCCTTTGTCAACTACAGTAGTCCATGTGACTCACTTTCTGAGTGCCAGTGTCAGTCCAGAAGGCCATCTGACTGTTCCAGTCATATCCCACCCCGACAGAATGACCTCTGCCCTGCGCCTGGACCAGGGTTCTGACGAAACGCCCGTGGATGTCCGCCATCATAACGTCCCCTCCATTGGTAAAGATGAGCTGTGGTAGGCCAGCTACAAGACAGGGAATAAACTGCTAATTGTCTATATTCTAATGTTAATTGGCTCAGGTGCTAATAGTGATGTAATTGTACAGTTAGACTTTCAAACACTGCAAAAGTGTACCCTGTTGTTTCATCATTCTCTTTAGCCAGATGGACACTGCAATGGACGATTCCAACCTTTAAGAGTGTCTCATACTGCAAGACAAATTCTCTATGTCCCGCTGTCTTGATGCAATGTACACTGCACTTGGAGACCTGATGGTAGCTCTCACACTGTGCGATGTGACTGAGCCCCCTCTCGTCCTCTCCTTCAATGTGTATTCATTGCCAGGACAACGGCAGAAATGGCACTGGCCACAAAATAGGAAAACATTTCTGCTGTAGCCATAATCTTCTTATGTACTGAGAAAAAGCTTTAAAAATATAAGGAGAATTTGGAGTGGACAGCAACAATTGGAATTTGTATTGATCATGATAATGCGTAGTTCAGACGCAGATGACACAGGTTTCCAATATGTACAGGTTTCAAATATGTACATTTTGACGTGAGAATGTGGCTCGTGGCAAATTCGTGGCTGAAATCTCGCAGTGTCTGTCTGGCTTTATGCTAACTGACAACAGTTTACCATAGTGTAATGCAAACACATAGGGGGTGCACCTTCAGATACAGTACATAATCATGGCAGTGCTAATAATGATGTCACTTCCTGTACCTGACAAGTTGGCCCTGCAGAGATAACCTTGTTCCAGGAAGTATCCGTCTGCACAGCTGCAGTGATGTGTCCCAGGGCGGTCCTCACAGATCTGGTCACAGATCCCCCAGATGTTACAATCGTTATAGTCTAGAGAATAAAACCACATTCACATCATATCTTTATAAATACACTATAGAAAATAACAATGGATATATCAACACACTCTACATTACAAAGATGGTCATGTTTATGCACAGGCATACAACTTCAAACTTCAAATGCCTGTGGCCAGGTCGACATTGTAAATGAGAATTGCTTATTAATTGACTTACCTTGTTAAATACAGGTTAAATTAATGCAAATTCAGTATTTTGTAATAATTCCATTGGGACCAATTTCTATACTCCGACTCACCCACACAGGTGCGACTGTCATTGGCCACAATGAAGCCGTCAGGGCAGTAGCAGGCCCCACCCTGTGGGGTGAGGTGACACAGGTACTCACAGCTCAGGGCTGAGCACTGGTCCAGGCCTACGAGATGGGAGAGATGTAAAACAACATCAGAATGATAGGAACCAACAGTCGTTGCTGAAGTCCAGTTAGAGTTATACATGAATACACCACAAGGGTACACAGTAAGGAGTGTCAGGTCTATACCGTGATTTGCATATTTTAAAGTTCATGCCTAAATCATTGCAATATAACTTTTTTTTTAAGATAGTGGAGCTCTACGACTTGTTTGGAGTTACTTTATGAATTGAAAAGCAATTAAACAGATGCGCAAATCCCAGATTGTACCTTTAAATATTATTCAATATAAGGCATTTGTTTTTGAGAACAGGTTTTTAAGTCTTGATAAGTCTTATGTCCGGTGCCCTTCATAAGTAATGGGGCAGTGAAGCATTTTTAAGCATTTCTTCTTTTGGCTCTATACTCCAAAGGTATACATTTTAAATCAAACAATGACTATGAGGTTAAAGTAGAGATCCTCAGCTTTTAAGTCTTGGTATTTGTGTACATATTGTTTTCATCATTTAGAAATGACTATTTTTATACATAGTCCCCCTATTTTATGGCACCATAAATAATGATAGATTCATATAATGTCCAAATTAAGCAATCATGTTTAGTATTTGGTCAACAATCCAACAAGCATGCAATAACTGCCCCAAGTCTGTGACCCATTGACCCCACCAGACCTACACTGTAACTATCTTCAGTTGTTGTTTCTTTTGAGGTATTTTAATCTAAAATAGTATCATCAGGAAATGTAATGCATGTTTAAATTTAATGTTTGCTATCCACTGTAGAAGTCTTCCTTGGCATACCTGCAATTTCTGCTCACCAGTGCTTCCTTTCCTTTTAATGTTCCAAACTGTTGATTTTGGTAGGTTTAAGGTTTTGGCTATTTCTAAATAGTTTTTCCTGATATTTCAGCCTTGTTAAGGCCTCCCTGATTTCCATTGATGTTTCTTTGGTACACATGTTGACATCAACAACAGACTCCAAAGGAAAACGCAAGTCCTAGAATCAATACTAGACATTGAGAGCTCTTATGACTGCACAAATGATGTGACGGAACACACCAGAAACACCTGTCAAGCCAATTATCCCACCACTTTTGGGTACCCTGAAAAAGGGGGACCATGCATAAAAAGTGTTGTAATTCTGAATGGTGAAACCAATATGTACACAAATAAATTAATTTATTCAAACATAGTAATTGTTTGATTTCAAATCCAAACTTTTGTTGTAGAGTGTTTGAGTGTAGAGTGAAAAGAAGAAAAATGCTTCACTGTCCCATTACTTCCGCACTGTATATTAGTACTCTTGTGGAGAATAGCACTCTGTTCATGCTCATACATGTATTGCCAGTTCTAATATACAATAGTAAAGCCCTATAGTAGCTATAGGGCATGTGTAAATGTAACAAGAAATATACAACATTCAAAATGTTTCTATATGCTACTGTAACACAATAATGATTTATCAAATTTATCAAAGATCCTGTAGCATCTCTTTAAAGGTGCAATCTGTAAAGTGGGCTCCCCACCACCTTTTTGGTAAACAGCTGAGGGGTAAGGGGAGATATGCAACCACTCTCAATTTCATAGGCAGAGCTATGGATTAAAGGACTGACCATCCAAATGATAGTTTTAACCATATTTTGAAGCTTTACAGTGTTTGTTTACAATTGCATTGTGTGGGGATTTTTGTGTCATGGTTCGCTTTTACTGTTCAAATAGTTCACATTGAACCCCTTGGAATCATGAGATTTCCGGTGCCCGTGGTGCTTGTTGCCTGCCTCAGCTCCTCCCTGTATGGGATTGAAGCTAGATCAGCTGATGAGGCTGGAGGCAAGTTCTTCCCTTTTTATAATGAGGGCCGATCTCTACCACAGCTCTACCACACTTTGCTGTAAAACAAGCTTATATTTTGGGTTCTGATGGGGTAAGACAGTAGAACTAAGCTCATGAGGCATTTATAAGTTGCATTCTTCAATAATCAATGGCTATACATCATTATTTTAAAAGTACAAAAATATCTGTACCAATTTAAGATTGCCTTTTAAGTTTATCCTGAAAGCAGACTGCGTATAACTTCAAAAACATTAGTAGAATTCCAAAAGAGGTAATTGTTTTATACTGATCTGGCAAAGTGAATCTTGCGTGCATAAATGCTGATGCATGATAAGGAAGGTGAGAGCTAAAGCCATAAATGTCGCAATGATGGTTTTAACAGGCAAGTTTGGAGAAATATTAAAGAATATAGTCTAATCCCATGACCCTATGACCCCACTTTACAACCCAATCAAACATTATACCTGAGTTTATGCATTCTATTGTGTGTGTGCGTGAAATGTAAATGAGTATCTCTTGAGAAGTGTCACACCAACACAATACTATAAGTGGGCAGAGATAAAATGTGTTTAATCTTTAACAATGTGTGTGACAGAGAGAGACTCACTGCAGGTTAGCTGTGTGGTGGTGTTGGTCTCATCTGTTCCTCCAGGGCAGTCGGGGTGGCCATCACACACTTTGCCCACGGGCACACACACTGAGGAGCCTGGGCAACCCCACTCACCAGGGTAACAATCCCTGGAGTTGCTATCTGAAAGAGTAGGAAAAGAACATAGCATTGAAAACCATTTTACCTCGAAAATAACACTGTGATCAATAATCCAAAAATGATAAATGTCCCTTTTCTCAACAATAAGGGATAATAAAAATTATAAGACCTCTTTCGTTTCTATTCATTTATGCAAACATTGCTGACCACTTACAACTAGGGGCATCCATTCAAGGGGAATCAACAGATTCAATGCAGACAATACAGCGGTACAGACTGATTTAGAGGCTTTTATATCAATTTTGACAAATATTATACAGTAATGTACTGTAATCAGATCTTACATTAAAATGCTAATACAGTAGAGTTCTGTTTTTTCTAGCTACCTGACATCAGTCAGACTGTCAAGGAGCAACTAATCACAGACCTTAGACCTACTTGAAGCAACAACACTGCTAGACCATACAGCAGACAAACCGTGAAAACCCCTGAACAGTGAAAACCCCTGAACAACATTCCAGGAATTAGAATTACCCACAATCCTCCTTTCCTAATATACCACTCTGGCTATGGCTATGGCATTGATAATACACACCGGGCTATGCTGTGTTCATGTTGCTGTATTTTACTTACTGTACCGTGTTACCTGTGTGGGGATTTTCACTGTTAGTTCTTCTGGCAGGGTTTTGGTTCAAGTACCATCTGTGATAAGTTTAGTGAAATGTTTGGGACTAGACATTCCTTCCATTAAATGAAAACTAATGACTGCTCATTTGTTGATATTATTGCCTAGAGTAAAGCTTTGCTGTTTAAAGTCATTGTCTATCATCCATTACAACCCTTACACTACAATGTTAGTGTAGATTATGTTGTTCATTTTCACATTTTTGTGTTCTTTTGGGGAATTTACCCCTGATTTGCAAAAGTTTAAACATACAGTAAAGTGTATTATTTGCTTTAAAAATCAATAAGCTATTGCTGGAGAAATTGCAGTAATTTATTAAAGGTCCAGTATGTAACAGTCAAGCTTCCTAATGGTTTGTAATTGAAATATTTCATTGTGATGGTCAGAGTTTGCAGATTTCCAACAGACTTACGTCCTGCTTCTTTGATAAAGGAAAAATACAATACATAAAAATACAAAAAAAATACAAATACAATACAACACAGTGTTGTTTTTTGTTTCATATAGTACCTGTTTTCTCACTGTAAAATGTTTTATAGTACTGTACTGTACAGTATAGGCAAAATACAGTACTGTGCTGGCAACTGTGGTGCCAGTAAAGTACTGTAAATGTAAAGTGAAAAGTTGAATAATGTATGTATACATTTTTGCTCATAGGTCAATGTTGTGTGATCTGCATGTGGCCACTTTATAGCCATGATGTTACACCTTGATCTCAAAACAGTTTTAGATAATGTCCTACTCCTGTTTATCCCACTTCCATAGTGATGAATGACCATGGTTTCCTAGAGTGTTTTCTCACCACATCCACTCTCGTCACTGTAGTCCCCACAGTCGTTGAACTGATCACACACCCACTGCTGAGATATACAGCGGCCACTGGAGCAGGTAAACTGATTTCCACTGCAGCTCTGGTACTCTGAAGGAACAATCCATATAACAGTAGCATCTGCATTTAGTCAACTCTAATCATTGTGTTAAGTCATGAAATCTATCATGACTTTGAATATGGAAAGATACGAAAATGATGTCTCCTAGCAACAGCAACAAGTTATTTTTTGACACTTTTTTTGGCAATATAATACAGACACTTTATACAGATTTAGAAGCTGCATGCGGTCAAAATAGAAATTCCTGTTAGTTGGGACCCACAGTAAGAAAGGTGATTGCCTCCTTGTCATCTCTCAACACAGCCCTTGTCCTAAAAAGACAGTATCAAAACAAACTTCTCCACGATTCTTAAATCAAACCCATTAAGAAACGGAGCCCCTTAATTTTTACTTTACTTTCTTAAAGAAATCTTGCACATGCATTAGGATTCCTCCATACAACTCTGGTGTGTTGGCCTATGTCCCTCTTACCACATCCTTGCTCATCACTGTTGTCGCCACAGTCATCCCAGTGGTCACACAGGAAGGATAGAGGGATACAGTAGCCGTTGTTGCACTGGTACTGGTGCACGGGACAGTGCTGTGTTGCTAAGGGAAACAATCCAATAGTCAAAGATAAGGCTCAGCCAAAGCCCAAGCAAGCAGTTCAATTCATACTGTCAAACTATGTCCTAGATTCTTGGTGTTTTTGATGTTTGAGGTATAAACATACATTTTCAACAGTTAGTTAAACAATTAGACAACTGATAGTAGTGACCAAAACACAGCATCTGTTAAGATTCTCTATAGCTGAATTATTGGCTCATTTGACTCCACTTCAATCCCACACATTTTTTTGATTATTTCTAATTTGATTAGTCTGACATATTCTACTCACTGCAGTTGGATTCATCGGAGTTGTCTCGACAATCCTGTAGCCCGTTGCAATGCTGTGAGTTATTGTAGCAGGCTCCATTAGCACAAGTCTTTTCAGTGCAGCTTGGGTAGTCTAGTGAATAATCAAATCAAATCAAATCTATTTGTATAGCGCTTTTTACAAGACAATTGTCTCAAAGTGTGTTACAACAAGAACAATACTATACAATATGAACAATACAAACAATATGAACTAACACCGAACCATAGACCCCTAAAAAGCAAGGGGGGGGGTTGACCATGACACATTTGTACATTAAGACAGTGAGTCTGTGGACAAATCTGTGGCACACTGTATGTTGGCAGTGCTCAAAGATAAAGAGCTGTTGATTCTTGACTTGCACATGCATGCACACAGACACACACACACACACTGTTACGGCCGCAGCCGACGCCTGCCCGTGTCTATCTCTTTCGCTCTTTGTTGTAAAGCAGGCGGTGTGTGGTCCAGGGCTCGGAGGCTCTGCCCACTTCCTGGTTGGCTTCATCGGGGATCCTGATTGAAGCGATATATTCCGTCCAGTGCACCTATCCGGACCAGGCGCCAGGAGCATAAAAGTCTGGCCAGCTTGTCAGTCGAGGGGCTGTGTACTGTTGAGCAGTTCCCTTTTGAGACTTTCACTAGCAGACATCCGATGTTGGAAGAATCGGTACATTGTTGTGTGTTTTGAACGAGGCACTAGATTATTATTTAGAAAACTGGGCTAGTATACTACTGGTATAGTGATTCTTAGTTCTGTCTTACTGATATACACCCACACTTAGCAGATTCTTTTGTTTAGACCCACTAGGAGCAGAGGTGGCTGTTTTGAATGTATTTAAGTTTTGACCACTGTAGTAGGACAGTGAGGTTTTATTATTGGTTTTGTTTAAACAAAGATAGGTCAGTTATAGCTCGCCTTTTAAGAGCTCTCTTTTGGTTATATGTGTTTGTTTGATTTGAACAGCACCCGCAGGCCCTTTTTCCTTTGTAGTTTTGCCTCGTACGCACGCACGCACGCACGCTCGCACGCACGCACGCACACACGCACACACGCACGCACAAAAAAGGAACGTTTGGAGAAAAAAGGATCTTCCCAAGATTTACAGCATGCCACCTCATCTGTGAAACATGATGGAGGGGGTGTTAATGTTAGGGCATGTATAGCTGCCACTAGAACTGGCTAATTTGTCTTAATTGATGATGTAACTGCTGATGGCAACATCAGAATGTATTCTGAAGTGTACAGAAACATCTCTGCTCGAGTACAAGCAATGCCATTGCCACCACCAAAGCATGATAGCGTAATATGGCCCTTCTGCTTTTGTGTGTAGGTGTGTGTAAAGGCACATAGTGTTACGAATCAGAGCTAGTGAACTCAAATGCAGAACACAGAGAGAGGGGACCGCTACCCCCGTGCCGAAGCATCCACCTCCACCACAAACTGCAGGGCCGGATCTGGTTGGATGAGGACTGGGGCGGAGATAACAAGATGGGGCTCTCAACTCTCAACTGTGAGAGTGGCCTCAGCCTTGTGTGTCCACCTGAAGGGAGTAGCGGTGGAGGTGAGGGCTGTGAGGGGGGCCATAATGCGGTTGTAGTTCCTGATAAACCTGTGGTAAAAATTAGAGAAACCAAGAAAACGTTGGAGCTCCTTGAGGTTAGTATGGGCCGGCCACTCTGCCACCATTGAAAACTGGGTCCATTTGCACTGATGTAACCCAGGAACGACACTTTGGGAGTATGAAACTAACATTTCTCCACCTTTACGAACAACTTATTCTCCAGCAGGCATTGGAGGACTTGGCGCACCTGATCCTTGTGCTCAGATAGGGACTGGGAAAAAATCTAAATATGTCGAAATAAACAAAAAGGAATCGGTTGAGCATGTCACAGAGTACATCAGCGTTGGTTAATCAAAACGGCATGACTAGATATTCAAAGTGACCAAGGGGGGTGTTGAATGCAGTTTTCCACTCGTCCCCCTCCCAGATGCGCACCAGATGGTAGGCATTGCGCAGATCCAACTTAGTGAAAACAGTGGCACCATGGAGAGGGGCATAAGCAGAGCTGATTAGTGGTAGAGGGTATTTATTTTTCAATAATATTGTTCAGCCCACGAAAGTCGCTACAGGGACGCATTGAACCATCCTTCTTCTCCACAAAAAAAAATCCTGCACCTACCGGCGATGAGGAGGGGTGGATGATACCAGCGGATAGGGAGATGTATTTCTCCATCGCCTCCCGTTCCGGTCAGGAGATGTCGTACAATCGACCACTGGGGAGGGAGGCGCCGGGCAGGAGGTCGATGATGCAATCATAAGGATGATGAGGTGGCAGGGACACCGCGAGGTGCGTACTAAACACTGGAGCGAGGTTGTGGTAGTCCTGTGGAACAGAGGAAAATCGCTGGCCTCTGACAGGAGCAATGGGTCAGACACAGCTGGGGCAGGGGCTGAGAGTACACGCCATATCTCTCCCACTACGGATGAGTCACCCCTTTTCCTGAATGACCTGGGCGGATGGGACAGGTGACCACCAAATGACCGCCCTGGCCGCAACACAGGCACACCCCGTCGCTGAGGTGGCGAGCCCTCTCCTCCGGAGACGGGCGAGCCCTATCCAGCTGCATCGGCTCCGGATCGGTGTGACTCAGGGAGACTCGGCTGAACTCGGACCTTCTCGGAGGCGAGTAACGTGGTGTCCCCGATGGAAATGGGATGGCCAGCTGGGACCTGACGGACCTCTCCCTGCAGCACTCGCGGAGACGGTTGTCCAGCCGGATGGCGGGGGCAATCAGCTGGTTGAGGTCTTGAGGCTCCTCCTGAGACACCAGCTCATCTTTATAGCGTCACTTAGCTCTGGAGCGCTTCATCATTCCAGCCACTCTCCGGAATTCTATGGCAAGAGCGGCCATGTTAATGGAGAGAAAAAAGCCGCTAGGCGACGTCCTTGCCTTGGATGGGACGATCAAACACTTTATGCATCTCCTGTGTAAAGTGGCATAAGAAAAACACACCAGTAACTGTTTGTCCCACAACGCAGAGGCCCATGCGAGCGCTGCACCTTTGAAAGACCCGATCAAATAAGTAATACAAGCCCGGTCGGAAGAATAGGTGAGGGACTGCTGTTCAAACACCAGGGCGCACTGAACTAAAAAGGCCTGACAGGAACCCAATTCGCCAGCGTATCGAATCAGAGCTAGTGAACCCAAATGCAGAACACATAGTCTGGATACAGGCATAAAATAATAGAGTATTTAATGAAGGAATTGGGGGGAACGGGAAGGCAGAGTAGACTGGGCACGCAGATAGGCAGGCAGGGCAGGCAGGGCAGGATAGTGGGTAGTCCAGGCAGGGGCCAAAACACGGGTAGGCAGTTCTAAGAAAGGCAGATAATCTGACAGGAAAATCCAGGCAGGGGTCGAGACATGGGCAGGTACTTCTGGGGAAGGCAGGTAATCCGATAGGGGTTAGGCAGAAGCACAGTCCAGAAAACACTTGTAGATCCGAAACCAGGAATCAGCAGACTAGAAATACTGAGACGTATAGGTAGGAAGTACTATGACGAACTGGCAAAGAGTGGAAAACGGAAAACCAGGGTATAAAACACAGATGGGTGACAGGTGGAGATGATGATGTTAATGGGCTGGCAGGAGCCTGGAGCCACGCCCACACGGAACATACAGACTCGGGAGAGGGAGAGGGACTGACACAGACTAGGTGGAAGTGGAGGATATGACACATAGCCCATTGAAAGAAGGATGACACAATATTGTGTGTATGATTTGTATGTACTGTATTTAAATTTCTAATCCATCACCAGTGTAACAGGTAGGAGGCCTAAGGCACCCGCGTTCTTGCCCAGCTCTGTTTGTAGGAGCTCTGCTCCGCATGCCCAACGTGTCCGGGAATACCAAACTAATACTGTAGGTATATTTTCAAATCTCATGATTGCAGTTGTCATTATAAGTAAGCATGGTATTGAGTTGCTTACTTCTAATATTTAAGAACATGTTTAGTGCTCGACTAATGTTGATACCTTTATTTGTTGCTTGTAGCTTACCTCAGTTTGACAGCTTTTATCACAATCGATCAATTTGAAAACAATTGTTGTTTAATTCAGTCAGGACGCCTACGTCGATTTAATCATGTGTAATCAAAATGGTAATACATTTAAGTTTGGCGTAATTGAATGACTCTGCTCTGTAAAGCTTCCTGCCTGAAGTTTAAACAACATAAAATACAAAATAGCATAAGCTTTATTTTGACAAAACTTAATTAAATTGATGAAATTGTGGTGTGTTTTTTTTACACTATACGTACAGTAAAATCAATTATATCTGTCAATATGTTATATTCAATATGTAAGCCCTTGCTGTACAAATCCATTATAGCTGCTCATAAAATAATAATTTCATCTTGTTAACTAATATCCAATGGGCTCAAAACATCAGAGTATTTAAATGACTTCGTACTGCCTGTCATTCCCTTGCTGCCTTTCGCAATCCGGTCACGTCTTCGACCCATCACGCCCCCCATCACCCCCTCCCCACCACCACCACCACCACCACCACCACCACCACCACCACCTTAACACCCTGAATACCTCTTGCTTAACACCCAGTCTAGCTCTCTCCAGGGGGCACAATGGCAACGCGCCCTTCAGAGGGGCTTGTCTGCCATCCCGGCGATGACCCTGTGATACCATGACATCCTCAGGATGACAGGGCCATCCCCAAAACTATTTACATTGTTAAACTGTACAAATCCAGCATAACTGCTCATAATTCAGAAAAAGTCTCTCTCTCTGGTTGAACTATCAACCAATCTCCTTATTACACATGGACTTAAGATCTTACTGCAGTTGTTTTCATCTGAGTTGTCCACACAGTCCTTTTCATGGTCACATCTGTACTTCATGGGAATACACTGGCCCTCCTGACAAGTGAACTGGTGAGCGCTACATGTCTGTCCTCCTGAAGAAGTATGAGAACAATTCATTGAGGTCAAACATGATGAATAAGCAGGAAGAATTTCAATTTCTGTGACAATTTCTGCATTAGTATAAGCAAAACTCATCCACCAAAACAAGTCAAGAAACCCTTTTCCCTTAATCATTATAAACCAATTCAACTTTACATTGATAAGCATCTTATATTTTAAGTCAAAGACTCAAAATACAACATACCAATTTGGTACCATTTATTGTTGCAAGGATACTTATATTCTATTCAGTGAAAGAATTGAGTGTTAAGATAAGGGTGTGTGTGACATCCAGTGAAATTTGTGACCCAATGCGACCCCAAGTCTTACATACCGCAGGTTCTCTGCTCATCAGAGCCATCAGTACAGTCCTCCTCCCCATCGCAGACAAAATCGTTGGAGATACACTCGCCCCCAGTCACACACTTGAACTGCTGTGGGCTACAGGATGGAGGTGCTGTCACACAGAACACACAACAATCAGTTAAGCAAAGGGCTTGATTTGATCGATCAAAACATGAAATTAGGGCAGTGCTATCTCCAACACAGATACAGTAAATCACACTGTGATTGTTTATGCTGTATTGGAGGTGTAGTTGTGTTAAATTCACAGGCTGCTCCTCTCATGGACATTAGATGATGCAATCTCACTCCTATGCTGATAATTGTATACTTGACAGGCGCGTATGCCAAGTTAAAATATTTTAAATTCCAGTGGAATTTGATCAAATAAATCACTCCATTCAAATGAAAATAAATATATACATTAAATGTTTAAATGTGGCATGTGCAATGTTGAGATGAAACACATTGTAAATGTACTTTGTTTAATTTGGTCACTGATGGTCACTTATGCCTCTGTTATGGAAACGTAAAGCTGAAAAATAGGAAAAACTCTTCTGCAGCGTACATTTTATTCCAATGCACATCATTATTAAAAGCAATAGACCATATGAAATTAATTTTCATGTTAATATTTGTATTGTAGCGAACGGCGGGGTAGAGCAGCTTGCCTCAAGCGGGTATCGAACTCGCAACCTTCCGCTTACAAACCGGCCGCGCTAGCCACAACACCAAGAGAGTTAACTCACTTGGCGGAGCTGCTAACGGGCCTACACAGGGTCGTTACACTATCCCCTCCGTTTCGGGAGAGCGTGCCCTCACGCTTCACTATACAAGTCTCTCACGTGGACACGCCTCTCCGATGGCCTCACGGGCGCCATCCCACTCCTGACACCAATGTAACGAACGGCGGGGCAGAGCAGCTTGCCTTAAGCGGGTATCGAACTCGCAACCTTCCGCTTACAAACCGGCCGCGCTAGCCACAACACCAAGAGAGTTAACTCACTTGGCGGAGCTGCTAACGGGCCTTACACAGGGTCGTTACAGTATTTTTGTTTTGGCAATAATCTACTTCCATACTGTCATCAGTCAATTGCAGTGCAATTGTGTTTATCTGCTCTGGGTTGAATGCTGGCACAAAAAAAAGATTTCCTTTAACATACAGTACGTTAAAAACATTATTATTTACTCCCATCCCCAAAACTCTAAACAGTCTTGAGATATTCCTCCATATAGTTAAGTCATCATTAATTAAGTATGTCCTGCTTTGGAAAAACAAACTTTGCGTTCGTCCAAATCAACATCAATTTGAACTGAGGCCATGGATAAATTCCCTGTTCAAGTTACTGGTGATACTCACGACAGTTGAGCTCATCAGAATCATCTGTGCAGTCTTTTGTCCCATCACACCTCCAGTCCAGGTTGATGCACTGGCCGTTGGTACACTGGAACTCACCGCTGTCACAGAGGCCTTCACAAAGAGAGTAGGGCAAGGTAGTATGGTCATTATGCTTGACTTGCTCCTGATCTACATTTCTTATCAAATAGTCAACTTCATCAAAACTATCATCTATAGTCTGTTATTTTTTTTTAATTGTTCATTTTGGCTGAAGAACTAGAGAACCTTTATCATATCACATCTCGACACTAATGTGGTGACACGTATCAGACAAATAGTTTAAAGCCCATATATGTCACAAAAGATGGGGGAGCCTCTACAGAGAAATGTACTATATGTATGTTAAGTAAAGTAGTAGGTCAGTGTTTAATATATTAATTTGTCAATGGAGAGCATTGTTGCCTGAAAAGCTGTAACACTTAAAATGTGCATTTTTCTTGGGGGTATTACACCTCGGCAAAACAACCACCATGGGTCATCTTTGAGCAATTCTAATGGATAGGCTTACTGTACCTCAATGACGCGCATTGAAGTTGTTAATATTGTGTTAGAGGGAAGATCTCAGCATACTGTGTGAGATAACTATATTATTACATAACAAAATGATATATACATATTGTGTTTATAGGCCTTATCAAAGTGAGTAACAGAGGTGTTTATTATCACCTTAATCGTATTGCATTTGTCTCAAAATTAAGATAACATGTATTTTAGAGAGGAACGTGAGTGTCTGCAAGCTGCTGCCCATCTCGGCCAGGCAGCTGCACCATCTTTTTGTATTGATTCTCAGACTTCGAGCGAGACCCAACCCCTGGAATCCCATTGGATTTGAGCTAAATCAAAGCTCTCAGCAATTGCAAAATAATGCTCCTCAGCTCAGACAGTCAGATGGCCAAATGTACATAGAACAAAGTCATGCAAAATGTAGCCTATTGTATGAAATGGCTTTCTAATAGGCCACACTGTGTCCTGTTTAATTCATGGATTCTAATAATTGTAAAAAAAATAAAAAATAAAAAAAAATTGTATTGTGCCACAAAGCCCAATGATTGTGAACGCATTTCATTACATCTTGATGTTTAGAAACTGCAAAGAAAAGGCTACAAATTATTACTAAGACACTCATGAGTTTATTTCATTCAAGATCCGTGTTTCCATTCTTTGTAGCTAATTTCTAATTGCTAATTGCTGTGTCTCCTGGACATCCACTTATTTTCTGTTTCAAAAGTAATTCTAGAGACTATATTGGACAAGTTGTGACTTGTTCGTTTTAGTAGCCTACAGTAGGCTATGGTGGGGTTTTTTGTGAGTTTTTGAAGTTGAAATGTCCATTCATGATGGTAACGCTCCTTATTGCTATACTGCTCTAGAGAGTATGTTGGTACCTCATACAGTATATGGATGATAAATCCACTGGAGTTGATAGGGGTACGCCTACTGTATGACTGATAATCAATTACATTTACTGTGCATTCGGAAAGTATTCAGACCACTTCACTTTTTCCATATTTTGATATGTTACAGCTGTTAGCTGTGCACCGACGCTCCCCACCCAACCTGACAGAGCTTGAGAGGATCTGCAGAGAAGAATAGAAGAAACTCCCCAAATACAGGTGTGCCAAGCTTGTAGCATCATACCCAAGAAGACTTGAGGCTGTAATCGCTGCCAAAGGTGATTCAACAAAGTACTAAAGGGTATTTTTAATAAATTAGCAAACATTTCTAAAAACCTGTTTTCGCTTTGTCATTATGGGGTATTGTGTGCACTGTATATTGGCTTAGTTGTGTACAACTGCATGGCATTCATACAAACTTGGCATAACGCGGATCCAGTTGTGGACATTTCAGCGTTTTAGGTTTAAATGTGGTTATAAACTTACGTTTAAATGAAGAAAGATTTAGACCAATTAGATTAATAGATACTGTACATGACGCCTCTTTTGCATGGCTTGTAACACCCACTCCACACCAAGGAGAAAGGGACAGAGGGCAGGGGGTTCCATGCTACAGTAATAGAGAACAGCTCTATTATCTCTATTAAATCTAGACTTTTCGTTAAAACATGGAACCAATCAAAACATTTAGCGGGCTATAACAACAAACTCTGGGTCTGAAGGAGACATCTCACTATGGGATATGCACCCTTGCGTACCCTCCTTGGAACAGGCCGGGAGTGCATTGCATTTACATTACATTTACGGCATTTAGCAGACACCTTTATCCAAAGCAACTTACAACAAATACATTTGTTTAAGTAAGTGAATCATCTATCCAGCAGTCATCATAAGATAAAGTAATCAATGCTCACACCAGGGGCCATTGGCAGTCATAATGCCAGAAGGCATTTTTTTTAAATTAATTAATTAATTAGTTATTATTTATTAACAGGAGAGAACTATTACAGGGGGGAAGTGGGGGTGAAGAGGTCTCAAGGATTGGGGTTAGGGTTAGTACAGGGACGGTAGTGGGGGTGAAGAGGTCGTAGGAAGGACTGTTAAGATGTAGCTTGAAGAGATGGGTTTTCAATCTACGGCGGAAGATCGGTAGTGACTCTGCAGTCCTGACAGCCTGACAGCAGTCTGCAGTCCTGACAGCCTGACAGCAGACTGCAGTCCTGACAGCCTGACAGCAGTCTGCAGTCCTGACAGCCTGACAGCAGTCTGCAGTCCTGACAGCCTGACAGCAGTCTGCAGTCCTGACAGCCTGACAGCAGTCTGCAGTCCTGACAGCCTGACAGCAGTCTGCAGTCCTGACAGCCATTGCATGGCTGACCCCGGGTTTTCAATCTACGGCGGAAGATCGGTAGTGACTCTGCAGTCCTGACAGCCTGACAGCAGTCTGCGGTCCTGACAGCCTGACAGCAGACTGCCGTCCTGACAGCCTGACAGCAGTCTGCAGTCCTGACAGCCTGACAGCAGTCTGCAGTCCTGACAGCCTGACAGCAGTCTGCAGTCCTGACAGCCTGACAGCAGTCTGCAGTCCTGACAGCCTGACAGCAGTCTGCAGTCCTGACAGCCATTGCATGGCTGACCCCGCCAGCCAATAAAAGCTCATGCACCGCACACCCATTTCATTCTGTGAACCACCTCTTCACGAGGCCGTAAAAGAGGGGAAATCTGGTGAAATATCTCACTCATCTCCTTCAGAGAACCGAGGTTGGATACCGTAACCCAAAGTTCGGCCAAGACCAGCTTCAGCCCACTTTGTGAATGTCCGTGGGGCCAGAGACAGACCGACTGATCAGGTTAAATATTTGTAAGTCAAGCACTGGAAGACAAACCTCAGAAATTGTGTGCAGGATATCTATCTTGAGGTCTACAGTGATAAACCATTCGTTGGGTGCACCTTTGGTGTGCACCCGCCCACTAAAGGACTAGGGCTTGTGAGCTACACCTTGCGCCGTCTTGGGATCTTAAAGTGTCTGTCACAGTCTGGTGAAATGAAAGTATAGATTTTTTACTGTTTCCCTGACAAATAAGTAACAGTGTTTATGATAGCTATAGCTACTGTTTCGTGTGCTGTCTGCAACAATTGAACCTTACTGCATGTGATTCAGGTTTTACACTAGAGTTCATTCTTCACCATGAAGGCCATGCACATTCTATGACCTTGAAACCTGAGCAGTAATTGTTTAATAGACCTTTTAATGACCTCTGTGTCTTGGAGGGATTAAGAGAAAATTTACTTTTAACTCTTTCATATCCATATGATCCTAAATATTTGCATGCTTTGCATTTATCAGTCATGGAAACTGTGCCTTGCCGTGTAAAAAAACCCCAATAATCCATCAGCTATACTACAGTACCAAAACACAGCTGATAGATAATTTGAAAATAATGTCATTATATATATATATATAACTATGTGACAAAGAGGAGCTAATTATTAAAAGGGATAGTTCACTCTAAAATGTAATTTATGGGATCAACCACATACCTTAACTCCAGTTGAGACACCAAGACATTTTTTATTGCCACAAACTGGACCCCATCCACTGTCATTATATTGGAAAATGTGGAGGTGCAAGTTGCTAAATTGTGTCTTGGTGTATCGACTGGAGTGAAGGTATGTGGTTGATCACAGAAATTGCATTTAACAGTATTACATACTTATAATTAAGAAATTAAGTATTTCATAGATGACTCGTGAGTTGTATTCTGTAAAGCATATTTGAATAATCATTACAATCTTACTGCTCAATCAAGAGGTTTTGTGTGGCTTACATAATTAAACTCAGAATTCATTAATGAATTAAATGAAGCACAATGTGCATGATATCACAATGTACAGGATATCACATCAGTATCACAAAATACTGTAGTAGTAGATTATGTAGAGAAAATTATACTTTTTTTTTAACAGCGTGTCAAAGTACAGTAATTTCAAACCAACAGTAAACATCAAATAATTCCTCAAGTAACACATACCTTGAACAAGTGGAATCCATTGAGAGAGTAGTAAAATAGACAAGAAGTGTAGACCTATGAGGTCCATCATTAAATGCCCTTTCTCCTCAATGCTCTTTTTTATCTTCAGATGACTTAACCATTTATACTAAATCCTTACTCTCACCTCTTTTTCCTCTACCCCAATGTAAAGCTTGACAACAGTCAAAAAGTGTCCTTTGGATCAAGATGTCTTACCTCAAATGACCAAGGGTCCAATTTGAAACACATTAAGTATACAGCTTTTTATGACTCCCTCTTTTACATCAATTTCATCTAAGATTAACTTTTACCAGTAAAGATGTTGTCCACATCAGCAAGAAAACATCCAGTCATGTTTGTGTAAGAGGAAGGCAGGAAATTATCTTTAACTTGATTGTAGAAGATTTAAGGCCACTGTCAGCGATATTTTCAGCATTTTAAAATACTGTAAAACTTCCAATAAACAGAGTCTCCAACAAACGCCTGTCTCCAGGAATAGCCGGGCCACTAATGACATTGATGCAAATAAGCTCCAGTCCCTAATACACACTGGGTCAAAATAAATACTTTACCGGTATGTATTGTCTGTTGATATCAGCAGATGCATTTGATTCTGAGTGACTGTTGTGACATTACTGGTATGTATTCTAGTCTGACAGTGGCAGCTTTGTATGGATTCAAGAATAAATTACCATATCTAAGATTCTATGGATTGCAGAGTAAATGCAGGAATTTTCATGCAAGATTGTGACTGAATAGAAAAGTAGATGAAAAGGCTGGACACAAGATTTTTTCTTTCCCTTGCCTCTTCTTCAAGTGTTTATTTTGGGATTCCCCCTTCTCCTTCCCCCACCCATTTGTTACCAATGGGGTGTGAACAGTGTAACAACCTGCTTCAGGTTTTCACCACCTAGCCCATTTGGGTAGGGTTTGCAGGGGAAATCGTGCTGTGGATTTTTTAAAGCCTAGCACACATGCTCATGTTCAGCTTGTCAACTTGTTCCTAAATAATTCGTATAGGCCCTATTGGATGATTCAAAACTGAAACCACTGTCAATTCCAAGTGCAGGGCGTGTTTGACACACTGTAAGGAAGAGGAACATACCTGAACCACTGTCAGAGTGCTCCCCGGCTTTAGTGAAGCACTGTCAGAGTGGTCCCAGGCTTTATTATTGGTATTGTTAATGCTGTGGGCTCTGTTACAGCTGTTGGAGATGTTGCTGTATTACAGTTTGGAAACATGTAGTGTTCAGGTGTTCACCTTTCTCATGTCAAAGTCAATTGTCAAATGCGCAGTCAGAGTGGTTCTGCAAAGGAGCAACTGGACTCTGTCTGGGCAGAGTTTGTGAAACGAGTGTCAGGACCAGTTCTAGACTGGAAGGACTAGACTCTACTGGAAGGACTTCTGCAACAGAGAGTCATCACTAAACTTGAGGAGGAGTCTGTGAAGAAGAAACCAGGGAGGGCAGAGAGAGCACGTGTCACTTTTGACATGGTTCTCAGGAAAGGAGCATGTTCCTGTTTCATCATGAAAACACTTCGACTTGAACTGGACCCCTTCTTTTGCACAACACTTGGACTCCACTAACACAGTGTTAGAATGAGGAGTTGCTAGGTTTGGCCTAGGACCAATAATGGCATAGGTATGTTTGATCCTAGAGTACGGCCAGTGACTGTAAGCCTTGCATCTAAAATACTGCCCCATGTCTCAGCACTAAATGATAGAATGATGGTGCTGTATATGAAGCTGTCCTCGCAGGAGGGAGATGGTGGTGTGTTAGAGGTGGAAGTCAGTGATATGGAGAGAGTAACTTCTAGTGATGGCAGTTTGACACTGAAGCTTCGATACGTGCTTCAAACACTGACCAACAATTTTTATCGAAGCACTGCTTCAAAGCTTGCTTTGGTGCGAAAAAAATCACGTGACATATGACGTCCGAAGCAGCAACTGCTTCGTTGCCTGAATGAATCACCTGACTGGTTCGCGGTCCAATCAGGTGATTCACTGGCACTGCCTCGTCTCGATTCTGACAGGTGACAGGTAGTGATGGCAGTTTGACACTGAAGCTTCGATACGTGCTTCAAACACTGACCAACAATTTTATCGAAGCACTGCTTCGAAGCTTGCTTTGGTGCGAAAAAAATCACGTGACATATGACGTCCGAAGCAGCAACTGCTTCGTTGCCTGAATGAATCACCTGACTGGTTCGCGGTCCAATCAGGTGATTCACTGGCACTGCCTCGTCTCGATTCTGACAGGTGAAAGGTTGCGACAGTTTTGAATTTGAGTGCCTCAACACTTTATAACCGCTCTAAACAATGCACAATTTGTGGATTGTCGTAGTAGGTGCGTTGTTGCTGTTGAGTTGTTGGTATTGCGTTTGTATTCTCTGAGTGTTCTTCTTGTAATCTTTGAGTGTTCCCCATCCCACATAATCACCCCCTGCCATAGTTACACAAACACACCCAACCTATGCCATATTTTCCCCAGCACTCTCTCCTCAATAACACAATACACACATTCATCAATCTTTATTTGTAAATAGAACATGATATTCAGTCTTAGTGTGTGTGTGCATCAAAGAATTTCATCAAAGCAAAGATACTGTAGCGAACGGCGTGGTAGAGCAGCTTGCCTTAAGCGGGTATCGAACTCGCAATCTTTCGCTTACAAACCGGCCGCGCTAGCCACAACACCAAGAGCGGTAACTCCCTTGGCGGAATTGCTAACGGGCCTTTCACAGGGTCGTTACAATACTTTAAATCCAAGGTTGATCAAAGCAAAGATGCTTCAGAACAAAAGATCTTTTCTACAAAAGTAAAGTAGTTTCTCCAACACTGCTCATTGAGGTGTGTGTGTTCGTGCGTGCGTGCGTGCGTGTAATTAAAAGCCTCCTGTCCACCAACTAGCCTGCCTAATTTGACTGCAGCCTTGCACTTCGCCAGGAGAGGTCACTGTAACTGAAGCTTCGAGTAATGAACCCATTTTCGAAACAATTGGCACAAGTGGTTCAGTGCTTCACAAAAGCTTCATTTGCCCATCACTAGTGACAGGTTGCGACAGTTTTGAATTTGAGTGCCTCAACACTTTATAACCGCTCTAAACAATGCACAATTTGTGGATTGTCGTAGTAGGTGCGTTGTTGCTGTTGAGTTGTTGGTATTGCGTTTGTATTCTCTGAGTGTTCTTCTTGTAATCTTTGAGTGTTCCCATCCCACATAATCACCCCCTGCCATAGTTACACAAACACACCCAACCTATGCCATATTTTCCCCAGCACTCTCTCCTCAATAACACAATACACACATTCATCAATCTTTATTTGTAAATAGAACATGATATTCAGTCTTAGTGTGTGTGCATCAAAGAATTTAATCAAAGCAAAGATACTGTATCAACGGCGGGGCAGAGCAGCTTGCCTTAAGCGGGTATCGAACTCGCAATCTTTCGCTTACAAACCGGCCGCGCTAGCCACAACACCAAGAGCGGTAACTCCCTTGGCGGAGTTGCTAACGGGCCTTTCACAGGGTCGTTATAATACTTTAAATCCAAGGGTGATCAAAGCAAAGATGCTTCAGAACAAAAGATCTTTTCTACAAAAGTAAAGTAGTTTCTCCAACACTGCTCATTGAGGTGTGTGTGTGTTCGTGCGTGCGTGTAATTAAAAGCCTCCTGTCCACCAACTAGCCTGCCTAATTTGACTGCAGCCTTGCACTTCGCCAGGAGAGGTCACTGTAACTGAAGCTTCGAGTAATGAACCCATTTTCGAAACAATTGGCTCAAGTGGTTCAGTGCTTCACAAAAGCTTCATTTGCCCATCACTAGTAACCAGGCAAAACCCCAAAAATGCAGAGTCAGAGGCAGTAGGGAGGTCCAAGGCTTTCACTCGAAAACTTAGGGATCTTTACAATAGGCAGCAAAACTGTCTCAGGCATAAACGTTCATAACTCGGCAAGGAGGCACTGCTAACAGAGGTCTTAAAATACTACAACTAATAAGGGCTAACGACTAAAACACAGGTGAGAAACATAAACACAAAAACACAATCACTCCTGTCATTGGTAGCAGGTGAGTCCCTAGGGTAGGAAGGACCAAATATGGGCATCTCCTAGTTACTTCCTCTTGGTCCCCCTGGAAGTGCTCTCGGTTGCCATCTGCTGGTTGGACAGCCTTGTGACACTACCAGTGTGTTTTAAACTAGCAGGATTGACTACCAGTGTGTGTCAAACTAGCAGTCCCGGTGCTCCAGATGTCCAGTCTGCTACTGGGCCTTTACCAAAGTGGATGGAATTGTGTCCAGGACACAGGTTGAGGTATTCATGCCTGCAACCACCTTCGCAAGGTCAGAGGTGGTGATTTCATAAAAACTGGAAAAGTAGCTGTTTGTGAGAGAGATATCAGAGTCAGGGTGGCCAGCTGATTTTAAATTTTGTTTATCTTGGTTTGAAAGAATGACAAAAACATGTGAATGAGTGAGAGAGATTGTTCATTGGTTTGAGGAGTTTGTTAATAGTGATGAACAGTACTCTAGGATTACCACAACCAGGCTGAATGACATCAGAGTAGTAGGAGGATCGGGCACTTAGGAGGATCGGGCACTGACACCTGCTCTATTGGAAAAACAATATGTGTAAAAAAAAAAAAATTGTCCTAACATAGATTTATTTTTTAATATGTTTTTAGGGCATTTCTGCTTTATTGGGATAGAGACAGTAGAGATTGACAGGAAGGATGGGAGAGAGAGGAGGGATGACATGCAAGATATGTCGGGGGTCGGAATCGAACCAGGAACCTTGCGATTATGTGGTATGCGCATTAGTGTGCTATGCCACTAAGCGCCCCCAAATTATTTTTTTCTTATGATGACTGATGTATCGATGATTCGCTTACTTTAAACAAATGTACTTGTTGCAAGTCGCTTTGGATAAAAGTGTCTGCTAAATGTCAAAAATATAAATGTAAATTTAATGTGCACAAAGTATGCCTTTCTACGTTCACGGTAAACATTCCAAAACTTTGCACAAACTGAGTTCGATAGAAGCATGCTGAGCCCTTTATGGTACGAGAGCAACATTTGGGCTTCCATATCTCAGAGGGTTAGTCAGGGCTACTCATCACCAGAGCTCATCATCTCTGCTACACTTCCACCATAGTTGTTGAAAGACTGCTGGATAAGATTATGTAAAAAAGAAAAAATCCAAGCCAAGACAGCATAGCATATGAATGAGAAGTTGGTTACTGCCCTACAGAGGCTGGCAATTCCCAGACTGGAACTGTTTTCTGAACGTCAAAGATTCTGTAAATAAATAAAAAGTTGTTCGATTTGTACTGGGTTTGAGAATGATAATAGATGTCTAAATTATGTAGAAACATGTTGATGAATGAACCCCCTTCTTTCCAACTTGAGGTCCATTTCCCATTAGGATCTTTTTTAAATGAATTTTGATCAGTGGGTCACATATTTTGTTAAATGAATGTAAAAGTTAAGGTATTTGGCAAAAACACTTTTCTTGTAATGTTACCTTTAACTTTACCACCACAGTGTTGATTTAGGTTGCACTGATATGATATCTGATTCCACATAGGTCCATTATGTGACTATGTGGCCTATTTGTGCTCAGGGTGTGCCACACAAAGAAATACCACTTTTGTTAGCAGAGAATGAGTTGCAATGTGATCTTGTAAGTGAATATCCGTGTGTTTGTTGCAAGTCTGAAACTTATGTGTGTAGACTGATCACTTAAATATCACCCGCGCTGGCTGAAAATAGAGCCGCTAGAGTGGGCCGCAGTCTGATCACCTTTATACCAGGCCTACTATTTGATCAAGGTTGCAATACATTTGTACAACCACTGTTTTTTCCTACCATTTGATTTTGGTTTGATTTAAGTTTATATTAGCTTTCGAATATTTATTGTGCCTACCACTTCTGTTGCTTTTGGTTTAGACATTCGCATTCCATTGAGTTGCTCTTTATCATTCAGGTTGTACTGTGCCTGGTGGAGCTTGTTATTCTACCCTTTCAGTGGGAGTTCATTAACCTCTTAAGCTGCACAGGGCCATAATTGGGCCCAAATTCTGCTTTAATTTGATTATTCATTTCATTATTGTTTACTTTATCTCCTTGTCATGTGTAGTATGTTATTCTGAACTATGATCTGAGCATATCCACACACCACTTCAATGTGTTACTTATCAAATGGCATCTGATCATCATATTTCTAT
Source organism: Argentina silus (assembly GCF_951799395.1). Taxonomy (NCBI): domain Eukaryota; kingdom Metazoa; phylum Chordata; class Actinopteri; order Argentiniformes; family Argentinidae; genus Argentina; species Argentina silus. The sequence goes on along the minus strand of NC_139670.1, from coordinate 17,398,954 downwards.
TGTTATAAGCAGTTTAGTTTGGGTCTGGAGGCACTAGTGGGCACCTCCTCCTCCTTTGGGCTGCCAGACTCTCCCTCTATGCCCAGCAGCCTAGGCCATGGTGTCAGTCCAGGTATCCCCATTCCCTTTACTATTCAGTGTGCCGTGAGTGACTTATTTGATTTCAGGATATTGAGTGTAGTGGTTATTCAAGCCTTCCTTGTATAACCACCTCGTATTTCAGAGAGACAAGATGCTCCCTAAACTCTCTATGGTCACCTGGCTTGTATCCTGAGCCCTTTTTGGGACAAAGTGTCCCCTCATTCCACTACGCCCCTAGCAGTTATATGGCTTCTTGCCTGTCCATTCCCAGTACCCCAGAGCCTGTATTGACCCAGTAGGTCCCTTTTCTCCCCTTCAAGTCATTCTCCCCTTTATGTACTTTCTCTGTTATGTTGGTTTATACGATGGTGTGTTATAGGCCAGTGGCATATTGTGCAATAGTCTAGTGGAACTAAATCTCTTGTGTGAGCCTCCCTACCTCAAGCCATTAATGTTTCCAAATTATTACTAATGACCCCACTCTCGTTTTTGTTGCCTAATTCTTAAAAGATTGTCTTGTGAAAATAAACATTGTTATATTTTGTATACATCAGCTTCTGTGTCAGTTCATTCAGTTGAACACCCTTAGCAGGGGACCTTGAGTTAATGTCAGCATATTGAGAGTGGCGTAGTCGATCCCTATATTACTAACAGTTTGTAGCTGCTAAGGGCTGCATATAAAATCATTAATATCAGGCAGTAATCCTGCAAAGGCATTTACCATTCATAGAATAGAAATCACAGTTTTATTTAGTAATCTGGGTAGAAAAAGGTGAGAGCAAGAGCAATGGAATCAGCAACATGACCAAGAGGGCATGAGCCAGGCTCCTAGGGTGTCATACGGCAGGGGTGGCCTCCGCTTGTGATCTCTTTTTTAAAAAGGCGATCCTGTTCTACATACATACACACATGATTACATAACCAACTATACTGCTTGGGATGAAATGATGGCAAAGATATAAACTATGACATATGTAAAATGAAATGATTAAGGGATCCCGGATATTTGTACAAATATCCGGGAGTTTAAAACATGGGTTGCCTCCAAATAACCTTCAAAGAGCCTTTCCTCCCCACAAAAAAAGAATCAACATCACAGGTACATCGGTTAGTGATATATTACAACATAAAGAACATAAATTCACAATTACCCACAATTCCCTAGCAGGAGGAATCAATGTAGTGAGTTTTTCAGTTCCTTATATTGTTGAAAAAATGCTTCACTGTCCCATAAAGGGAAGCTATCTGAAAATAATTTTGGCGACACAACATAATGGGAGGCTATATTCTTGAAACCTCAACAACTAATCAGCAATTTTAAATATTTGAAGTAGCCTATACCTGCATGAACCATTGCTTCAACACTGTTTATTTCTTTTTAATACAAGTCTAAAATGCAATATGAGCAGTGAATATGCAATGTGAGCAGGCTGACTTTTGCAATTTTCCTACTTTGTTTTAGGATGATTACGATTATTTGTGAATTTATATTTGATATTATGTGCTTATTTCTCTGCGACTTGAAGCGTAAAACTGCACTACTTCAAGCGAGCCTCGCTTCACAGACGTGCTGCTTTTGAATGCCATCTAGCATGTCTCATAGATCATTGTGAGTTGTTAAACTGCGGCTCATGGCACTGAGACGTTACGGTCCCATGACGGCGTTGGTATAGTTTGGCTGTAACTGTATTACATGTGCTCATGCTCATCTATAATCTCAATTTCAAAGAGGTGCGTGGCAAGGAATGAGATAGGCTAAAAAGTTCCAAATTGCACCTCTTTCATGAAAAGGTTCCAAAAAGGTTCCATTTGATCAAATGGATACTGAGTTTGAAGCTCAAAGGTCTCATAAAGAACCCCTAAGAACCAGAACCACCAAGAGTGTAGAAGGGTAATATGCACATCCCAGACTAAACTTCCATAGTGTTATATTTTGGGTGCACTATCCCTTTAAAGAAATAGGCCAAAGCAGATAGGTGATCTTTGTGAGAAAGTTGTTGGTTGAAATGGAGACATGGGGTTAGTGAGGGAGATCAGATGTCACATTTATATGAGGCGATTTTTTTGCTTTCCAGTGTAACATTCGAGAAGCCAAAGAGGTACAAAGGAGATACAATTTTCTTTGGAGAAGCATATCTTTGCTGCAGGTTGGTCTGAACTTTAAACTAAGAATGTAATTAACGTATGAAACAAATGACAAAGTCTACCAATATTCATAACATTGCTAGAAGTTTTTACAACAGTGTATATCCAAATAATAGTCTTCTCATATTTGACTTTATTCAAATGAGAATTTAAATGTGTGTACATGCATGTATGTGAATGTATAATTATATATACAAAGTACAAGTTGAGTTTATCATATACAGTTAAAACTGTAAATCAGTTTTTTTTTTGCAAAATCTTAGGCAACAGTAATATGAATGTTTTGAGTTCTGTGAAGTTTGACAGTTATGTTTATTTTTGTCCTGAACTCTTCAATTTAGAGCGATACAATGGTATCCCTAACACTTACCTTGTCCGTGCTGGTCGCTGCATTCTGTGGTGAGTAGTACTCCATGGATATGACGATATTCTTGGTAACACATTACAATAAGTGTACATGAATTTACATGAACTAATGTTGTAGATGAACAGATACATTAACAACATATTGAAAACATGTATGTGGACTTAGTTAATAGTTAACAGATACATTAACAAATGGTTAGTTCATGTTGAAGTATGATGCCACCTAAAGTAAAACACTATGGGTACATGAATTATCATGTGTAAATGTACAGTATAAATCCAATTTCAACATTAAAACATTAAAACATTTACAATTGCAATTAGTAAGTGTAAAGCATTTTAACATGTTTATTACACTATTAAAGACATTTTCAAACTAATAATAATACTTTCAAGCATATAGTAATTTAGTGGACCCTGTAGTAAAGTAGATAACTTACTTTGTGGTTCACTATTTTTAAACTTGAACCTGTTTTCCCAGTTGTTGGCATTAATGTAGGACCATCCAGATGTCCAGATCCATCCTAACGTGCATATCTTCGTTATTTAGCAGTACAGCTGCCTCTGCCTCAGCTCACTGTAATGGAAGCTAACAGGACAAACAAATCCTGCCCTATAAAGGAAAAACATATCAATGTTGTAACATTCAAAGCTAAGAATAAAGCAATTACATATTTTTAGAGGTAGAGTGTACACTGTAGAAGAAATTCAAATATATATTTTGTTGTGAAACCATACAAAGTAGTGTACGCGAAAGTCTGGTGTTTCAATGGTTTTTGAATGTAAATCCAATATAAGTGTTATGATACACTGAATGTGACTGAACACAGCATTACAAAGTAATAGGCAATGACTTCAGATCTTTACCAAAAAGCTGCATTAGCTCATCTAACTTAGCCATAAGATCATCTCTGATTTTGGTCAGATGGGCATCTTTCTGTAACTGTGGTGGCTAGGATACAACAGTGCAAATGCGGTGGTGATACCTGGGGATTAAAATCCAATCATCAACAAAATAAATATTATCTGGAGTCACACAAAATGTATGGGGAATGATACAGGTGGTGCGATTTGTCAACATACCCCACAGATACCCCACAGTGTGTCCGGTTACTCAAATGAATCAGATTAGACCTTGTCGGGGGGCCAGGCCCACAAGGCAGTATCTACCAGGCTCTCTAACGGGGTGATGAAGAAGGGACAGAACAGTATATGTGTGTGGACCCCTCCATGCAGGTAGCATTAATGACATGGGATCCATTAGAGAAATTAACAGGGTCTAGAAGAGTGAAATTGTTTACTGCCATAGCACCTTGAACCAGGGCGAATTACTATGGAAACCCATTGGGATCTAAATAGTATTTATGTTTTTACAAATTATTGTGAATTTCAGCTGGCCAGGCATTGAAATGTCACAAGTGTACAAGCATCAATGAAGATCAGCCAACCTGCCTCCAAGCTGACATACAAGAGGTGGAGTGTGGAACACATATCACCCACTGTGCCAGAATCGTTATGCTCCCACCAGCCTGTGAGTGAGCAAATCCCTTTTTTTTTTTTTTTTTTTACTAATAGCAGTACTTTGATATGGTGTGGTCAAGAAATTATTTTGTCAAAACGAATCTGTACTGTTCAGTTCAGTTTCAGAATCAGAATCAGAATTATTTTATTTGACCCGAAGAAAAGATGCAATGATACATATATGATTTTCCATTCTTTCCAGTTTCACTTCAACAAATGACCATGACATGAGCAATGTTACATTGCCTGATTAGCCTACTGTTGAATTTACCGTCCTCCATAAAATATTGATGGCGAAAGATTTCAATTTCGAACCCTGCCAACTGTGTTGCTGGATTTGATGCAGCGTCTCTAGTGCGCAGGGAAAATTTAGATTTTGCACGTACAATATCAGATGAAAAATGCGGGTATCTATGATATTCATGAGACACACACCTCAAATGTGAGTTTCTCCGCCCCAAACGCGCAGTTGGCACATTGGTGCGATGAACAGACACGTACCTTTCAGCACATCCGTAAACACAGGCTTATTACATTTGTTTTACTCATGCCATGTGTGTTTGTATTTTTCTACCTGTATGTGTATGTAGGCTACAGTAGCCTATGTGTGTCTGATTGATGATCGAAATACACGCTCAGGGAGACGGTCAAATTCGCCCCGATTACAGACATTTGGAACACTTTTGTGCGTAACTCGATCGCTTGTTATAACCCAGGAGAAAACATCAATATTTGTTTTGAATGTGGGTTTGCATGATGGAGCATAAGAACCGACGGGTTTGTCTGTGGACTTTCCCGACGCCTAAAGGTGCCACTGAAAGAAGATTTTGTCTTAACTGAAGTTTTTTTCAACTTTAGCAAATGACTGGTGTATAGACTTCTTGCATATATGTATAATTATACTTCATTGCATAACATTATTGCTTCAAAATTGTGTTCTGTTTTACTTGTTATAAAGCACTGGCGCTTCACATTTGACCACATATTTTTTTTACAGTATGTACAGCACCAATTATGTCTGTCAATATATTACATTCAATATGTAAGCTCTTTAAAATACAAAATGTGGTATTCTAATGATTCTTAAGTCCTAACTTACTACCAGTGCATTCTTTTTTTCAAGGTATTGATCTAATTCACTGATTACACTGTTACACTAATGTCAACAAATGGAGGTCTCCAGACTCTGATTACTGACTACTGCTTTGGTTAGTAATGAGGGCCAGGGGCTTCTAGTGTTAAGTCATTCTTGAAAGGCACCATAGGCAGGATTGTGCCCTCTTTTCACTGCAATGGGAATTGCAATGACAATTCAGAATAGTGTCTCCTCCTCTCTCCCTCCCCTTGCTCAATGCAAACTACTGCTAACTGAAACAATGAATGAATGAGTTGCATGACCTTGAAACCTGTGTGGTTGAAATGCAGTCATTATTTAGGAAACATGAACACAGAAATTAGCCAGCTAGTGGAGACACTCACATTCGCTAAACCCAAAGTGTCAAACAAATCCCCTCATTTCCCAAACAAAACTCAGACAAGGCTGTAATGTTAAACAGGATGTTTACAAGCAAAAATCATCATGTTACAAACTGATTTGCACATAAAGGCTTCCATTGCTTAGGTCTGCTTCCGGCACTGAGAAATGCTTGTGGTTCCCAAGCAGTATAGGTAGCCAATGAGCCACACACACGGAAATGGCAGGTTACACGCCCACAGCAAGTGGTAGACACTCAGAAACTCCACCAAACATTTTGGAAAGGCAAATTCAGGCAGAAGGGCAGGATCTTGGCAGGTGCATGCACTGTCACATACTGCTAATGCATCATAAGTAATGATTCAGCATGGGTATTTAGTGACATTTTCAAGGGGAAAAGTTACATGTTGCACCTTTAACAATGCGTGTGTGTGTCTCCTCAATTTCAGATGGTGAAGTTTTAAAATGTGCCACTGAACGTGAATGCCAAGCTGATGTGCCCCGACAGGTAGACAGACAGTGCTGCACCACTGATCTCTGCAACTGACCCAAGGCTTCACTCACTGCACATGGAGCAATATCAGCAAGGGATAAAGTTGTTGTTGAATCAGTTCTCATATGTATGTTATTATTTAGTTTTCGCTTGATAATCATCTAAAAATTATAACATTTAGTTCACATTCCTTGTTGAAATATGACTTTTGTGAAATAGATATAATGAATAAATGAAATTAATCTGAATGTTATTTACACATCATGTGTATGTTGTGTGGACTCATTGTCACCGCTGAAAAAAAAATGCCAGTAGGCTACTGAAAAGCCACGTCTCTGTGGAAATGTGGTCATGAAATCTCTGTACAAGATTGTGTCCCTTGCTTTGTTTACAGCATAGGTAAAATTGCCAGGAGGGATGGGGGGAACATGTGCCCCCAAATATTCAGAACTGGTCAGTTCTCCCCCCCCCCCAATATTTCTTTTAAATGAATAAAAGTAATTTGGATGCACTGCGCCTCCTCTGCTTAGCCGCGCTGTCAATTTGTGCCCCTCCCCCATTAATTTAAAACCAGCCTCATTCCATTTCAGATACACATTTTGAATGTAATGTAATGCGCCCCTCTGGTGTGGCACCCCTCTCCCCTCTCCCCATTTTGAAAGAAAACCTTTTGCAAACACCTCTTTTGACAACTTGACTCCAGCAAGGAAGCAGTAAATACAGTTTAAAATTTGAGTGACTTTTCAAAATCAATTCAATCAATTCAATAAATAGTTCTGCGTCGCAAATGCAGTTCCAAATCAGAAGGTAAGATTAGGTTAAGGTAGATAAATGATAAGTTATTTTTACTACTTGTATTTTGTAGAATCACTGTCAGCATCTAAATACAATGTTGTGCAATGTTGTGTATCTCTGCAAGCAAGCATTCATTGCTAAAGTAGGTTATTTCACCAAGATAACTAGGATACAGTGCCCTGCATAAATAATGGGACAGTGAAGCATTTCTTCTTTTGGCTCTACACTCCAAAATTCTCTCAGCTTTTATTTGATGGTATTTGTGTACATATTGGTTTCACCATTCAGAAATTACAGCACTTTTTATGCATAGTCCCCCTATTTCAGGGTACCCAAAAGTGATGGGACAATTTGCTTGACAGGTGTTTCTGGTTCGTTAGGTGTGTTCTGTCACATCATTTGTATAGTCATAACAGCGCTCTCAATGTCTAGTATTGATTCTCGGCTTTGCGTTTACCTTTGGAGTCTGCTATTGGTGTCTGTCAACATGAGGACCAAAGACACGTCAATGAAAGTCAGAGAAGCCATTATAAGGCTGAAATATCAGAAAAAATCTATCAGAAACTTTGCAAAACCTTAAACCTACCAAAATCAACAGTTTGGAACATCATTAAAAGGAAGGAATGCACAGGTGAGCTCTACAAATCTACAGTGGATGATGGAATAATGCTTACCATAATTAAGAAAACCCCCAAAACAACTGTCTCACAGATCAGGAACACTCTCTAGGAGGTAGGTGAATGTGTCAGAGACTACCATCCACAGAACACATCACCAGAAGAACTACAGAGGCTACACTGCAAAGTGCAAACCACTAGTTAGCCACAAAAACAGGATGGTCAGGTTACAGTATGCTAAAAAGTACTTTAAAAAGCCTGCAGAGTTCTGGAAAAAGGTATTTTGGACAGATGAGACAAAAATTAACATGTACCAGAGTGATGACAAGAGTAAAGTGTGGAGAAAAAAAGGAATTGCCCAATATCCACAGCATACCACCTCATCTGTGAAATATGGTGGAGGGGGTGTTATGGTTTGGGCATGTATAGCTGCCACTGGAACTGGCTCACTTGTCTTCATTGATGATGTCACTACTGCTGGCAGCAGCAGGATGAATTCTGAAGTGTACAGAAACTTCTTAACATGCAGTTATAGCAGTAGTCCAGGGTAGGTCCAGGGTTCGGCAGGCAGGCCGGTAGTCAGACAAGCAGGGGTTCGGCAGGCAGGCGGGTAGTCAGACGAGCAGGGGTCGGGCAGTCGGGATGAAAACCCCTGTGGTGAAAACCCCGTTGCAGATCTTACAGTAAAACCTGGGGCGCCAGGCTTCCTCTTTTCTGCACTGTATATTCAACTGTTCTGTTTCTGTTTTGTCTTATTATTTTGGTCTGTTGCAAAGTGCCTACCCAATAATGATTGTGTGTTAAAAGGCTAGAATAATGGACCTACTCTAAAGGGTAAATCATATAATGATACTTTTGTATTAAAACATGCACACACAAATGTACATTTGTATATGTATGTTTCCTTGGTATTTTATCATTGTACTCTGCAAGATTGTTCTTTACATTTAAGTTACATGTTTTGTTATAAACTTCCCTAATTTATGAATTTTTAGCTGCTCCTTTGACTCTCCCCAGCCTAAATACACTGCCAGATCCACCAGGTCTGCTTTTTTTAAACTGACCGAAAGTGTTGTGCAAGGACGCACTAGAAACCATAGAATTTGTATGCATGACTGAAGATAAGTTGCTAACCACCACACCTTAAACAGAGCAACCAGGAAAATAATCCAGCAGTTCTTCCCTTCATAAATAATGTTCAAAAAGGAGCTTCCCCCATGACTGCCTGCTTAAAACTACATAACTCACCCCTAGGCTTCGTGTGCATACAGATGGTGGGTACTTACGCCCCTAAATACCGCTTGCTTTAGAAAAGACTGATTGCCTCCAACCAAGCTACGGCGGTGGCCCCCCGAGACAATTGCACAAGCTATACGGATAACACACAAACACAACAAACATCTGGGGAAAAAAAAGAAATCCCCCTAATGAGGAAGCGTTGCTTATGCTTATGCAGTGAAAGCAGTGGTGGCTCTGTACAAAGAACGCTGCCTCATCTGTAAGAGATCACCGGTTCAAGGCTTGGTTTTCACTACCGATCTTCCACCGTAGATTGAAAACCCATCTCTTCAGGCTACATCTTAACAGCCCTTCCTAAGACCTCTTCACCCCCACTACCCTCCCTGTACTAACCCTAACCCCAACCCTTGAGACCTCTTCACCCCCACTTCCCCCCTGTACAAGTTCTCTCCTGTTAATAAATAATTTTAAAAAACTGTTGTTGGATAGATGATTCACTTACTTAAACAAATGTATTTGTTGTAAGTCGCTTTGGATAAAGGCGTCTGCTAAATGCCATAAATGCAAATGTAATTATGCCTACTGAGGAAATGACTTCCGCTCCAGCCAGCTAGCAGTGTGACATCACCCAACAGGCCATATTCATCCCCATGATTGCACTTACTAATTATTGTGGTCCTTCCCTGTCCCTCACTTCAGCAGCGTATTCTGGAAAACATTCCTCCTACAATTTGCAATACCAAACAAATGTTGTTTGAACGTAGTCAGCCTTTTCAGTGTCAGTCCCCCTGTTCTTACAGTTTGTTAAAGTCCTCCATGATTTCCACCGTAGTCTTTCCTTTGGTTTCTGGGATGAAGAATAGCATGAATGCTGCACTCAAGATGCAGTATGTCACAAAGATCAGGAAACAGTATTGTCCCAGAACATCCTGCACACAGACACACAAATATGAACAGTTAATAGATCAGTTACTAACCATCATTAACTCAAGGATGTATTGGTGAAAGAATGACAGATATATGTTTAATATATGTACACACAGGACCTATCTACCTATAATAGAGTTCCGATAATACCTCATGAAGCAGGTTTGTTAGCTTACAATGCCTACTTCAAAGAAAATGATGTATTACTGTTGGGTACTGTTAAATAAAGATTCAGTGACGGTTGAGCGGGGGGGGGGGGGGTCAATTGAGCAGTCTTATAGTCTGTGGGTAAAAACTGTCAGTATGAAGTGTGTGTTGAGTGGGGTCAGTATCTCACCACTATGTATGGGAAGATCATCCCAATGAGGAACAGGCTCAACCAGCTGACTGTGCCGCTGATGATGTAAGCAGATGGACGCCAGGCCTGCAGGAAGAGCTCTGCAGAGAGGACCATATACACTCCAGCTGAAAAGACAACAGCTGGTTGCATTATGCATTACAAGCAGCTCTGCAGTTTACCTGAATCCCAACCCAGCACATCACTCAATCCACTGCAGTGTATTTAAGTCATGACACATTAAGTGATTGGCATTTGTAGACAGGCATGTAGAGTACTCACAAGGTCCGAGTCCATACACACAGATGACAGAGAAGATGAGGGCAATGTTCATATACGGTACCCATGAGTACAGGTCCTGTAGAAAGAGCGAGTCAGCATTACCTGTCAGGCATGATTGATGAAACAAAGACACAGATAAGCCCTGAATGTATAGGACAACCTTTATAGACAGTGTGACTGTCAGTGCTGACATGATGACACCCATCATCAGGTAGCCATATCCCATCAGCTTTTTCCTGCCAGCACAGTCTATCAAAAAAGACTGGGACACAACAGAAAAGTTGGGTAATATGAATGATGTATGGTTGATATTTGATTGTGCCCAATGCACATTTCACTCATACGCGGCATTCAACGGTGAAGTAGTGCTTTGGAACTTTCTCCTCTTTGTCTTATGTAAAAGGCGATCCGACCATCGAAATTACCTGTATCATTTAGTATGTGTAGGCAGCTTTACAGTAATGTTATTCTTTGCTTTATGTGATTTTATATCCTGTCCTACCAGAGTCTGAGACGATACTCACAGAGAGAGAGACAGTGATGAGCTCTGTCACTCCAATTCCAATGGACACGTAGGGTATCTTGTCCTCGGCCACTCCAGATTCACGGAAGATGTCAAAAGCGTAGAAATAAATCTGATAGACAAAGATAGTAGAGAAATTAGGGGGTCAATGTATTAATTTTGCCAGCAACACTGTTATGATTAACGGTGTAACAAAAGAGTTGTTCATAGTAATAAAACCTAGAAAGAAAAGGAAAAACAAATACAGAACAAGATTTGGGATAAGACCAAAGAAGAATGACGAGGACAGAGAGGGAAGCAGTTCATCAGAAGTGGGTAAAATGATGTATCAGCTCTTCAGTTGTACTGTATATCGGATACAGAGTGACCTTATCAGGTAAAGGTTTTGACACTGGATTGTGTGATATTGGTAAAATAATTATCTCACAGCGTTAATGCCACTGAACTGAATGCCGGCACAAGGGATGACCAGAGTCAGCAGCTGCCATCTCACGCAGCGAGAACGAAGCACATCTAATACGGTCTTAGCCTCCTGGCCCTGCGAGATAACTCTCTCCTTCTCCATGTCATCAAGCTCCAGCTTCAGATCATCCTCTTGCCACAGCCACTGCAGAGCTACCACATATACACATACACTATTCATATACACAGCAACATACAGTAATACAATATATTCTCTTACTCTATGAAATGATCTCTGGGTTCATAGAGCTGGCCCAGTTCACATACCTTTTTTGCCTCCCTCAGTGTCGCCCTTGTCAATGTAGAGGTAGCGGGGTGCCTCAGGGAAGTAAAGCAGGGCCAGGAACTGAAGGATAGCAGGAAGGCCACCGAGGGCCAGGAGACAGGGCCACATGTCATCTGTACCCATAAGCTCTCTGCACAGGAGAGAGAGAGAGAGAGAGGTGAATTTAACTCACATCACCACCATCCCATCTTTAATAAGGAATATATTTTTGTCAGCCCCTGTCAAACTGCTCTTTGTCATTCTCCTGTGAACATTGTGTCATTTATTAATCTTGAGTGATTAGTCAGATGAGCTCTTCAATACCTTGTACCTATGGTAATCCAGTGCACATGGTTAGAAGTTTTATTGTCGCTTTTCTTGTTACACTGTCTTGCACAGTATGTGTTGTGTCCAACTATGTTTAACTGATGTAGTACATGTCAAAGGCATTGACCTGATGCTAACTATTTGACCCATGACTTTCCCAAAGCCAATAAAGATGGAGCAAGTGAGGGTCAGGAATCCTCTCAGTTTCATTGGAGAGCACTCGCCCAGGTACATCAGATGGACACTCAATCCAAGGCCTGAAAATATGGAGAAAGGTAGACAGAGATGTTATAAATTAGAGTACCACAAAGACTGCAGGTATAATCTCACATACAGTCCACATGTAAACATATAGCCTACAGTCAGGGCTTGAATTGAGGAGTTATGTGGGGGTATGTCGGTACCCCTTGTTAAAATAAGTGGGAAAAGCATACCCCATGTTAGATTTAGATTTTGGAAGAAAAAAAAAACATGAAGTAAAACAAGCTGATTATCAAAAATGTTATCAGCAACACGCACACTTCTGCAAAACGCTTGTTTCTCTCAAGATGTGATTGAGCAAGAGGAGGGGGAGCGTGAGACCTCTTGTTCACTTCTGCAGACTTGTTGAAACGTTCTCAGTGTTCAATGGGATTGATTTGAGCAAGGCATATGAAGAAGGCACTGCACAGATTCATTAATATTGATTACATATTTGGCATCTCAGGAATGCACATGGATTTGGTGCGTGTGTTAGTGTGTGTGTCCCTGCAGATGCATGTGTAGGGGGGACGATTTCTCGTTGGCTTACTCTTATCTGCTACATGGGAAACTAGGCTAAAGTTGCTTTATTCTTATGTCTTAGCAAAACATTGATCTTCAGATATGACAGGCAATATAATTATTTTCTTACGGGGCAAATTCCTTGAAGTTTTTGCTGCATTCCTTGCTCTTAAGTAATGAGAACTGACCAAGAGAGACATTTTGTGGGACATATATATATAAATAATAAAATATAATAATAAAATCATGGAAAAATGTTGGGGTAAAAAAGAACCACACACATACCGACATTATATCCATAGAGAAATCTGCCCACCAGGATCATCTCAAAGGACTTGGCCATGTGACTAAAGACCATCAGCAGAGCTGCCACCACAGCCACCACATTGTTCCACAACAGGGCTTTCTTCCTGCAAACTCAAACCGCAGGTTGGAGGAGCGAGAGAGCAAGTTTCAAGTTTATTTGTCATTTACGTCATATACAGGTATACAATGCAACAAAATCCTTGAGGCAGAGCAGCTTGAAAACATCAATCAACATCAACAATACAGTGTAATACGTATATAAAAGGTCAACCTAAATATAAGCACTAAAAGTAGTAACAGTAAATACGGTCAAATAAAAATCGACTATCACCGTCCGTGCTTGACAGGGAGGCTGCCACTGTGGATAGCACCAACCCATGCCCCGAGACTGAGCACAGACATTATGAAGGACCAGATGAGCATGTCGGTAGAATAATCCACTGGAACCTTGTACCTCCCCAGCCACGACTGGTTCACAAAGCTGTGGATGTGCTACAGACAGGGACAGGGACTTGTTTAGTACACTCAGGTTTTTCTCCCAAAAGCAGACTTGTACTCTTGTTATAAATACAATCTTATAATGAATTGCCATAACAGAGAAACATACCCAATGCAATTCCAATAATTTCACCCCCATTCCTTTTTCTTTCTAAAGTGTTGATCATTCTTACCTCTGTTGATCATTCTTACCTCTGCTGGAGAAGCCATGATGGAGACTTGTATCCCATATTGAAATGATCCCCCGATTCCTAGTACCAATGTCAACAGGTAAAGTCTCCAGTACTGCATCTGGAATTGAAATCGACATATTTATCCTTAATTAATTCACATGTAAACTACCAGAACTGTTTACAGAGTTTATGACACATGACTTCCGTAGTTTGTGATCAAAATAGTCAAAAACCTGCACTGTCTAATGAGGTACATGTGGCAGGTGGAAGTTTTCCATCTAGGCCTGTCTCCCATGTGAACATATGAAACATCCATCGTCAGAGCCAGGTGGACATTCCCAGCTATATAACAGATATAACAGCCTGCTTCTGGTGGGACAATGAAACAAGAGCATCATTAAGAAGTGGAAGGCGTATGGCACCACCAACACCTTACCTAGATCAGGCCGTCCATCCAAACTGGATGTCCGAGCCAGGAGGACATTGATCAGAGAAGCTACTAAGAGGCCAAAGGCAACTTTGAAAGACTTACAAGTCTTTATGGCTGGGGCTGGTCTGTCTGTGCATGCGACAACAATCTCACAAGCTTTACACAAAGCTGGCCTGTATGGCAGGGTAGCAAGAAAGAAGCCTCTTCTGAAAAAGTGCCACACTCAGTCTCGTTTGTGCTATGCAAAAACACACCTAGAAGATTCTGTTGCCATGTGGAAAAAGGTTTTATGGTCAGACGAGACTAAGATTGAACTTTTTGGACTGAACTCCAAGCGCTATGTTTGGCGAAAACCAAACACAGCACACCATCCAAAATCCACCATACCTACTGTGAAGCATGGTGGTGGCAACATTATGTTGTGGGGATGTTTCTCTTCAGCGGGGACTGGGCAATTGGTCAGCATTGAAGGGAAAATGGATGCTGCCAAGTACACCCAAATTCTTGAGGACAACCTACGTCCCTCTGCTAGACAGCTGAAGATGGGCAGGTCATTCACCTTCCAACACGACAACAATCCTAAACATACCACCAAAAGAACAACGCAGTGGCTTAAGGATAGAAAGGTGAATGTCCTTGAGTGGCCAAGTCAGAGCCCTGACTTAAATCCGATAGAAAATCTGTGGATGGACTTGAAGAGAGCAGTCCATCGCCGCTCACCATGGAATTTGACTGAACTCGAACAATTCTGCAAGGAAGAATGGGCAAATATTCTCCAATCTAGGTTTGCAAAGCTAGTAGAGACATATCCAAACAGATTGATGGCTGTAATTGCAGCAAAAGGTGGCTCTACAAAGTATTAAATCAGGGGACTGATGACTTTTCCAACCCTGTTATTCTTGTTTTTCATTTTTTATAAATGTTCAGAACTGTCGCCTTTTTTTTCATTAGTTTGATGTTGTAAGTTTTTTTTTTTAATGGGTTTTGATTTCAGGCTGTAAGACAAATATAGTAACTATTTCAAAGGGGTATGATGACTTTCTATAGGCACTGTAGATAGATAGATAGACAGACAGACAGACAGACAGACAGACAGATAGACAGATAGATAGAGAGGTACTTCATTGATCCCAGAGGGCTAATTAAGGTGTTACAGCAGCTCACATCACAAACAACAACAACAAAATAAAGTAAAGTGACAATAGAATAGTAGAATAAAATACACCTACAGCGGAAGATGGAGGACAGCCTGCAGGACAGCAACACAAGAGAGATGTGGAGCAGCGTGAGGAAGATCACCGGCTACAAGCAGGCTCAGAAGTTGAACCAGTTCTTCAACAAGTTTGACTTGGGGACTCATTGACTCCTTCCCCCTAGCTCCACCAATGACTCTCCACTCCGTCCTCCCTCTCCTTCTCCTCCCCCCAGCTCCTCCAGGCCTGCTCAGCTACCGGACTCAGTCTGGAAAAGGTCACATCAATGTGGAAAACATCTTGCCTGGTACCGGTACCAAAGAAAAAGAACCCCAGTGTTCTGAATGACTATAGACCGGTAGCCTTGACATCCCACATCATGAAGACCATGGAAAGACTGGTGCTAGCACACATGAGGCCCCTGGTGAAGACATCCTTGGACCCCCTGCAGTTTGCAGATGCCATCATCTACCTGCTACACAGAGCTCACTCCCATTTAGATAAGGCTGGCAGCACTGTGAGGGTCAAGTTCTTTGACTTCTCCAGTGCATTTAACACCATACAGCCCTTACTACTTGCGGATAAGATGCTGAGGATGCAGGTGGACTCCCCCATTGTTTCCTGGATTACGAACTACATGACCAACAGGTCACAGTTTGTACGGCTGCAGGGATGTGTATCGGACTGGGTGGTGAGCAGCCCTGGCGCCCCCCTGGGGACAGTTCTGGTTCCCTTCCTCTTCACCCTCTATACCTCAGACTTCAGGCACAACAAAGATACTTGCCATCTGCATAAGTTCTTGGAGGATTCTGCTATTGTGGGATGTGTCAGTGGAGGCCAGGAGACCGAGTACAGAGGACTGGTGGACAGTTTTGTTGAGTGGTGTGAGCAGAACCACCTGCTACTCAACATCAGCAAGACAAAGGAGATGGTGGTGGACTTTAGGAGGACTAGGGTCCCCCTGTCTCCTGTTTCCATTCAGGGAGAGGATGTAGAGGTGATCCAGAGCTATAAGTACCTGGGGGTGCACCTGGACAATAAACTGGACTGGACTGGTAACACAGATGTCCTGTACAAGAGGGGCCAGAGCCGGCTTTATTTCCTGAGGAGGCTCAGGTCCTTTGGTGTGTGCAGGACTCTGCTGAACATGTTCTACCAGTCAGTGGTGGCCAGCGCAGTGCTGTACGTGGTGGTATGCTGGGGGGGCAGCATCAAGGAAGGTGACACCAAGAGGCTGAACAAGCTTATTAGGAAAGCTGCTTCTGTCCTCGGTGTCACCCTGGACACTGTGGAGTAGGTGGCCAATAGGAGGATGAGGACCAAACTCCTGGCCATCATGGACAATCCCTCCCATCCTCTACATGACACTGTGGCAGAGCAGAGAAACTCCTTTAGCAACAGATTATTACAACCACGTTGCACTCAGGAGCGCTATAGGAGAGCTTTTCTGCCTGCCGCAGTAAGACTGTACAACTCCTCCTCCGGCTGTCTCGATTGGGGTGATCAGTCAGGCTGGGGGATGTTAAATCATACTGGACTGTTCTTACTGTATATAATGTTTCAGATGTCTATTTTATTTTATTCTATTATTCTATTGTCACTTTATTTTCTTGTTGTTTGTGATGTGAGCTGCTGTAACACCTTAATTTCCCATCAGGGATCAATAAAGTACCTATCTATCTATCTATCTATCTGCCTTGTGAGCATATTAGAAGACACTAGTCAGTGGCAAATCTAATAAACGACCCCACATGACGACCCCATATGTGTCATTGCAATGCCTTTGTTTGCATAAAAATACATAAAAAATTCCAACTACATGTTGTCACAAACTTGCTCTGTCTAATGAGGTACATTTGGCAGGTGGAAGTTTTCCATCTAGGCCTGCCTCTCATGTGAACATGTGAAACATCCATCGTCAGAGCCAGGTGGACATGCCAGGCCAGCTATATAACAGATATAACAGCCTGCTTCTGGTGGGACAATGAAACGATGACCCAATACATAATCACCAGACAGGTATAATTAAAACTGCACTTTAAAAACAACATTTCTGTTGTACAGAAGGACACCCTGAAGACAATCATTATGTGGCATGTTTGGGCCCCATACACAGAAAACACGTCCAACAACATGTTTGGCATTGTGACCCACGTGAAGATGGACGTTCACTTTTTGACCCTGCGCTCATGAAACAAAGCTCAAAATTGGTTCATATCTGTTGTGTGAATGGAGTCCATGTACATATGTTGTTGTTGTTTTTCCAAAATGTGAAACATATAATTGACACCAGTGAAGAACTGCTACGCAAATCAGTCCCAACCACCGCCTGTTAGAATAACTGTTCGTCACATACATGTAACACTGTACTGAAATTATTACACCATGCCATGCGTTCTAAACAACATTACTCAGTGCCTTTTGAGCTTAACAATTTCTACTGAATTCAACCTAATGTAACATTTATAAGCAGCTGAGGACCATCGACCCATCTTCATCAAGTGGCAGTTGATATGTCAGTGGTTGGAGCTGCTGAGCTTGCCGCGCCAAAGAGGGAGGAGTGAGGAGTGTATACGTCCGGGAACAGTCCGCATTGTTTGCACAGGATCCGGAGACGAGCAGCGAACCGACCTCTGGTCATGGGTTTCCCTCCTACGTTATTAACACGGTTCGGTAGACTTGCCCGTCATCGACCATGCAAAATGGAAGAAAGAAGACAAGCAGTACACAAGCACACCTAAGAAAGCTGTAAAAGCTGTAAGAAACACAATTCCAGTAAGACATCCACTTAAACACTGAAAACCCTGCATCGAAAAAACACACCGTTTGTGCACTAGAGGTTGTGTCGAAGGAAGACGTTTATCATTGCCTTGGTTGTGTTTTTCTGCGGCGCTGGAGCCGGAGATGGATGACCGGCATCTGGTCATAGCTTTCGCTCCTCGATGATGAACATCGGTTTGTAGGCATTGTCAGTGGTAGGCATTGCAGATAGCAGGACATGGAAAGAAGGAATACAAGCACTATTACTTGAGAATTACAATGGAGTTCCTCTGCTACCTCTATCAAACTAAGTGTATGAGAGTGAGTAACAAAGTCATCCAATCTAAATCAGAATGTGTGAGAATCATAAGGATAGAAGAATAATCATGACCGTGATTCACCATGCCTTAGAAGCCCGCAACCAAAGCTACTCACAATTGGATCTACATGGTGACTTAAAACGTCCTTTTCCTAAAGGACACCAACTGTTCACTTAGAAGAAGAATAAAAGACTTTAACATGCTAAATTGGTTCCTTGATACCTGTGAGACACATTGAGCAGGATAATAATACACACCAAGCTCTAGTTTCCATAGACCTCTATGTTAAAATGTGCACATTCAAGTTTGTAACATTTAAAAAGTTGAATAGGTATCAAAACCAAAAGTCATAGCAACGCGAGTTTGACCCCTCTGCACGTTTTCAAGTTGGATTGGTTTGAGCTTAAAAGCTGTAAGAGGAGTAGCAGGTGGAAGAATTGGAATAATAATAATAAATATGTCTAAGAACAATAGTTGAACTAGAGAAATCTAGTTTGTCAGACTAAAGCTACTTTATAAAGTAGTTCACTCCATCAAAATTACTTCGTCCAACACACGACAGTCATGTAATCAAACACGATGCATGTCCAGATACAGGGCGGAAAAGCACTGCTTTGTTTCCTGTTTCCATTCAGGGAGAGGATGTAGAGGTGATCCAGAGCTATAAGTACCTGGGGGTGCACCCGGACAATAAACTGGACTGGACTGGTAACACAGATGTCCTGTACAAGAGGGGACAGAGCCGGCTTTATTTCCTGAGGAGGCTCAGTCTTTTGGCGTGTGCAGGACTCTGCTGAACATGTTCTACCAGTCAGTGGTGGCCAGCGCAGTGCTGTACATGGTGGTATGCTGGGGGGGCAGCATCAAGGAAGGTGACACCAAGAGGCTGAACAAGCTTATTAGGAAAGCTGCTTCTGTCCTCGGTGTCACCCTGGACACTGTGGAGTAGGTGGCCAATAGGAGGATGAGGACCAAACTCCTGGCCATCATGGACAATCCCTTCCATCCCCTACATGACACTGTGGCAGAGCAGAGAAACTCCTTTAGCAACAGATTATTACAACCATGTTGCACTCAGGAGAGCTATAGGAGATCTTTTCTGCCTGCCGCAATAAGACTCCTCCTCCGGCTGGCTCGATCGGGGTGATCAGTCAGGCCGGGGGATGTTAAATCATACTGGACTGTTCTTACTGTATATAATGTTTCAGATGTCTATTTTATTTTATTCTATTATTCTATTGTCACTTTATTTTCTTGTTGTTGTTTGTGATGTGAGCTGCCTGCCTCTCATGTGAACATGTGAAACATCCATCGTCAGAGCCAGGTGGACATTCCCAGCTATATAACAGATATAAAAGCCTGCTTCTGGTGGGACAATGAAACAAAGCTCTCACATACCTGTGATGACCCAATACATAATCACCAGACAGGTATAATTAAAACTGCACTTTAAAAACAACATTTCTGTTGTACAGAAGGACACCCTGAAGACAATCATTATGTGGCATGTTTGGGCCCCATACACAGAAAACACGTCCAACAACATGTTTGGCATTGTGACCCACGTGAAGATGGACGTTCACTTTTTGACCCGCGCTCATAAAACAAAGCTCAAAATTGTTGTGTGAATGGAGTCGGTAGGTTTATTTCTAAAATGGTTGCAAGCATAGCACTCTGCACATAACGAACAGAGAGCCCCAATACAAGTTACAACACATACTTTATACCCCTCAGATGGTCCGATTACAGGGCGGGGTTTTCACATGGGCATGTATCCATATACAACCTTGAAAACAGGTGGCATGATCTATGCGCAATCCTTGATAACATTCTGGGGCGGCTCTGAGAGAACAATGGTCCCACAGTTAGAAGTCTTACATCTTTATCTGCTAGGAACAGTCTGGACTTTGAGAAGACACTGATGTTACCATCACTAGTTTTAGACAGTTGACCCCAAGTTAATGACCATTCTATTACAGGCCGTAAATACAATGTCACACTAGCTAGGCTATTTCCCTCCTGCCTGGCATCAGGCCAATAAAGGCGGCAGGGGTACATTCTATTCTGCTACAAATGGGTTAGGAGGTTTAAACGTTTCTAGTATGATAAAGGTCAGTTTATGGGTTAGGAGGTTAACATCTGGAATGTTCTTGAAAGAAGAATCACACAGTACAATCAATAAATGAATATATGCTAACACAATTAATGATCACCATCTATTGTCATTATACATACTGATTTTTCCATTACAGGATATATTGGGACAGTTGGTTCACTGATATTGATGCAGTAATCACAATGTACAGTGCCTATAGAAAGTCATCATACCCTGTGAAATCTTTACCTTTTGTCATACCCTGGAAATTAAAATAAATGAGCTGTACACATTATATGTACACATTATAACCCTCATCATCAAAGTGAAAATAAAAAAATAAAAAATTCTGGACAATTATTAAAAATTAATTAGTGAAATACCTGGTTTGGTTAAGTGATCAGCCCCTTAGAGTATACCATTATAAACTTGCTCAGGTGCAACCAATCAACTTCCAGATCAAACACCTGGCTAATTGCCCTCCACCTGACATCAATTGTAGTGGTTTTGATTACTTCAGAACAAAACCAGCTGTTTCTTGAGGATTCCACTACTAGAAGTGCAAAGAATTCACCATGGTTGGAAAAATACTTTCAAAAGGCCACCGGGATAAAGTTGTAGGAAGGCACAAGTTAGGTGAAGGCTACAAAAAGATTTCGAAGGCTTTAGCTATCCCTCTGAGTACCGTTCAGAGCATCATTAAGAAGTGGAAGGCGTATGGCACCACCAACACCTTGCCTAGATCAGGCCGTCCGTCCAAACTGGATGACCGAGTGTTACGTTCCCACTCCTACATGTGCGTGTATCCTTGTCGTGTTTTGTGTTTCCTTCTGTTTTTCCCTTACCCTGTCACTCTACATTCAGGTGTCCGTCAACAATTGGCCATTCGTCCCCATCACTCATCACTGTTCCTGACCAATCAGAGGGCTGTCCGTGTCCTTTAAAAGCTCCGCTGGACTTCCCCTCGGGAGTCGACCCATTTTCACAGTAGTCTTGCGTTTGCTGTCAACTCGAATCTCCGACGTATTAGTTTTGCATTTACTGTGTTCGAATCTCCGACGTACTAGTTTACATCTAGTTTTCTTTTGTTATATTTACGTCATTGTTTACTTATTGTTTTTTTTTCTCATAATTTGTCTGTCTGTTAATTGTACGACATAGGGGTAAGGTGAATAGGTAAGAGACCCATGGGTTTACATTTCCAACATGTAGGCTCACCTCTGTTACAATTCACCAGGTTAGGAGTGGGTGCCGCCCCATGTATGTTCTAGTCTAGTGTAGCATAGCACTTTAGCATAGCCCTGATAGTATAGCTTACTATTGCACTAGTTTAGGACATCACTTTTGTTTATGATTTCTTTGCTTTGCCACCGCTCGTAGTTCCCTTTTCTCCTTGGCGTGTGTCTTGTGTTGTGTTTGCCCCGAGGAAATAAATAACTGTATATAGTTGAATTGTGGCTTGTGGCAGTTTAATTCCTACAATAAGTCCGATGTACTACCTTTTTGTTGCGACTCCTCTACAGCCCCTAGACGTAGACAAGTTTTCATCTGGAGTCGTAACACTGAGCCAGGAGGACATTGATCAGAGAAGCTACCAAGAGGCCAAAGGCAACTTTGAAGGACTTACAAGTCTTTATGGCTGGGACTGGTCTGTCTGTGCATGTGACAACAATCTCACAAGCTTTACACAAAGTTGGCCTGTATGGCAGGGTAGCAAGAAAGAAGCCTTTTCTGAAAAAGTGCCACACTCAGTTTCGTTTGTGCTATGCAGAAACACACCTGGAAGATTCTGTTGCCATGTGGAAAAAGGTTTTATGGTCAGACGAGACTAAGATTGAACTTTTTGGACTGAACTCCAAGCGCTATGTTTGGCGAAAACCAAACACAGCACACAGCTTGTGTTTGGCTGGTGCAATTTAACCAATGGAAAAGTCCCAAAAGTGGAAACTGGCCATCTGGCCATTCAAGGCAGGCTCAAGCAAAAGCTCAAATACTTTTTTAATCTATTTGACCTAGTTCTGGTGGTGTTAGGAACAGACACACACAGATGAGGACATAGGAAAGGGACAGGAGGGCTAGCAGAAGCATGTCTGCTACTGAGGAGTATGGAGAGAGTGACAAAGGTTTTTGCCTTAGTTTGATTTTATTTTGGCTTTCAATATTTTACAATTGTTTTGTAATGATTGTTGTTGTCTCATTTTCACTGTATACTCTTGGTCTTACGGAAAAATGCAATAAAAATGTTGATCATAAAAAGACAGATTTGCTGAAAGGGAAGTGATGAAAGGCCCTCGACTGGTTGTGCTGCAAGTGAAGAGTCTTCTCTGCCCCCTGCTGCACAGAGGAACACATGGTAATTGGTTATGATGAACCAATCAGTTCCCAAACTCATCGTTTTACATCTCAACAGGGTAGTGTCAGAGTTGGGCCGTCCTAAGCGTCCCACTTAGCATTTACCATAAACTTCATCATCCTGGCATTGCTTGACAACCTGGCTCAGAAATGGCTTTGCGGTATTGTGTTCTTTCATTGCTTATCTTGTCAGTGTCGTACAGCCACAATATATGATACCTTACTAGTAAATGAGTCACTGTAGATGGAGTATGCGCCAGATGAATGAATGCTCAAATAAGGGGCCTTTAAGGACGACAAAACAACAAACATTGTTTCAAATGTTTAATTCCAAATTAAAACCCCCTGAATTGAAACCAAATAGACCCCAGCCCTAAACCCTGCAACGGTGCATCCAACTGGAAGCTGCTGCCTCTGCTGCTGAGTGCAGGTTGCGTGTCTGCGTGGCTCCAGTTCATACCTCCATAAAACAGGCCAGATTACATTCTCGGTAGGTAGTGCGCACACGCACGCACGCACGCACGCGCACACACGCACACACACACACACACACACACACACACACACACGTACGCCTTATGTCATGACACTATCCTCTCCGTGCTCTGCACAAACACAACTTTATATACAGTACTCAATCTCTCCAGTCCACCGCCAGGGAGGGAGCCTGAAGGTAGAGGGTACAGTAGTTCATTCTGTTAGCTGTCTGGAGTATCTGCGGTAGATGAGTAGACCAAGACAGACTGACAGGCCTCAGTATCCAGAACAGATACACAATAGAGTCTTCTGTCCTTCCAAGCCAATATCCATACATCCACACACCCCCTTCTTTAGGGGTCCCGCCTGACTCAAACTCTTCCCACACTGAGAGCAGTCATATTAACTAGCATGTGTTCTCTGGTGTTTCTTTAGGTTTCCTGCATGAATGAAATTCTTCCCACACTGAGAGCAGTGGTATGGCCTCTCTCCTGTGTGCATTCTCTGGTGTCTCTTTAGGTCTCCTGCCTCAATGAATCCCTTCCCACACTGGGAGCAGTGATATGGCCTCTCTCCTGTGTGTATTCTCTGGTGTCTCTTTAGGTGTCCTGACTGATTGAAACTCTGCCCACACTGGGAGCAGTGATATGGCCTCTCTCCTGTGTGTATTCTCTCGTGGCTCTTTAGGTGGCCTACCTGTTTGAAACTCTGTCCACACTGGGAGCAG
This sequence comes from Argentina silus, assembly GCF_951799395.1. Classification (NCBI taxonomy): domain Eukaryota; kingdom Metazoa; phylum Chordata; class Actinopteri; order Argentiniformes; family Argentinidae; genus Argentina; species Argentina silus. The sequence goes on along the minus strand of NC_139670.1, from coordinate 17,375,007 downwards.
TGGTATGGCTTCTCTCCTGTGTGTATTCTCTGGTGTCTCTTTAGGTCTCTTGCCTCAATGAAACTGTTCCCACACTGGGAGCAGTGGTATGGCTTCTCTCCTGTGTGTATTCTCTGGTGTCTCTTTAGGTCTCTTGCCTCAATGAAATTCTGCCCACACTGGGAGCAGTGGTATGGCTTCTCTCCTGCGTGTATTCTCTGGTGGCTCTTTAGGTTACCTGCCTGACTGAAACTCTTCCCACACTGGGAGCAGTGGTATTGTCTCTCTACTGTGTGTATTTTCTGGTGTTTCTTTAGATGTTCTGCCTGATTGAAACTCTGCCCACACTGGGAGCAGTGGTATGGCCTCTGAGCAGGGTGGCTCATCTGAGCAAAACTCTTCCCACACTGAATGCGAGGGTGAGTCTTCTCTCCTTCGTGAGTCTGTGGTTGTGATTTAAGGTGAGTTGGACAAATTAACCTCTCACTGCAATCTAAACAGGGATTGGCCCTGCAAGTGTGACTTCTCAAATCCTCTGGCTCATAGAAACTACTGAAGCGGTCCATGCAGTGGTGATTCTTCCGTCTTGAGCTCCTCTGTCTGTGTTGTTTACGGTTTCCTGATGCAATGCAGCTGGGTTCGTTGTCTGAGCCTGGGTTGATGGTCTCTCCTGTAAGGATAGGAATTTACAGGATTAGAAACAACATGAGAACAAGTAGTGCTTCCATGGGCTTAGCAGTGCCAGAAGTAACACAACATCTCTGAGGTCTGCATATGCTAAGGGAACTCAAGGTTGTCAGAGTGTGTTGATATTACAAAAAATGCAAATGAGTACCTAATCAATGTTTCATGATTAGGGATTGACTTAAAGCATATTTCTTACAGGCTTACCTTTGACTACTACTCCAGTTGTAACGTCTGCTCAACAGTTGTATTTCCATGGTCAGTCAGAAGTTAGATACATTGTAACCAGTTGTTTATTCATTCAAACACAACTTTTGTGGGGAAATCATGTGAAATATAAAATACACTTCCGATTGCCTACATTGCTATATCTGTGCCCATTGACCTACTAGTTAATTTAGACTGGCCTTAGCCAAATACATAACATGAACTCACCATCTTTCTCCACCACTTTGTCTTCTGTCATTATCACAGATTTGTCCTCCACTTCCTCTCCTTCTTCCTCCTCTTTCACCATCAAATATGTATTCTCTTCTTCCTCTTCTCCTTCTTCCTCCTCCTCTTTCACAATCAGATCTTTCTCCACCACTTCCTCTTCTTTCATTATCACATATTTGTCCTCCACTTCCTCTCCTTCTTCCTCCTCTTTCACCATCAAATATGTATTCTCTTCTTCCTCTTCTCCTTCTTCCTCCTCCTCTTTCACAATCACATCTTTCTCCACCACTTCCTCTTCTTTCATTATCACAACTTTGTCCTCCACTTCCTCTCCCCTTTCCTCTTCTTTCACCATCACATCTTCCTTCTCTTCTCCTTCCCCCTCCACTACCATATTGAGTTGCAGTGGTTGACTGCAGTATTTCAGCTTCCCTGCCACTATCTTTGGACCCCCTGCGTGCTTTTCTGGGCTGGAGAATCACAGCCACAACCAGGGGACTCTGTGGACTTGGGTTCAGACAGGGTAGCTGGGTGGTGAGGTGGATCTGAGTAGTGTAAACAAAGGAAGCACAAACAGTAAAGGGTAAATATCATAAACTCTGACCTAAAAATCTCATCAGACACTTAATTCGGTACTCCATCGACTTCTCGCTGCTAGCAATACACGCCTGGGAACCAGGGTACCAAAAACAGGTTGGACATGATGAATTGCTATGGAAACACAATAAAACATATGTGGAAGGCAAATCTTTTTGTATAACTATAATTGCATTTATTAATCATTTTGTACAAGTATATTTGCATTTAATAAATCATTGTGTACAAGTATAATTGCATTTATTAATCATTTTGCATAACTATACTTGCATATATTAAAGAACACAATGCAGAGTAATATGTATGTACAATCAAGGTTAGTCTGTGAGACATTCATGTGTGGTTGGGTGCTGAGGGGAGAGATAATGGGATCGGAATGTTGGGTAACTGGAAGGTAGACCAAGAAAGAGACTTATATGACCTGGCCATACTATGGAATGGAATGTATAGGAAGCTTTCTCTCCTATAAAAACTGTGCCCTTTTCTCTGTACCCCCGACTTACTCTGGTGGTCTTAGTGAAAGACATGATTGTACTCCTGCAAGCTTGTATTAAAACTTATTATTGATCATTGTTATTAGATTTGTACAAGTCTTCATTCACTGAATTTTGGAGTTTGATACCCAACCGAATTTATTAATGAGAAAGGAGTAGTCCTCCACAGATATAAGCAAACTCCACTTCAACATCATAAGCCAATGTTTGATCACTTGATCTGGGACCAGATACTGGAACACAACAGAAGTAAAATACAGAAGTAAAATACAGAAATAAATCTAAGCTATTATGTAGCCACCGGCTAGCATCCTCTATGCAAGTAGGCTACCATCAACTGCATGGAGGTCGGCGGGATTGTTGGGGAAGCTATTCTGAAAATGTATTTAACTAAATTACCAATTACTTTACCAGAAAAGAAGTTGAACTACACTAAAGCTGCCCTCAAGAGAAATGTAGTTTGTCAAACTAAATCAAAATGACTTTGTCCAACACACGACAGTCATGTAATCAAACGCGATGCATGTCCAGATACAGGGCGGAAAAGCACTGCTATGTCAGTTCCACCAGAGAACCGATATACGGACGGTTCCACGCGGTTCATCTCATCCAGACAAAAAGTCAGCACATATTGGTCTAATTTAGAGCATTAATTGACATTTGAGGCAAATGAAACAGCTGCCTGCATTGCAGATACGGGCCATGTTTTCCTTACCTGCGCTCATGCAACATTCACCGACCATCGACTTTCACAAACTTGTTATGATCGACCTGTTGCTCCTTGTCTGTGTTCTCTGAATATGTAAATTTAAAAGCTCAAAATTACTTTTTCAAAATTGTATATACTTTCTGTTGTGTAATTTGTTCTTGTTTCAGTAAAAATAAGATCAAATATTGTGATCATATCACTTTCCATTCCAGTTTCAACTCATTTTCAAACCGCGAAAACGAAACCGGAAATGTTAATGTTGCTAGGTAGATCTTATTGGAGCTCACGGAACACAGATTCAACTTCGTCACGCCAGGTAGAAATCCAGCAGATATAAGGGTACTTCCGGTTTTACGACCCTTTGAATACTTATGTAAATGTTTTTTTATTTTTTATTTTTTTTTAAATAAATTAGCATAACATTTCTAAAAACCTGTTTTCGCTTTGTCATTATGGGTATTGTGTGTAGTTTATAATTTAATATATAAGTTAATCATTTTTAGAATAAGGCTGTAACATAACAAAATGTGGAAAAAGTGAAGGGGTCTGAATACTTTCCGAAAGCACTTTATGTGGTGTGAGATGAGGTAACATTAAAATTGTAACACTGTAAGAACTAGAAAAATAAGTTCGAGAAGAAATTTCGCTTGCAAAGCCTTATTTTGGTAGTGGAAAAGGTTTAAAGATGTTTCAGAAGATAGATAGATTTGATGGGTAGTTGAAAGAAAGTGAGAGTCTTATTATGGTAGCGGATAAAGTTAGAGATGGTTTCACCATGTTAAAAGAGTTTTTACAAGTTACAAGATACGGTTGGGTAACCCTTGCCACGGTCCTGTAGCTCCCTCTACAGGCCGAACTCTGCATGTCCCCCCACAGACACTAACGTGTATTTTCATCTCCTCCTGTCACCAGTTTGCGTAGGTTGGCTCTGGATTTACGGTTATTGATCACAGGGTCATATCCTGGGGCAGGGGCACAATCTAATCAATGACGCTTAAAACAGGATACTCTCTATGACCGCCATACATCATGTAACCGTTTAGGGGGTTAATCATCTGGAATGTTTTAACACTTGAGGGAAGAATCACACAATACGATTAGTAAATGAATATATGCTAACACAATTAAAGAACATAATCTATTATTATTACACATACTGATTTTTCCATTACATTCCCTCCTTTTGATCATATTGGTTGATTAATCAAAAACAAAAACATGAAAAAAACAGTCCATGTCAGGAACTTACGTATAATCTCCAATCATCACACAAAGATACAAGTATAAGATAATAATATTGATTATATTCACAAATGCAATCAAATAAACCATTAGTGTGTTAGGTTGCAATTAGGCACTTCACTTTAGGGAAAGGATCAGTCGTCTTATTTACAGTCCCTCAATCTTGTCGTCATAGTCGGGGATGGAGTAAAGGTCAGGCCAATTATCTGCAATGTCCTCATACCTACGCCAGCCATCTTCTACATGCTCTGGGTCTCCTTCAATGCTACCACCTGTAAACTCCATCTTGATGTACTGACCCGTCAGTCCACCTACTGTCTGGCCTACCATCCTCTTGACCAATGCCATACAACAGGGGACACCACACACAGCGCAACCGCACACCAGGGTCAATGCAAACACAACCGGTAAAGCAACTTTAGCCAAAGTCGGGCCAACCCATCCAAACCATCCCCTAAAGAACGCAAAAGGGTCCCAACCTTTACCGTAGTCATGGAACTCGTGACCCGTGTCTCTAATACTATCGGCTATGTCATGTAGTTGAGAGTTATTACTAGGGACATACACGCAACATTAAGGGCCCACCACCGCACACGTACCACCCTTTGCAGCCAACAAGTAATCCAATGCCATCCTATTCTGTAACACAGTTGCACCCATTCTCACCTGTTCAGCAGACAGGACATCCATGCCATCGGCAGTCAAATTGCTGAGAGATTCTAGAGCACCTTAGTACCGTTTCTAGTGACAACTTCACACGCTGTGTCTACACCAGAATCAAATGCGTCCTCTAATACCTCAAGGTGACTACCAACCAAAGCAGAAATGATTTGATTACAAATTCTAGAAGCTTCTGATGCAGGAGGGTACGCTCCACTGAAAGTAAAAACCACTATCTCTTTCAAAAAACGAACTCTCTGCACTGGTGAAATCAACGCTCTAAGCCTTGATTTTAGTGACATAAAAGACATACCAAAGCTGAGTTATATTTTCACAAATTGGACAAACATTCCTAGGATAGAACAGATAAAACAGTTAGACAAACAAAAAACATACACACAGAACAGATAAAACAGTTAGACAAACAAAAGACATACACACAGATTATTTTGACTTAGACTTAGTGGCCAATCCAAGGTTTGTATTACCAAACGCCTTCCACGTGATAGGCGTGGCGGGTTCGTCAACCCTTAATCAAACACACTTGATCATCCGTTCTCTGGACTCTCACCAGCAGAACATAGATCCCCCAGACTCTCACTGGTAGGACGAATTTGAACCCCTGGTTCAAACACCTAAATCCAATTTAGGATTTCTACAGTTATTGTGTTCTCACCTGAAATCAATTTGATATGATCCTGTATTGGCTATCTTCTGGAAGCGTCCGTCCCCTCAGGCAGGTGTCTGTGCTTCTCACCCTGTTGTGCCTCGATTACGATGTCTCACGTTCGGGGAGGTATTCAGATGTTCTGGAGGATCCAATCTCCCAGCTGCGCAGTTTAACCTTTGAGGAAAGAAACCTCCAGCGTCAAGCCAAATAAGAATCCCGGACGAGCCTCCACATTGTGGTGGAAATCTTGTCTAGGGGATTACCACAATAACGATTTCAGTGAGACTTTGCAAAAACGCACAAACACAATCTCTGTTTAGTAGGTTTAATAATGGTTGCAAGCATAGCACTCTGCACCTCACAAACAGAGAGCCTAAATACAAGTTACAGCATACAATTTATACCCTTCAGATGGTCCGATCACGAGGCAGGGTTTTCACATGATAAAAAAAACAGGTGGCATGAGCCACAGCAGTCCTAGATAACATCCTGGGGGCAGCTCTGAGAGAACAATGGTCCTGTGTTTAGAAGTCTTACGTCTTTATTTCCTAGGGACAGTCTGAACCTTTGAAAAGACACTAATGTGTATTTTCATCTCCTCCTGTCACCAGTTTGCGTAGGTTGGCTCTGGATTTACGTTTATTCCGCTACAGGCAGTAAATATAATGTATCTACTAATTAGGCTTATTGCCCTATGGCCCGATCACAGGGTCGTATAATTAGGCTACTACCCTTCGGCTTGATCACAGGGTCATATCCTGGGGCAGGGGCATAATCTAATCAATGAGGCTTACAACAGGGTACTCTTTATGACCGCCATAGATCATGTAACCGCTTAGGGGGTTAATCATCTGGAATGTTTTAACACTTGAGGGAAGAATCACACAATACGATTAGTAAATGAATATATGCTAACACAATTAAAGATCATAATCTATTATTATTACACATACAGATTTTTACACATACTGATTACACATACTGGTGGCAGTAGTTTTCTACTTTCACGGTAAACAATAAACATAGGCTCACTCTAACCCTACATCTCCAATAAGCCTAAGGGCATATGATATCATTGAAAAAAACCACCTACCATTGCACCATTGTATCATATGGCGGGCTGGACCTCGCTTTATACACACAGACAGCTACATTGGTAGGTGTTCATTTACAAAGCCCTTGTGGGTAAACTCCCCCTATACTTCTGTAGCCTGCTCTCCTTCACCACTAGTAGTTACCAGACACGGTCTACAAGATGGTTGCTATTTAAAGTCCTCAGGGCTGTTATAGAGTTAAGCAAGACTGTCTTTTCATATTGTACCCCAAGGGCATGGGATAGTCTGTAAGGTATGCTTCACCTTGATGTAATATATGCCATTTAGCTGACGCTTTTTGATGTACTAGTGCCCCTAAATGAGTTTAAAACTCATTCAGGAGAAGTGTAAATGTTTTCTGTAGACCGGATCATTTGCTGATTGTATTGTATGGAATTTTGTAATGTTATATTGACTGCTGCTGCTTTCTAGGCCAGGTCTCCTTTGCAAAAGAGACTTTGTGTCTCGATGGGCATTTTCTGGTTAAATAAAGGTTAAATAAATAAAACTTTAAAAAAACCTCAAAGCAACAAAAGAAATACACAATGAAAATGGGAGGACAT